>NW_027176270.1:10000-125000 GCF_023349555.1 Cebidichthys violaceus
TTTTATAAGAGATTCGCCCAGCGGTTTCCCCGAAAATTGTTCTATTAGCCAATCAGATGTCAGCCTCATTTTCAATCAATTACATGAACGCAGCTCCCCCCTCCCCTCCCCCAAACGCCACGTTTGGCGCGCCACATTTGGCACGCCGCGTTTGGCGGCGAATAACAATTAACATAACATAACAAATTAATTAACATAACAAATGTTTCAATAAAAACTACCACACTGGTCAGAAAAAATGTTACAAATGTATTTGCACAAAAAGAAGATGTTCCACATAGTTTCTTTACATACATATTTACAAGCTCCTGTAATACTTTACACCACTACAACCTTTCATATACAAACAAAACATGTTTGTACAAAAGCTCTCAGAAACACCATGTTTTTACTTTTATAAAGATTAAAGTTAAAGAAATAAAGAATCTAAATGAGATGCTTCAGGGAGCAGTGAGGCTACATGACGCATCAAACTACAGGCAGTTTAACTTTTCAAGCCATTAAACCCTTTTTTCCACTCGTGCATTTAAGCTAAAGTATCAGTTAAAGTGTTACTGCTGAGCTGCAGTTATTGGAAACGGCTCATAGACGTCTGTGGGAAACAAAGACGGACCGATTGAGTCACGTTGCATGAAGAAGAAGTGGAAAAAAAACAAAAACTGTGTTAGTTTTATGTTGAAGTTGCAAAATGATTTCTTTATAGATATTAAACCCGCTAAAATAATCTATATAATAGCATTAAGAATAATGCAAACATGTTAAAATCGCAGAGTTGCTCTACGATTCCTCTTCTTTAGACAGCGCCTGTGGACGAAAAACACAACGTGAAGATTTAGTGACGCAACAGATAATGTGACTATTCAGTGTGTTGTTACTCAAAGTAAGAGAGTCACTTGTTTGAGGAACTGTCGTCCAAAATAATTTGTGGCCATGTTGTTTAAGCTGGTCTTGCCTCCCACTTTACAGCGCACATACTCGTATAGGTTGGCCCCCGCAGCACCACGCCCATGATCACCACCGGCTGAGCAGAAGACAGGCAGTTAACGCTGGAGCGTCGAATATTTATATTAATATCAATAAACCTCATGAAAAGACCAAAAAACAGCAATGAACAAAAACAGGGTTGCGCCACATTTTCCATTTCTAAATTCATACTTTTCAGACTTCTCTGTAGATTATTTAAACCGTATGACATCCGGAACTGTGCCGGAGTCGGACACCAGCGCAGCACCACCATCACCATTATTACCACCATGGCTTTAGGCAGCACTGTTGAGTCGGTACGGAGACCTTCAGCTGTGGCTGGAACGACCGGCGGATGCGAAGTATTGTTCAGCGGTTGTGAGGAAGAGTCTAGAAAAAACTGATTTAAAGGGATAATTCAAATAAAATCACAAAAGAAACTGTTTTAAATAACCCGTAGTAGTGTCTAGTGGTGCACACGTTTTTTAAATGTGTCTTGATATTTCAACAGAGCCGTGTTTTTTCCAGAAACCAGTAACTCTGTCAAATAGGTGGCCGGAGGCGTTGGTTGACTTACGGGGCTAGTTGGCCAGTTGTTATTGCTGGGAAGCTAACTAAATGCTAGTCATCTGGTTGTTTGCTAGCACGAGTCAATTGATAATTGATAAAAAATTGATTTCAGTCCCAAAATTAGCCGTTGCAAACGTAGGTACAACTGGACCCTTACGGGGGACAATGTTTCTGGAAAAAGATGTTTCTGTTGAATTTTTTAAATGTTATATTTTCATGCTGTGAGCACCACAGATTTAATTGTAACTTGGCTGCACTGTATTTGTGTGGAGGGTTAGAACCAGATCTTAGAACCTGGCCAGGTGAAAACAAAACTGAGTGCATGGCTCGACACTACTAAGACGTCATTTGATTTGTCCTTTTAAGTTCCAGTAAGTAGTACCAGTTGTATATTCAGAATCGAACTGTTGCACGTAAATGTAGAAACACAAAAAACATTTTGGGACTCATTGATCATGTTGGACTTGGCCATGTTTGAAGATATTACCGTCTTGCTTGCTTATCTTGGAGGTTGCAAGAACAATGAGATGTTTGGAGAAACAGTGTGAGGTGTTTTAAAAAACACTTATACTGAAATACACTTGGTGAAAATCTGATTGGCTACAGATAGGTCCATATTGAAAAAAATGCACAAACAAATGCATACAAATCCACAAACAAATGCATACAAATCCACAAACAAATACAAAAATCCACCCACAAATGTGGAGCAATCCACAATCAAATACATACAAATGCAGAAATATATTTGTGATTTTTTTTTTACATTTATATCAATCATAATTTATTTATGTGTGCATTGGAATGTATTTGTGAATTGTTCTGCATGCATTTGCAATTATTGAGACTGATCTGACCCCATAGAAATATAAGTCGGAATAAAGATGTGAAGAACAATATTTGGAATGCTGAATCAGCATTCCAACAATAAAGATTCAGATAACAATATTTGAATAAGTATTCACAAAATCAAAATAAGTGAATGGGTTGAATATAATTTTGATTTATTTTTTTAATTTTTAATTTTCATATACAGTGCTGTGAAAAACAACATCATACCAACAGTCACACATGGTGGTGGTAGTGTGATGGTCTGGGGCTGCTTTGCAGCTGCAGGACCTGGACGATTTGCCATAATTGATGGAACCGTGAATTCTGCTCTCTACCAGAAGATCCTGAAGGAGAATGTCCAGCCATCAGTTCATGACCTCAAGCTCAAGCACACTTGGGTTATGCAGCAGGACAATGATCCAAAACACACCAGCAAGTCCACCTCTGAATGGCTCAAAAAAAGCAAAATGAATGTTTTGGAGTGGCCTAGTCAAAGTCTGGACTTAAATCTGATTGAGATGCTGTGGCGTGAGCTTAAACAATCTGTTTATGCTCAAAAACCATCCAATGTGGCTGAATTAAAACAATTCTGCAAATAACAGTGGGCCAAAATTCTTCCATAGCGACATGAAAGACTCATTGTCAGTTATCGCAAATGCTTGATTGCAATTGTTGCTGCCAAGGGTGTCAAAACCAGTTATTAAGTTTAGGGGGCAATTACTTTTTCTCACAGGGCCAAGTAGGTTTGGATAGCTTTTCTCCCATAATAAATTAAATCATCTAAAAACTGCATTTTGAATTTACTCGTGTTTAATCTTTGTCTAATATTAAAAAACATTTGATGATCTGAAACATTTAAGTGTGACAAATATGCAAAACAATAAGAAACCAGGAAGGGGGCAAATACTTTTTCACAGCACTGTATATTTTGATATTTGAGGTCTTGTATTTTTCAGTTTCGGATTTTATATTTTCAGATTCAATTTTTTTTTCGGTTTCAAATCTTTTTCACTTTCATGCTAAATCAGCGTTCCAAATTTTACAGAAAAATGAATAGTGAGATGAGCAAATTCAATAATTTTTTTTATTTATTCATGTAATTGAGATAATTGAGCACACCGGAGAAACCCTGATCTTGCCACCACAGTAGTGGACACACAAAGTGAGAGAGGCTCAGGACCAACCTTCGCCTTCTAACTGTGTGTGGACCACTGAGGTGGCTCTGAGAGCTTGAGTCCTGCTCCACATCTGTAACCTCCTGCTCCACTGGCCTCGACCCCTCCATGATGAAGGGCGGAGGAGCAGACCCGGATGTGATGCAGGACTGGAGCTCCTTGTTGGATTCAAGATGAAACCCATATTACAGGTTGTTTTTTTTAAAGAGAAGTTCAGCTTCAATTATTGTGCGAGAAACCGGAGAAACCCTGATCCTGCCACCAGAGTAGTACACACACAAAGTGAGAGAGGCTCAGGACAGACCTTCGCCTTCTGGCTGTGTGTGGACCACAAGTTTTTTTTCAAAGAGAAGTTCACCTTCAATTATTGTGGGAGAAACCAGAGAAACCCTGATCCTGCCACCAGAGTAGTACACAGGACCAACCTTCGCCTTCTAGCTGTGTGTGGACCACCAGTTTTTTTTTAAAGAGAAGTTCACCTTGAATTATTGTGGGAGAAACCAGAGCACACCGGAGAAACCCTGATCCTGTCACCAGAGTAGTGGACACACAAAGTGAGAGAGGCTCAGGACCAATCTTCGCCTTCTGGTTGTGTGTGGACCACCAGTTGTTTTTTTTAAAAGAGAAGTTCACCTTCAATTATTGTGGGAGAAACTGGAGCACACCGGAGAAACCCTGATCCTGTCACCAGAGTAGTGGACAGACAAAGTGAGAGAGGCTCAGGACCAACCTTTGCCTTCTAGCTGTGTGTGGACCACCAGTTTTTGTTTTTTTAAAGAGAAGTTCACCTTCAATTATTGTGTGAGAAACCGGAGAAACCCTGATCCTGCCACCAGAGTAGTACACACACAAAGTGAGAGAGGCTCAGGACAGACCTTCGCCTTCTGGCTGTGTGTGGACCACAAGTTTTTTTTTAAAGAGAACTTCACCTTTAATTATTGTGGGAGAAACCAGAGAAACCCTGATCCTGCCACCAGAGTAGTACACACACAAAGTGAGAGAGGCTCAGGACCAACCTTCGCCTTCTGGTTGTGTGTGGACCACCAGTTGTTTTTTTTTAAAGAGAAGTTCACCTTCAATTATTGTGGGAGAAACCGGAGTACACCAGAGAAACCCTGATCCTGCCACCAGAGTAGTACACACACAAAGTGAGAGAGGCTCAGGACCAACCTTCGCCTTCTGGTTGTGTGTGGACCACCAGTTGTTTTTTTTTAAAGAGAAGTTCACCTTCAATTATTGTGGGAGAAACCGGAGTACACCAGAGAAAACCTGATCCTGTCACCAGAGTAGTGGACACACAAAGTGAGAGAGGCTCAGGACCAACCTTCGCCTTCTGGTTGTGTGTGGACCACCAGTTGTTGTTTTTTTAAAGATAAGTTCACCTTCAATTATTGTGGGAGAAACCGGAGCACACCAGAGAAACTCTGATCCTGTCACCAGAGTAGTGGACACACAAAGTGAGAGAGGCTCAGGACCAACCTTCGCCTTCTATCTGTGTGTGGACCACTGAGGTGGCTCTGAGAGCTCGAGTAATGCTCCACTGGCCTCGACCCCTTTATGATGAAGGGCGGAGGAGCAGACCCAGATGTGATGCAGGACTGGAGCTCCTTGTTGGATTCAAGATGAAACCCATATTACAGGTTGTTTTTTTAAAAAAGAAGTTCACCTTCAATTATTGTGGGAGAAACCGGAGCACACCGGAGAAACCCTGATCCTGTCACCAGAGTAGTGGACACAGTGAGAGAGGCTCAGGACCAACCTTCGCCTTCTAGCTCTGCGTGGACCACCAGTTGTTTTTTTTAAAGAGAAGTTCACCTTCAATTATTGTGGAGAGAAGCTCACCTTCAATTATCGTGGGAGAAACCGGAGCACACCGGAGAAACCCTGATCCTGCCACCACAAGTGGACACAAAGTGAGAGAGGCTCAGGACCAACCTTCGCCTTCTAGCTGTGTGTGGTCACTCAAAGTGCTTTCACACTACTTGTCATCACTCACCACACTGATGGCAGACACCTGCCAATCAGATTCTATCACAGTCATACACACACGTAGCACAGCTACGGGAGCAAATTTGGGGTTAAGTGTCTTGCTCAAGGACATCGACATGTGACTTGCGGAGACGGGGATGAAACCCTGCTGTCCACTTAGCCACAGTGAGTCACCCCGGTAACAGTGCTGCACCACCGTATTTGAATGATGACATGTGTCATCACTCAATAACATCAACTCTGCAGCAACATAGAAACCTAAACATCCTGGAGAAGACCCTCTTGATAGACTTAAACCGACTTTTGGTTTTAACGGACTGTTTGGTTCCTCCATCACTGCTGGTGTTGTCACCATGTAAATTATGAGTAACAGAGTCAGGAGCATCATTTGCGCCTTGTGGTTTCTCATAAGTCCCAGCTGCAGTGGCTGGTGGTTCATCTTTATCGCCGGCAGCATTTCTATCAGCTGTGGCTTGTTGGTCGTCTTTGGTGCCATCAGCATTACTATCAGCTGTGGCTTGTTGGTTGTCTTTGGCGCCATCAGCATTACTATCAGCTGTGGCCCGTTGGTCGTCTTTGGCGCCATCAGCATTACTATCAGCTGTGGCTTGTTGGTCGTCTTTGGCGCCATCAGCATTACTATCAGCTGTGGCTTGTTGGTCGTCTTTGGCGCCATCAGCATTACTCTCAGCTGTGGCTTGTTGGTCGTCTTTGGCGCCATCAACATTACTATCAGCTGTGGCTTGATGGTCGTCTTTGGCGCCATCAGCATTACTATCAGCTGAGGCTTGTTGGTCGTCTTTGGCGGCATCAGCATTACTATCAGCTGTGGCTTGTTGGTTGTCTTTGGCGCCATCAGCATTACTATCAGCTGTGGCTTGTTGGTCGTCTTTGGCGCCATCAGCATTACTATCAGCTGTGGCTTGTTGGTCGTCTTTGGCGCCATCAGCATTACTATCAGCTGTGGCTTGTTGGTCGTCTTTGGCGCCATCAGCATTACTATCAGCTGTGGCTTGTTGGTCGTCTTTGGCGCCATCTACATTACTATCAGCTGTGGCTTGTTGGTCGTCTTTGGCGCCATCAGCATTACTATCAGCTGTGGCCCGTTGGTCGTCTTTGGCGCCATCAGCATTACTATCAGCTGTGGCTTGTTGGTCGTCTTTGGCGCCATCACCATTACTATCAGCTGTGGCTTGTTGGTCGTCTTTGGCGCCATCAGCATTACTCTCAGCTGTGGCTTGTTGGTCGTCTTTGGCGCCATCAACATTACTATCAGCTGTGGCTTGATGGTCGTCTTTGGCGCCATCAGCATTACTATCAGCTGTGGCTTGTTGGTCGTCTTTGGCGGCATCAGCATTACTATCAGCTGTGGCTTGTTGGTCGTCTTTGGCACCATCAGCATTACTATCAGCTGTGGCTTGTTGGTCGTCTTTGGCGCCATCAGCATTACTATCAGCTGTGGCTTGTTGGTCGTCTTTGGCGCCATCAGCATTACTATCAGCTGTGGCTTGTTGGTCGTCTTTGGCGCCATCAGCATTACTATCAGCTGTGGCTTGTTGGTCGTCTTTGGCGCCATCAGCATTACTATCAGCTGTGGCTTGTTGGTCGTCTTTGGCGCCATCAACATTACTATCAGCTGTTGCTTGTTGGTCGTCTTTGGCGCCATCAGCATTACTATCAGCTGTGGCTTGTTGGTCGTCTTTGGCGCCATCAGCATTACTATCAGCTGTGGCTTGTTGGTCGTCTTTGGCGCCATCAGCATTACTATCAGCTGTGGCTTGTTGGTCATCATTAGTGTCCCTAGATTGTTTCATTGTGATGAAAGGGTGCTTTAAAGCTTCGCTGGGGCTGATTCTTTTTGCAGGATCCACATGAAGCATCTTTTTGAGGAGACATAAAAAGGCTGATGAGTTAATGACATCATTCCTTTCTGGGTGTCTCATTATCACATCATCGAGACTGGTGTATTCAAAGAATATTGTTTGGGTGCTTTGGAGCATGGAGCCTGTTCGTTCCTGGTATTCAGCTGGTGTGTTCTGCCTCCATATGTTTTTCTTCCACCACATTCTTTTCTTCTTGGTATAAAAATTCTTGGTTTTAATCCCAGAATCCAGCAGGTGATTAGCGGGCTGACCGTGCAGGTGCTCAATGATTTTCATGTGCTCATATGGACAGCCTGTTAGATACAGATGCCAGCCCATGCACATGTAGGCCAAAAGGCAGCCGAGGGACCACATATCTACAGCCTCATTTGGTTGGATGCCCAAGGCGACCTCAGGGGCCCTGTAAGGAAGGGGCTGAATACGTTTGCCAGGCTGTAGATTTGAAATCTCACAAGCAACACCAAAGTCAATCAGTTTTATCTTGAAGGGATGTAACTGATGATTTACCAGCATTATGTTGTCTGGCTTGATGTCTGTATGTGCCAAACCTATGCTACTGAGGGCATTTAAAGCCACCAGCATCTGTTGTGTGATTATTCTAATCTCTGAAAAACTCAGTGGCCTCCAGTATCTGCTTTTCATTAGTGAATCCAGGGTCATGTCCAGCACTTCAAATGCCAGACAAATGTGTCCCTTGTACTCAAAATGGTCAGTTAACTTGACCAAGTTATTCTTGTCTTCGTCAAGCTTTCTAAGATAATTAAGCATTGACACTTCATGTTTGCCAGCCAAGAACCGGTCCTTCCGCACAAACTTCACTGCCAGCTTCTGCTTGGTTTTTAAGTTTAGGCACATGGCCACTCTCCCATAAACACCCTCCCCCAGAAACTTCTCTATCCGATACTGACCGAATTTACCAGACAGAACTTGACCGTCTTCTATTTGAAAACTGTCATCATTAGTATCTTTTGATTGTGAGGCCATTTCTTGTCTTTTAGTTGTTGTATTCATAATGTAAAAATATCTCTGGATAATGGATTCTGTTCACCCTATAGGCTTAGACTTTTCAAATGCCTTTGATCTTTGATGGCTTTGATCTAGGAAGCTGCTGAAGTGACGTCACAAAGGCACTGTTTGGCGAGACATACGTCATGACGTCACACATTTTCCCTTGTTGAGGTGACTTGGATTGAAGGTAAGTTCAGTGCTAAATTGTATTTTGTCTGTACAAATAATGTAGTATGTTAGATGTAAAATGATTCACCTGAATCGGTTACATTTTGTTAAGTATTAAGTTACTAGTTAAGTATTTAGTAAAGTGACTGAACTAAACCAGCTATTGTCGTGCTAATGTTAGCGCGTTTTAAATTAACAGTTAAGATTCATTTCGCTCGTTTTGTGAAAAATGCGTTATAGCTTTATTTTTAATCCACCGATGTGTTCGACTTCTAGTTACAGTAATAGACTAGAGATACTTTCGCCGGCAAGTAGCTATTAAAATGTCTATAACGTTAGTGCTCTGCTGCTATGCTAGTTAGCATATCGCTAGCGGGCCTGCAGCCTGACCTACGGTTTAACATCAGACCAGCTGGTAGCTCGCTAGCAGACCGTAGATGTTTGCGGGCGGGACTGTCGTGCTTCAATGCTCTAACTGAAAGTTGTGTATGCATGTTGTGTACCGGTGTAGCTGCTTATTAGCACATTAGCGCAGAGATATTGAGCTGGTAAGGCTTACATTAGCTCGTTACCAAGAAGCTAATTACAGGGTCCGCGCGGTCACACTTGTTGGACTACCCCGGAACCTCACGGAGACGTGAAGGCTCAGTGACGGGGCTGCCTTCGTGTTTATGTTGGAGAAAGCGCCGCATGTATAAGTCACGGTGGCTAACGTTAAGGTAAGCGTGTTTGTGTCAACTGCTGCTAAGTCTTCTCACTCGGTCCTTACTCAAACCGTTACCGGGTGAGGTAGTGATGCAGTTAAACCGTACACAAGGCAAGCTTAACACTGAAAAGACAATGTTTATTAATATTAATGTGTTTTTAAATTTTCTTTGATTCCCCCCCCCCGACTGGTGGTGGTGACGTCAGGCCTGGACATAACTCATTGGACTACCAAAGGTAAGTTATACTCCTAGAATACAGTGCTATTGACAAGGCAGTAATGTGGCTGTATGTCATTGTAAGAACATTCCTAAATAATCCCCTATTCATTCTCTATGTACTGTATCTAATCTGTCTGTTTATTATTTATGTGTTTACTTACTTACTTACTTACCAAGATCAGTCTTGTACAGCCAGGGGGAGTATTTCCCCTCTGACAGCCAAGCTGGGTCAGAACCTGTGATCCGGTGGTGACTGGACTTTTCACTGCTTGTGGGGCAGGGCGTGCAGCACTTGGGCTCTTTTCTGTACTGCGACATTAAAAAACTGACAACAATGCTCTCAGTGACAGACGGCCTGCACTGGTCCAGCCCAAAGAGGTAATCATGGTACTGAGGTGTCAAAGAACCATCTGGAGTGTAGTGAAGACAGAACCAAACAGAGACTCCTTATATATAACTATTGTTAAGAGATCGTAGAAAGATATGAAAGCATAAAAGTAAAATCATCAAAAGATATATTTTGTTCACTTTTTATAATCGTCACAATATATAAACTGTTTTATTTCATATTTGATGTGATTTAACATAAATGTTTTATTTCATATTAGATGTGATTTAACATAAATGTTTTATTTCATATTAGATGTGATTTAACATAAACTGTTTTATTTTATATTAGATGTGATTTAACATAAACTGTTTTATTTCATATTAGATGTGATTTAACAAACTGTTTTATTTCATATTAGATGTGATTTAACATAAACTGTTTTATTTTATATTAGATGTGATTTAACATAAACTGTTTTATTTCATATTAGATGTGATTTAACATAAATGTTCTATTTCATATTAGATGTGATTTAACATAAATGTTTTATTTCATATTAGATGTGATTTAACATAAACTGTTTTATTTCATATTAGATGTGATTTAACATAAATGTTTTATTTCATATTAGATGTGATTTCACATAAACTGTTTTATTTCATATTAGATGTGATTTAACATAAACTGTTTTTATTTCATGATAGAAGTAATAGAAACATTTAGCCTGCCTTGACACTTTAAAGTAACAAGGTCACTTGAGCCTCGTGCTTTGGTTCAATCTGGACCAAACTAGTTACAACCAGTTGTATTCTGTTGCTGACTCTGCTCCAAGATGTTTCCTGTATTGTGACGCATGTGATTAGAGGAGGTACGAACCTCAGAGGAGCATAAAAGAGGCAGGAAAACTTTGAGAAAATACGCTCTTTCTCCCCCATCGCTAGAGACGGGAAACTTTTCTTCACAAGAAGTTAGAGACCCCGGTTTAAAGGGTTACATTTCGCATTTATTTTTTAGGACCACAGTGACTGTTTCATTGCATTGAAATTGCTGTATGTGATTTTGTGTGAATAGCTTTAATAAAACTACAGCCTTACCATTTGTAAGTAACTGGACCTAAACTAGAGACTGGTTTCTTAGAACAATTTGAGCCTCTTCCCTGTCCGTTCATGCTTCACTATATACACACATACTGTAGGAAGACATAATTATCAGATCATATTTACATCAAGAAATATAAAAGTTCAAGTACTTTATAGTTGAGGGACTACTTTTAATATGGCGATATTTAAACATCCAACATCAACATCTTAGATAGATCATAGTTTTTACACTTTAATCATCATAGTGTGTAATAAAGTTTCACTGCTGCTCTTCCTTTTCAAGTAGCAAGTCCCCGAATATCAATGCAGAGCGTCGGTGAACAGTAAAGCAGCGCTGTGTTCGCGCCAACGGAGCGTGAAGCGTTTAACGGTTAAAGTCACGGCGAGCTGAATGACGTCACCTGACAGGAAGTAAACGTAGAGCCAAGGTGTTTCCTCACGGTTCACTTCAGTGTAAACAGTGTAAGCTGCTCACTGGCTGTTTCTTTACTTCAGTGTTGATCAAAGGACGAGGGTCTCAACATTCCTCATGTCGCACTTAAACGTAACACGATTGAGTATTCTTGAATGTTTTGTTTCTTTCATTTTGTTTCATTTTGGACGTCTTCAATATGTTTGTCTGTATGTAAGACTAAAGCCCAAAGTTCTTTCTTGAAGTGTTCTTGAAGTTCTTTGATTAATAAATGGAAAGCAAAGTTATATTTGACTCCTCCCCTTTTCTTTGCTGATCCGAAAAATGATCCGAACCGTGAGGTTTGTGATCTGCTGCACCCCCTAATATTTACATGTTATGTATGCATATTTGTGTTTTTATCACATATTTTATGCTTTTGTCTCAGTTATCATATCGAGAACCTCTTCATGCAAAGAGCCAAACTGATGACTTTTAATCTACATAAAATATGTAACTCTGATTTAACAACAATTAAGAACATTCATTGAAACATTAAAAACAGTCATTAAAACACCGAAAAGCTAAAAACAGAATAATAGTTGCAGTGCAGTTTAAGAAATAAAATACAGGAGTAGTAAAATGCAGAAATGGATTAATATCCTTGAATGTGGTTCAATCAAAGGCAGCAGCAAACAGAAAAGTCTTCAGTCTGGATCTAAAGGAGCTGAGGGTCTCAGCAGACCTGCAGCTTTCTGGGACTTTGTTCCAGATATGTGGAGCAGAAGAACTGAACGCTGCTTCTCCGTGTTTAGTTCTGACTCTGGGAACAGAAAGTAGACCCGGTCCCAGACGACCTAAAGGGGGTCAGGATGGTTCATGAGGTAGCAGCAGATCAGAGACCATTCAGTGCTTTATAAACCAACAGCAGGATTTTAAAGTCTGTTCTTTGCTGGACAGGAAGCCAGTGCAAAGACCTCAGAACTGGAGCGATGTGATCCACTTTCTTGGTCTTAGTGAGGACTCTGAATCAGCTGCAGCTTTCTGATTGACTTTTTACAGAGACCTGTAAACACACCGTTACAGTAGTCCAGTTTCCTGAAGATAAATGATGGACAAGTTTTTCCAAATCCTGTTGAGACATAAGTCCTCCAATCCTTGATATGTTCTTCAGGTGATAGTAGGCTGATGTGATTGTCTTGATGTGGCTGTTCAGGTTGAGGTCTGAATCCATAACTAGGTTTCTGGCTTGGTTTGTGGTTTTTAACATCAGTGATTGAAGCTGAGCGCTGACTTTCAATCGTTCATCCTTGGTACCAAAAACAATGACTTCCGTTTTATCTTTGTTTAATTGAAGAAAATTCTGTCACATCCAGTTGTTGATTTGTTCAATGCATTTACCCAGTCCTTGTATGGGATTATAGTCCCCTGGTGATATAGTTATGTAGATTTGTGTGTCGTCTGCATAATTATGATAACACACTTTGTTGTTTTCCATAATCTGAGCTAGAGGAAGCATGTAGATGTTGAACAGAAGAGGCCCCAGTATTGAACCTTGGGGAACACCACATGTCATTTTAGTCAGCTCTGATGTGTAATTAGCTATAGACACAAAGTATTCTCTGTCCTTCAAGTAGGAATCAAACCAGTTAAGTGCTGTGCCAGAGAGTCCCACCCAGATCTTTAGTCTTTCTAGTAGTATGTCATGGTCGACCGTGTCGAATGCAGCACTGAGATCCAGTAATACTAAGACTGAAATTCTGCCATTGTCTGTGTTTAAGTGGATGTCGTTGAAAACCTTATCAAGAGCAGTTTCAGTACTGTGGTGCTGTCGAAAGCCTGACTGGAAGACATCAAAACTGTTATTTACAGCCAAGCAGTTGTTCAGTTGTTGAAAAACCGCTTTTTCAATTATTTTACTTCAAAAAGGGAGGTTTGATATTGGCCTATAATTTTTCATTGTTGCGGAGTCTAAATTAGCCTTCTTTAGGAGTGGTTTAATAACTGCAGTTTTTAGGGCTTGTGGGAAGACACCTGAGAGAAGGGATGTGTTTACAATCTGTAAAAGATCAGTGGTCAAGCAGCTCGAAATATTTTTGAAAAAGTGTGTTGGTAGAATATCCAAGCAGCAGGAGGATGACTTCAGATGTTGAATAATGTCTTCTTTGCTTCTAAGGTCGATTGAATGAAATTGTGTCATGATATTTGAATGGACGTTATTGAGAGATGGGGACAACACACATCCTGTGGTTGGTGTGGAGGCACTGACCGCTTGTCTAATTTTCTGAATTTAGTCAGTAAAAAAGGAGGCAAATTGATTGCATGCCTCGGGTGGACTGGAGCTCAGCAGCTACTGACACTGGAGGGTTTGTTCGCCGGTCGACGGTAGCAAATAAGGCGCGTGTATTGTTATTGTTTTTGGTTATGATGTCAGAGAAGAAGGACTGCCTTGCATTTCTAAGTTCCAAATTATATTTGTGATGTCTCTCTTTATAGATGTCACAGTGAACCTGCGTTCAGCTTTCCGACTCTCTCTTTTCTCTATTCGGACCAGCGTAGCATTTCTCCAAGGAGATCTTTGCTTCCCAGAGACAACCTTCACTTTAGTGGGTCCAATGGCATCAATAACATGTTTAACTTTAGAATTGAAGCTATCTACAAGCTCATTGACTGAGATGCAAGAGAGGGCTGGTGTGGAGGAGAACTTCTGAATAAATAGTTCACTGGTGTTTTCAGAGATGTAACGCTTTGTCACAACCTCGGTTTGGACATTTGTGTGCAAAG
The DNA here is from genome assembly GCF_023349555.1 of Cebidichthys violaceus. Classification (NCBI taxonomy): domain Eukaryota; kingdom Metazoa; phylum Chordata; class Actinopteri; order Perciformes; family Stichaeidae; genus Cebidichthys; species Cebidichthys violaceus. Next base: position 24,120 of record NW_027176270.1, read on the forward strand.
GAGATTGCACTCTCAAAGAAAACACAGAAATGATCAGAGAGTGCAACATCAGTCACAGCAACCTTGGAAATGTTTACACCTTTGGTGACGATCAGGTCCAGAGTGTGCCCTGTGTTGTGGGTGGGTCCTGTCACATGCTGAGTCAGATCATAGTTTTCAAGGACACCACATAGTTCTATAGACCCTCTGTCCTGGGGATTATCAACATGGATATTAAAATCGCCAACAATAACAACACAGTCAAAATCAATACAGATTATAGACAGCAGTTCAGTAAACTCATCAAAGAAGGTTGCACAGTATCTAGGTGGTCTGTAAATGTTTAGGAATAAAGCTTGAGTGGAATTCAGAGCCACATATTCAAAAGAGTTAAAATGACCAAAGGACACCTGCTTGCATTGAAGAGAATCATTACATAAAATAGCAACTCCGCCTCCTCTCTTATGCGCTCTTGTTTCACTCATGAAACTGAAGTTGTGAGGCGTTGATTCAATAAGAACAGCTGCACTGTTATCTTGGTTTAACCATGTTTCAGTTAAGAACAAAATGTCCAGTTTGTGCCGAACAATAAAATCATTTATTAAGAATGTTTTTCCTGACAGAGACCTGACATTTAATAAAGCTACGTTTAATGTGGTTAAAGCTTTATTTGCCCAATTTATTTGGACAGGCTGACGAGGAATGAATGTTAAGTTTGATAAGTTTGCAGGTTTACTATTGTTTCCTCGCAGCCTCACCTGTCTTTTTCTATAAACTATCAGGACAGGAATGGAGAAGGCTAGCTGCATACAGGGCCCCGACTTCTCCTGGAGAGAATCATTGGTGTCATTAGCCTTGTAGCCTGGACCCGGAAGATATCAATTATTGCCTATTAAAGAGTGATATATGTGATATATCTGGCAATTTGAAAAATGTTTTGAAGAAAAGCAAGAAAATGGAAGCAGAAGCAAGAGCAAGCAGCAAAGCGACTGCACTGTCAGGAAGCAGGAAGTGTAGAAGGCGAAGGTTGGTCCTGAGCCTCTCTCACTTTGTGTGTCCACTACTGTGGTGGCAGGATCAGGGTTTCTCCGGTGTGCTCAATTATCTCAATTACATCAATAAATAAAAAAATGTATTGAATTTGCTCATCTCACTATTCATTTTTCTGTAATATTTGGAATGCTGATTTAGCATGAAAGTTAAAAAGATTTGAAACCGAAGAAGAAAAAAAAAATTGAATCTGAAAATATAAAATCTGAAACTGAAAAATACAAGACCTCAAATATCAAAAATATATATGAAAATTAGAAATTAAAAAAATAAATCAAAATTATATTCAACCCATTCACTTATTTTTATTTTGTGAATACTTATTCAAATATTGTTATATGAATGCTGATTCAGCACACTGAATTGTCACATTATCTGTTGCGTCACTAAATCTTCACGTTGTGTTTTTCGTCCACAGGCGCTGTCTAAAGAAGAGGAATCGTAGAGCAACTCTGCGATTTTAACATGTTTGCATTATTCTTAATGCTATTATATAGATTTTTTTAGCGAGTTTAATATATATATAAAGAAATCATTTTGCAACTTCAACATAAAACTAACACAGTTTTAGTTTTTTTTCCACTTCTTCATGCAACGTGACTCAATCGGTCAGTCTTTGTTTCCCACAGATGTCTATGAGCCGTTTCCAATAACTGCAGCTCAGCAGTAACACTTTAACTGATACTTTAGCTTAAATGCACGAGTGGAAAAAAGGGTTTAATGGCTTGAAAAGTTAAACTGCCTGTGGTTTGATGCGTCATGTAGCCTCACTGCTCCCTGAAGCATCTCAGTTAGATCTCATTTTAATCTTTATAAAAGTAAAAACATGGTGTTTCTGAGAGCTTTTGTACAAACATGTTTTGTTTGTATATAAAAGGTTGTAGTGGTGTAAAGTGTTACAGGAGCTTGTAAATATGTATGTAAAGAAACTATGTGGAACATCTTCTTTTTGTGCAAATACATTTGTAACATTTTTTCCGACTACTGTGATAGTTTTTATTGAAACATTTGTTTTTCGCTGTTCAACTTGTGAGAGAAGTTGGAGCTGAAGCTGATCAGTTTTCTCCTTCATCTCAAACAGTAGAACATGATACTCGCCCCTCGCCTGGTATCATGGCGGCGAAAGTCGGGAGAAAGCGACAGAGTCCTTTTTGGGATTACTTTGAATTTGAATGTTTAATCCAAAATGATCACTTGGATTCAATACCTGTCTAAATATCTCAATGCCGATACTGAAACGATACAACGGAAAAACATCATCAAAAAATCATTAAAAGTAACAGATTAAGATGGAGCTGTACATTCTTCATTTTCTTCTTCCATTAATTAAAAGAAAACATATTTTGAACTCCAATGAATCACCAACTTAACTTGGTGGAGGGGTTTGTGTGCCCCAGTGAACCTGGGAGCTGTGTTATCGGCAGGGATGTACGGTCCTGTCGTCATGAAAAGTAAAAAACAAATAATGCTAAAATAAATCGAGCTGAAGTCTCGAGGAAACCTTGAATGTCAGTACAGACGGCGTTTAATGATCCGGGGTTAGAATGAAACGATGAAAGAAATATGACGTAGGAAATATCTGGTCTTTTCCTGACAAAAACAAAAAAAAAGGTTTGTTGCTCTGGGTTTGGGTTGTAATAACTAATATTTGTCTGCAGAAGCCAGTCTACAGAAAAACAACAACAACAAGTCTGTTGTCCACAATGGAATTGGTTACGAGATCACTGCAACACGGGTGAAACCAGAGAGTGTGTGCATCAACTTCACAGGTGGTGACAGTAGCATCATGAGCTGGGACAGTACCTTAAAAAGTACAGATATAAAATACATTCATGAAGACATTTTTTACAAACAAAACAAGAACAAATAGAAAGCAGAACACCATCAGTTCAATTGGCTCAAGCCGAGAGGCAAAACACAAAATATCAGTTAATGACTACAGTACAGAGTCAGGGGGGGCGAGGATGAGTCCCAAAATGTTTTTTGTGTTTCTACATTTACGTGCAACAGTTCGATTCTGAATATACAACTGGTACTACTTACTGGAACTTAAAAGGACAAATCAAATGACGTCATAGTAGTGTCGAGCCATACACTCAGTTTTGTTTTCACCTGGCCAGGTTCTAAGATCTGGTTCTAACCCTCCACACAAATACAGTGCAGTCAAGTTAAAATTAAATCTGTGGTGCTCACAGCATGAAAATATAACATTTTAAAAATTCAACAGAAACATCTTTTTCCAGAAACATTGTCCCCCGTAAGGGCCCAGTCGTACCTACGTTTGCAACGGCTAATTTTGGGACTGAAATCAATTTTTATCAATGGATTCACCCCAATCGGTGAAATAGTTCTGAATTCAGAGTAAATCCGCTAGCGTTGAAGCAATTAATCAACTATATAAATTAATGATTAGTCATTTAAGTCATTAAATTAGCAAAAGCACCAAAACATTCACAGTATTTACTGCTTTTATAGAATAGACAATGTTCAAGTTTTGAATTGTCAAACAAAACATGCAACTTTAGACGCCACCGTGTGCTGAGGAAAAACGGTAAACAAAAAAAAATTAACAGCTGATTAGATAATGAAAATTGTTATTTGCAGCTCTGAAATCCGCACTGAGCCTCACTGCTCCCTGAAGCATCTCATTTAGATTCTTTATTTCTTTAACTTTAATCTATATAAAAGTAAAAACATGGTGTTTCTGAGAGCTTTTGTACAAACATGTTTTGTTTGTATAGGAAAGGTTGTAGTGGTGTAAAGTATTACAGGAGCTTGTAAATATGTATGTAAAGAAACTATGTGGAACATCTTCTTTTTCTGCAAATACATTTGTAACATTTTTTCCCGACCAGTGTGGTAGGTTTTATTGAAACATTTGTTATTCGCTGTTCAACTTGTGAGAGAAGTTGGAGCTGAAGCTGATCAGTTTTCTCCTTCATCTCAAACAGTAGAACATGGTCGAAAATAAATCATATATGAACACACATTTAATAATATTGAGCTGAGTTTAAACATGTTATTGGATCATTTTAGAGTTTATATTTTAACGTCTTAATATTCTGAACAATCCTTCAGTTGACTGCAGCTCCCCCCAGCGGTCGGTTTAGGTCATTGCATGTACTTGCCATGTATGTTGTACTTGCTAACGGTCACAGTATTTTACATATATTATGTAGTATGTTGAGTTATTCACACATAACTTGGTTTACAACATTATTTCTATTAGCCACAACAAACATGTCGTCAGTTTAGTTCCAAACACTCACAAGCTGTGTCACAACTCCACCAAGTTCAGTTGGCGATTCATTGGAGTTCAAAATATGTTTTCTTTTAATTAATGGAAGAAGAAAATGAAGAATTTACAGCTCCATCTTAATCTGTTACTTTGAATGATTTTTTTTTTTTTTTTCCGTTGTATCCAGGGTTGATATACTGCCAGGCGGTGATTAGTGGGATCATGATCCAGTGTGTCCAACTGCAGATTGTTGTAGCTGTGCACCGATCAGGGGGGGTGTGGCCGTGGGAGGTGTCTGGAGGCAGGCCCGAGTAAACAAACACACATGGCTCACAATAACAAACGGGAATGACAGACACATGAGGAGAGACACACAAAGGGTCAGACAGGGATCCTGACAATGGACTCCTCTGAGACATCCGTCTCAGAGGAGTCAGAAACCTTTTCATCATTAGCATTCGGATCTGCATGACGATCTGGATCTAGGTTCCCGGCTGGTCCTGATCCTCCACAGTCCTCTCCATCAGTAGCTGAGCTGCTGTTTGGATTGTTTGGGGGAAAATATGCACATTTGCTCTTAACAGGGAGACTTACAGCACAGCTGTATCAATTTCATCTCCAGCCATGGAAGCAGCATTAAACGGCTAGCGTAGCTGTTCACTCTGTCAACACAACAGTAACGTTAGCTCGCTAGCTAAACAGAACAAAGATCTATGATTTATCTGAAGTGAACAGTATTTTTCACGACAGAAGACTTAAAAGACACACAGTCCCAAACAGGGCTACGTTTGATGCCGACAACTATTTTTATTTGCAAATTAAAATTATATTTCAAAGTGGCCAAACATCTGAGCGCATGAGTGTGCACACAAACAGACTGCATTCAAGAACGTCTGACTGGAAATAGATGAGCCTTGATCTAAATAGTCCTCAGACCAAACAGGAAGTGTTTTATAAAAGGCCTCATGGCGGAGCTCTCCCATCAACAAACATGTGTTCTCTTGTTCATGGACCAACTTCCCACCAAATGTCATTGAAGTGTGATTTGTAGTGTTTGAGGAGAACAGCCTGCATGTCTTCATGCGATGTGTTCAGTTTATGGGAGCAGCTCTGTGTCCTGTTTGATCTGGAGAGACCGTTTAATAGACGGAGACCTGCTGACTTCATTCTGTAGTAGAAGTGAAATTGAAGCCGACATGGTTTCTTATTCATCTCGTCTACATATTATTTATTGAGGTTTGGTCAAATATAGTTTACACTTGTCTTTACAAATATTGAGGCTTTTATTAAACGCTGGTGATGAGTTATTGTTCTGATGAAAATAATCTGTCGACATCGACACAAAAACACCTTTTATTTTGAACCGTATCGTGTTCCCACATTTCAAATGTATGACAGCGGTGATGAAGTTTTTCATAATTATCAAAACTTCATGAACTGATTCAGAGTTACATATTTTATGTAGATTAAAAGTCATCAGTTTGGCTCTTTGCATGAAGAGGTTCTCGATATGATAACTGAGACAAAAGCATAAAATATGTGATAAAAACACAAATATGCATACATAACATGTAAATATTAGGGGTGCAGCAGATCACAAACCTCACGGTTCGGATAATTTTTCGGATCAGCAAAGAAAAGGGGAGGAGTCAAATATAACTTTGCTTTCCATTTATTAATCAAAGAACTTCAAGAACACTTCAAGAAAGAACTTTGGGCTTTAGTCTTACATACAGACAAACATATTGAAGACGTCCAAAATGAAACAAAACGAAACAAACAAAACATTCAAGAATACTCAATCGTGTTACGTTTAAGTGCGACATGAGGAATGTTGAGACCCTCGTCCTTTGATCATCACTGAAGTAAAGAAACAGCCAGTGAGCAGCTTACACTGTTTACACTGAAGTGAACCGTGAGGAAACAACTTGGCTCTACGTTTACTTCCTTTCAGGTGACGTCATTCAGCTTGCCGTGACTTTAACCGTTAAACGCTTCACGCTCCGTTGGCGTGAACACAGCGCTGCTTTACTGTTCACCGACGCTCTGCATTGATATTCGGGGACTTGCTACTTGAAAAGGAAGAGCAGCAGTGAAACTTTATTACACACTATGATGATTAAAGTGTAAAAACTATGATCTATCTAAGATGTTGATGTTGGATGTTTAAATATCGCCATATTAAAAGTAGTCCCTCAACTATAAAGTACTTGAACTTTTATATTTTTGATGTAAATATGATCTGATAATTATGTCTTCCTACAGTATGTGTGTATTGTAATGGAGTGAGACCTCTGCTCGCAGGAGGCCGCGGACCTCTCGCTCTTTCGTTGTTGTTTGAGCAACGAAGTCACGCTAAGAAAAATCAGCTGGATCCGGCTTACAATGAAAAAGTATTTATAATTCACAAATGCTAAAAAGACAATTACAAACTGAATTACACTGTCGACAGTAAGGAATCGCGAAACCGAGTTCAAAGACTCTCCCCCCCTACCGGCCCACAAACGCCAGTTTACAGTAAAGAGGATCGACAAGAACTGAACAACATCTCTCCGAACAATGTTTTTATACCCAAAAGTCAGTAGTTTACTTTCAAAAGTCCATTATCAGCTTTGTGATTGGCTGGAATCCGATTGTCTCCTCCTGTCCTCTGACAATGCTCTCCATTGGTCTAAGTGATCCGCATAATGTCTGAATAGTGTCCTCTGGTCCGACCTGTCCTCCTCCTCATAAAACTGCGTTTACCCGACCCCCGTGTTTTCTTAGGGCTGTCTTCATCTACATCTGTTTGATCAATACGTCTCCTTCCCCCACTGTTAACACCCCACATTCCTGAAGTCAGCTCACCAAACTCATCACCTTATCATACAGTTGTTTTCGAATCTGAAAAGCCTGTCTCAAAGGTCTCTCTCTTTCCCTCAAAACATTCAGTAACTGTATTTCATAGTTTGATACATAGAATGATTATACTTTTATGATTTAACACTTTTCCAAACAAACATGTGATAACATTATATCCACCACTAGGAGTGATTATTAAACACATTAACATTGCTTTTTAACTTTAAATTCTTCACAGTATATAGTGAAGCATGAACGGACCCCGCCCCGGGGAAAGCGGGACAGGCGTGCGCACCTGACACGGTGGTAACTCCATCGGCTGTCCCACCTGCGAGGACATACGTTCCTCCAGGAGGTGTCAAGACAATACCTCCGGCCTTTTATCTCACCCCGTAGCTGAATTGTTAGGATTTCGGATTAATTGTCTTCACGAGAATCTTGTACGGCTACGCCCTCGGCGTTCTCGTTAGGATGCAACCCTAGCACCCAGGATGGATAGTTATGTAGAACGTCTGTACTTTACTATCGCCTATTTTGAACATTCTCACAATTTATGACCAATTCTGCCAAGTCTTCACCCAGGGAACTTACCTTAAGCTCCTCTGGTAGAGTCTGTCGTCACCTCTGTATCACACGGATGAGGGACAGGGAAGAGGCTCAAATTGTTCTAAGAAACCAGTCTCTAGTTTAGGTCCAGTTACTTACAAATGGTAAGGCTGTAGTTTTATTAAAGCTATTCACACAAAAATCACATACAACAATTTCAATGCAATGGAACAGTCACTGTGGTCCTAAAATATAAATGCGAAATGTAACCCTTTAAACCGGGGTCTCTAACTTCTTGTGAAGAAAAGTTTCCCGTCTCTAGCGATGGGGGAGAAAGAGCGTATTTTCTCAAAGTTTTCCTGCCTCTTTTATGCTCCTCTGAGGTTAGTACCTCCTCTAATCACATGCGTCACAATACAGGAAACATCTTGGAGCAGAGTCAGCAACAGAATACAACTGGTTGTAACTAGTTTGGTCCAGATTGAACCAAAGCACGAGGCTCAAGTGACCTTGTTACTTTAAAGTGTCAAGGCAGGCTAAATGTTTCTATTACTTCTATCATGAAATAAAAACAGTTTATGTTAAATCACATCTAATATGAAATAAAACAGTTTATGTGAAATCACATCTAATATGAAATAAAACATTTATGTTAAATCACATCTAATATGAAATAAAACAGTTTATGTTGAATCACATCTAATATGAAATAAAACAGTTTATATATTGTGACGATTATAAAAAGTGGACAAAATATATATTTTGATGATTTTACTTTTATGCTTTCATATCTTTCTACGATCTCTTAACAATAGTTATATATAAGGAGTCTCTGTTTGGTTCTGTCTTCACTACACTCCAGATGGTTCTTTGACACCTCAGTACCATGATTACCTCTTTGGGCTGGACCAGTGCAGGCCGTCTGTCCCTGAGAGCATTGTTGTCAGTTTTTTAATGTCACTTTCTCCCAAAATCACCTCGAGTCTCGCAGGCGTCAAAGCAGCCGGTCTGAGAAGAGATCGCCAGCAATTAGTACGGTTCAACATGCGAGGCAAATCCCCTCTAGGAGTACCGTTGACCAATTTCTGATTGGGCCGTCTACTTCCCTGAAGCAGGAGAATATGAGGGAGAATCAGCTGTAGGGCTGTTGTATTAGAATAGTTTTGTTTTGTTTTGTTTAAACGCTCCCAGGTGGTGAAGATGGTAACACTCGCTCTCCTGCGAGCCCAAGTGCTGCACGCCCTGCCCCACAAGCAGTGAAAAGTCCAGTCACCACCGGATCACAGGTTCTGACCCAGCTTGGCTGTCAGAGGGGAAATACTCCCCCTGGCTGTACAAGACTGATCTTGGTAAGTAAGTAAGTAAGTAAACACATAAATAATAAACAGACAGATTAGATACAGTACATAGAGAATGAATAGGGGATTATTTAGGAATGTTCTTACAATGACATACAGCCACATTACTGCCTTGTCAATAGCACTGTATTCTAGGAGTATAACTTACCTTTGGTAGTCCAATGAGTTATGTCCAGGCCTGACGTCACCACCACCAGTCAGGGGGGGAAAATCAAAGAAAATTTAAAAACACATTAATATTAAACATTGTCTTTTCAGTGTTAAGCTTGCCTTGTGTACGGTTTAACTGCATCACTACCTCACCCGGTAACGGTTTGAGTAAGGACCGAGTGAGAAGACTTAGCAGCAGTTGACACAAACACGCTTACCTTAACGTTAGCCACCGTGACTTATACATGCGGCGCTTTCTCCAACATAAACACGAAGGCAGCCCCGTCACTGAGCCTTCACGTCTCCGTGAGGTTCCGGGGTAGTCCAACAAGTGTGACCGCGCGGACCCTGTAATTAGCTTCTTGGTAACGAGCTAATGTACGCCTCACCAGCTCAATATCTCTGCGCTAATGTGCTAATAAGCAGCTACACCGGTACACAACATGCATACACAACTTTCAGTTTGAGCATTGAAGCACGACAGTCCCGCCCGCAAACATCTACGGTCTGCTAGCGAGCTACCAGCTGGTCTGATGTTTAACCGTAGGTCAGGCTGCAGGCCCGCTAGCGATATGCTAACTAGCATAGCAGCAGAGCACTAACGTTATAGACATTTTAATAGCTACTTGCCGGCGAAAGTATCTCTAGTCTATTACTGTAACTAGAAGTCGAACACATCGGTGGATTAAAAATAAAGCTATAACGCATTTTTCACAAAACGAGCGAAATGAATCTTAACTGTTAATTTAAAACGCGCTAACATTAGCACGACAATAGCTGGTTTAGTTCAGTCACTTTACTAAATACTTAACTAGTAACTTAATACTTAACAAAATGTAACCGATTCAGGTGAATCATTCTACATCTAACATACTACATTATTTGTACAGACAAAATACAATTTAGCACTAAACTTACCTTCTGTCCGAGTCACCTCAACAAGGGAAAATGTGTGACGTCATGACGTATGTCTCGCCAAACAGTGCCTTTGTGACGTCACTTCAGCAGCTTCCTAGATCAAAGCCATCAAAGATCAAAGGCAGATGAAAAGTCTAAGCCTATAGGGTGAACAGAATCCATTATCCAGAGATATTTTTACATTATGAATACAACAACTAAAAGACAAGAAATGGCCTCAAAATCAAAAGATACTGATGATGACCGTTTTCAAATAGAAAACGGTCAAGTTCTGTCTGGTAAATCTGGTCAGTATCGGATAGAAAAGTTTCTGGGAGAGGGTGTTTATGGGAGAGTGGCCATGTGCCTAAACTTAAAAACCAAGCAGAAGCTGGCAGTGAAGTTTGTGCGGAAGGACCTGTCCTGGAATGGCAAATATGAAGTGTCAGTGCTTAAGAAACTTAGAAAGCTTGGCGAAGACAAGAATAACTTGGTCAAGTTAACCGATTATTTTGAGCACAAGGGACACATTTGTCTGGCATTTGAAGTGCTGGACATGACCCTGGAAACATTAATGAAAAGCAGATACTGGAGGCCACTGAGTTTTTCAGAGATTAGAATAATCACACAACAGATGCTGGTGGCTTTAAATGCCCTCAGTAGCATAGGTTTGGCACATACAGACATCAAGCCAGACAACATAATGCTGGTAAATCATCAGTTACATCCCTTCAAGATAAAACTGATTGACTTTGGTAATGCCTATAAGATTTCAAAGCTACCGCCTGGCAAACGTATTCAGCCCCTTCCTTTCAGGGCCCCTGAGGTCGCCTTGGGCATCCAACCAAATGAAGCTGTAGATATGTGGTCCCTCGGCTGCCTTTTGGCCTACATGTGCCTGGGCTATGACCTGTATCTAACAGGCTGTCCATATGAGCACATGAGACTCATCAGGAAGCTGCAAGGTCAGCCCGCTGATCACCTGCTGGATTCTGGGATTAATACCAAGGATTTTTATAAAAGGAAAAAAAAATGGTGGCAGAAGGAAGAAATGTGGAGGCCGAACACACGAGATGAATACCAGAAACAAACAGGCTCCAAGCTCCAATGCACCAAAATACGTGCTGACAAATTCACCAGCCTCGATGATGTGATAAAGGAACACCCAGAAAGGAATGATGTCATTAACTCATCAGCCTTTTTATGTCTCCTCAAACAGATGCTTCATGTGGATCCTGAAAAAAGAATCAGCCCCAGCGAAGCTTTGAAGCACCCTTTCATCACAATGAAACAATCTAGAGACACTAATGACGACCAAGAAGCCACAGCTGATAGTAATGCTGATGGCGCCAAAGACGACCAACAAGCCAAAAGTCGGTTTAAGTCCATCAAGAGGGTCTTCTCCAGGATGTTTAGGTTTCTATGTTGCTGCAGAGTTGATGTTCTTGAGTGATGACACACATGTCATCATTCAAATACGGTGGTGCAGCACTGTTACCTAAGTGGACAGCAGGGTTTGATCCCCGGCACCGCAAGTCACATATCGATGTCCTTGAGCAAGACACATAACCCCAAATTTGCTCCCGTAGCTGTGCTACGTGTGTGTATGACTGTGATAGAATCTGATTGGCAGGTGTCTGCCATCAGTGTGGTGAGTGATGAGAAGTAGTGTGAAAGCGCTTTGAGTGACCACACACAGCTAGAAGGCGAAGGTTGGTCCTGAGCCTCTCTCACTTTGTGTCCACTTGTGGTGGCAGGATCAGGGTTTCTCCGGTGTGCTCCGGTTTCTCCCACAATAATTGAAGGTGAACTTCTCTCCACAATAATTGAAGGTGAACTTCTTTTTAAAAAAAAAAAAAACTGGTGGTCCACACACAGCTAGAAGGCGAAGGTTGGTCCTGAGCCTCTCTCACTTTGTGTGTCCACTACTCTGGTGACAGGATAAGGGTTTCTCCGGTGTGCTCCGGTTTCTCCCACAATAATTGAAGGTGAACTTCTTTTTAAAAAAAAAAAAAACTGGTGGTCCACACACAACTAGAAGGCGAAGGTTGGTCCTGAGCCTCTCTCACTTTGTGTGTGTACTACTCTGGTGGCAGGATCAGGGTTTCTCCGGTTTCTCCCACAATAATTGAAGGTGAACTTCTCTTTAAAAAAAACAAAAACTTGTGGTCCACACACAGCTAGAAGGTGAAGGTCTGTCCTGAGCCTCTCTCACTTTGTGTGTGTACTACTCTGGTGGCAGGATCAGGGTTTCTCCTGTTTCTCCCACAATAATTGAAGGTGAACTTCTCTTTAAAAAAAAAACTCGTGGTCCACACACAGCTAGAAGGCGAAGGTCTGTCCTGAGCCTCTTTCACTTTGTGTGTGTACTACTCTGGTGGCAGGATCAGGGTCTCTCCGGTTTCTCACACAATAATTGAAGGTGAACTTCTCTTTAAAAAAAACAAAAACCTGTAATATGGGTTTCATCTTGAATCCAACAAGGAGCTCCAGTCCTGCATCACATCCGGGTCTGCTCCTCCGCCCTTCATCATAGAGGGGTCGAGGCCAGTGGAACAGGAGGTTACAGATGTGGAGCAGGACTCGAGCTCTCAGAGCCACCTCAGTGGTCCACACACATCCAGAAGGCGAAGGTCTGTCCTGAGCCTCTCTCACTTTGTGTGTGTACTACTCTGGTGGCAGGATCAGGGTTTCTCCGGTTTCTCCCACAATAATTGAAGGTGAAAATCTCTTTAAAAAAAAAACAACTTGTGGTCCACACACAGTTAGAAGGCGAAGGTTGGTCCTGAGCCTCTCTCACTTTGTGTGTGTACTACTCTGGTGGCAGGATCAGGGTTTCTCCGGTTTCTCCCACAATAATTGAAGGTGAACTTCTCTTTAAAAAAAAACAACTTGTGGTCCACACACATCCAGAAGGCGAAGGTCTGTCCTGAGCCTCTCTCACTTTGTGTGTGTACTACTCTGGTGGCAGGATCAGGGTTTCTCCGGTTTCTCAAACAATAATTGAAGGTGAACTTCTCTTTAAAACAAACAAAAACCTGTAATATGGGTTTCATCTTGAATCCAACAAGGAGCTCCAGTCCTGCATCACATCCGGGTCTGCTCCTCCGCCCTTCATCATAGAGGGGTCGAGGCCAGTGGAACAGGAGGTTACAGATGTGGAGCAGGACTCGAGCTCTCAGAGCCACCTCAGTGGTCCACACACATCCAGAAGGCGAAGGTCTGTCCTGAGCCTCTCTCACTTTGTGTGTGTACTACTCTGGTGGCAGGATCAGGGTTTCTCCGGTTTCTCCCACAATAATTGAAGGTGAACTTCTCTTTAAAAAAAACCAACTTGTGGTCCACACACATCCAGAAGGCGAAGGTCTGTCCTGAGCCTCTCTCACTTTATGTGTGTACTACTCTGGTGGCAGGATCAGGGTTTCTCCGGTTTCTCCCACAATAATTGAAGGTGAACTTCTCTTTAAAAAAAACCAACTTGTGGTCCACACACATCCAGAAGGCGAAGGTCTGTCCTGAGCCTCTCTCACTTTGTGTGTCCACTACTGTGGTGGCAGGATCAGGGTTTCTCCGGTGTGCTCAATTATCTCAATTACATGAATAAATAAAAAAAATTTAGTTTAGCGAGATGAATTTGCTCATCTCACTATTCATTTTTCTGTAATATTTGGAATGCTGATTTAGCATGAAAGTGAAAAAGATTTGAAACCAAAAAAAACAATTGAATCTGAAAATATAAAATCTGAAACTGAAAAATACAAGACCTCAAATATCAAAATATATATGAAAATTTAAAATTAAAAAAATAAACCAAAATTACATTCAACCCATTCACTTATTTTTATTTTGTGAATACTTATTGAAATATTGTTATCTAAATCTTTATTGTTGGAATGCTGATTCAGCATTCCAAATATTGTTCTTCAAATCTTTATTCCGACTCATACTTCTATGGGGTCAGATCAGTCTCAATAATTGCAAATGCACGCAGAACGATTCACAAATACATTCCAATGCACACATAAATAAATTATGATTGATATAAATGTAAAAAAAAAAATCACAAATATATTTCTGCATTTGTATGTATTTGTTTGTGGATTGCTCCACATTTGTGGGTGGATATTTGTATTTGTTTGTGGATTTGTATGCATTTGTTTGTGCATTTTTTTCAATATGGACCTATCTGTAGCCAATCAGATTTTCAGCAAGTGTATTTCAGTATAAGTGGTTTTTAAAACACCTCACACTGTTTCTCCAAACATCTCATTGTTCTTGCAACCTCCGAGATAAGCAAGCAAGACGGTAATATCTTCAAACATGGCCAAGTCCAACATGATCAAACTCTGTGCCAAACAAGGTTATTATCGTTAACGAAAACTAACGAAAAAACAAAAACTAGGTGTGAATTTTTTTTTCGTGAACTGAAATAAAAATAAAAACGAGGCTTTATAAAAAAACGATAACTAACTGAAACTGTACTGTGTCTTTACAAAACTAACTAAAATAAAATAGAACTGTAGAGAATAGAGACTATAGTTTTCGTCTTTGTCAATGTATTTCATAGATGTCAATGTATTTCATACATAGCCTAAGTCTATATTCCGCTGCACCTTTTTTAGTACTCGCCCCTCGCCTGGTATCATGGCGGCGAAAGTCGGGAGAAAGCGACAGAGTCCTTTTTGGGATTACTTTGAATTTGAATGTTTAATCCAAAATGATCACTTGGATTCAATACCTGTCTAAATATCTCAATGCCGATACTGAAACGATACAACGGAAAAACATCATCAAAAAATCATTAAAAGTAACAGATTAAGATGGAGCTGTACATTCTTCATTTTCTTCTTCCATTAATTAAAAGAAAACATATTTTGAACTCCAATGAATCACCAACTTAACTTGGTGGAGGGGTTTGTGTGCCCCAGTGAACCTGGGAGCTGTGTTATCGGCAGGGATGTACGGTCCTGTCGTCATGAAAAGTAAAAAACAAATAATGCTAAAATAAATCGAGCTGAAGTCTCGAGGAAACCTTGAATGTCAGTACAGACGGCGTTTAATGATCCGGGGTTAGAATGAAACGATGAAAGAAATATGACGTAGGAAATATCTGGTCTTTTCCTGACAAAAACAAAAAAAAAGGTTTGTTGCTCTGGGTTTGGGTTGTAATAACTAATATTTGTCTGCAGAAGCCAGTCTACAGAAAAACAACAACAACAAGTCTGTTGTCCACAATGGAATTGGTTACGAGATCACTGCAACACGGGTGAAACCAGAGAGTGTGTGCATCAACTTCACAGGTGGTGACAGTAGCATCATGAGCTGGGACAGTACCTTAAAAAGTACAGATATAAAATACATTCATGAAGACATTTTTTACAAACAAAACAAGAACAAATAGAAAGCAGAACACCATCAGTTCAATTGGCTCAAGCCGAGAGGCAAAACACAAAATATCAGTTAATGACTACAGTACAGAGTCAGGGGGGGCGAGGATGAGTCCCAAAATGTTTTTTGTGTTTCTACATTTACGTGCAACAGTTCGATTCTGAATATACAACTGGTACTACTTACTGGAACTTAAAAGGACAAATCAAATGACGTCATAGTAGTGTCGAGCCATACACTCAGTTTTGTTTTCACCTGGCCAGGTTCTAAGATCTGGTTCTAACCCTCCACACAAATACAGTGCAGTCAAGTTAAAATTAAATCTGTGGTGCTCACAGCATGAAAATATAACATTTTAAAAATTCAACAGAAACATCTTTTTCCAGAAACATTGTCCCCCGTAAGGGCCCAGTCGTACCTACGTTTGCAACGGCTAATTTTGGGACTGAAATCAATTTTTATCAATGGATTCACCCCAATCGGTGAAATAGTTCTGAATTCAGAGTAAATCCGCTAGCGTTGAAGCAATTAATCAACTATATAAATTAATGATTAGTCATTTAAGTCATTAAATTAGCAAAAGCACCAAAACATTCACAGTATTTACTGCTTTTATAGAATAGACAATGTTCAAGTTTTGAATTGTCAAACAAAACATGCAACTTTAGACGCCACCGTGTGCTGAGGAAAAACGGTAAACAAAAAAAAATTAACAGCTGATTAGATAATGAAAATTGTTATTTGCAGCTCTGAAATCCGCACTGAGCCTCACTGCTCCCTGAAGCATCTCATTTAGATTCTTTATTTCTTTAACTTTAATCTATATAAAAGTAAAAACATGGTGTTTCTGAGAGCTTTTGTACAAACATGTTTTGTTTGTATAGGAAAGGTTGTAGTGGTGTAAAGTATTACAGGAGCTTGTAAATATGTATGTAAAGAAACTATGTGGAACATCTTCTTTTTGTGCAAATACATTTGTAACATTTTTTCCCGACCAGTGTGGTAGGTTTTATTGAAACATTTGTTATTCGCTGTTCAACTTGTGAGAGAAGTTGGAGCTGAAGCTGATCAGTTTTCTCCTTCATCTCAAACAGTAGAACATGGTCGAAAATAAATCATATATGAACACACATTTAATAATATTGAGCTGAGTTTAAACATGTTATTGGATCATTTTAGAGTTTATATTTTAACGTCTTAATATTCTGAACAATCCTTCAGTTGACTGCAGCTCCCCCCAGCGGTCGGTTTAGGTCATTGCATGTACTTGCCATGTATGTTGTACTTGCTAACGGTCACAGTATTTTACATATATTATGTAGTATGTTCAGTTATTCACACATAACTTGGTTTACAACATTATTTCTATTAGCCACAACAAACATGTCGTCAGTTTAGTTCCAAACACTCACAAGCTGTGTCACAACTCCACCAAGTTCAGTTGGCGATTCATTGGAGTTCAAAATATGTTTTCTTTTAATTAATGGAAGAAGAAAATGAAGAATTTACAGCTCCATCTTAATCTGTTACTTTGAATGATTTTTTTTCTTTTTTTTCCGTTGTATCCAGGGTTGATATACTGCCAGGCGGTGATTAGTGGGATCATGATCCAGTGTGTCCAACTGCAGATTGTTGTAGCTGTGCACCGATCAGGGGGGGTGTGGCCGTGGGAGGTGTCTGGAGGCAGGCCCGAGTAAACAAACACACATGGCTCACAATAACAAACGGGAATGACAGACACATGAGGAGAGACACACAAAGGGTCAGACAGGGATCCTGACAATGGACTCCTCTGAGACATCCGTCTCAGAGGAGTCAGAAACCTTTTCATCATTAGCATTCGGATCTGCATGACGATCTGGATCTAGGTTCCCGGCTGGTCCTGATCCTCCACAGTCCTCTCCATCAGTAGCTGAGCTGCTGTTTGGATTGTTTGGGGGAAAATATGCACATTTGCTCTTAACAGGGAGACTTACAGCACAGCTGTATCAATTTCATCTCCAGCCATGGAAGCAGCATTAAACGGCTAGCGTAGCTGTTCACTCTGTCAACACAACAGTAACGTTAGCTCGCTAGCTAAACAGAACAAAGATCTATGATTTATCTGAAGTGAACAGTATTTTTCACGACAGAAGACTTAAAAGACACACAGTCCCAAACAGGGCTACGTTTGATGCCGACAACTATTTTTATTTGCAAATTAAAATTATATTTCAAAGTGGCCAAACATCTGAGCGCATGAGTGTGCACACAAACAGACTGCATTCAAGAACGTCTGACTGGAAATAGATGAGCCTTGATCTAAATAGTCCTCAGACCAAACAGGAAGTGTTTTATAAAAGGCCTCATGGCGGAGCTCTCCCATCAACAAACATGTGTTCTCTTGTTCATGGACCAACTTCCCACCAAATGTCATTGAAGTGTGATTTGTAGTGTTTGAGGAGAACAGCCTGCATGTCTTCATGCGATGTGTTCAGTTTATGGGAGCAGCTCTGTGTCCTGTTTGATCTGGAGAGACCGTTTAATAGACGGAGACCTGCTGACTTCATTCTGTAGTAGAAGTGAAATTGAAGCCGACATGGTTTCTTATTCATCTCGTCTACATATTATTTATTGAGGTTTGGTCAAATATAGTTTACACTTGTCTTTACAAATATTGAGGCTTTTATTAAACGCTGGTGATGAGTTATTGTTCTGATGAAAATAATCTGTCGACATCGACACAAAAACACCTTTTATTTTGAACCGTATCGTGTTCCCACATTTCAAATGTATGACAGCGGTGATGAAGTTTTTCATAATTATCAAAACTTCATGAACTGATTCAGAGTTACATATTTTATGTAGATTAAAAGTCATCAGTTTGGCTCTTTGCATGAAGAGGTTCTCGATATGATAACTGAGACAAAAGCATAAAATATGTGATAAAAACACAAATATGCATACATAACATGTAAATATTAGGGGTGCAGCAGATCACAAACCTCACGGTTCGGATAATTTTTCGGATCAGCAAAGAAAAGGGGAGGAGTCAAATATAACTTTGCTTTCCATTTATTAATCAAAGAACTTCAAGAACACTTCAAGAAAGAACTTTGGGCTTTAGTCTTACATACAGACAAACATATTGAAGACGTCCAAAATGAAACAAAACGAAACAAACAAAACATTCAAGAATACTCAATCGTGTTACGTTTAAGTGCGACATGAGGAATGTTGAGACCCTCGTCCTTTGATCATCACTGAAGTAAAGAAACAGCCAGTGAGCAGCTTACACTGTTTACACTGAAGTGAACCGTGAGGAAACAACTTGGCTCTACGTTTACTTCCTTTCAGGTGACGTCATTCAGCTTGCCGTGACTTTAACCGTTAAACGCTTCACGCTCCGTTGGCGTGAACACAGCGCTGCTTTACTGTTCACCGACGCTCTGCATTGATATTCGGGGACTTGCTACTTGAAAAGGAAGAGCAGCAGTGAAACTTTATTACACACTATGATGATTAAAGTGTAAAAACTATGATCTATCTAAGATGTTGATGTTGGATGTTTAAATATCGCCATATTAAAAGTAGTCCCTCAACTATAAAGTACTTGAACTTTTATATTTTTGATGTAAATATGATCTGATAATTATGTCTTCCTACAGTATGTGTGTATTGTAATGGAGTGAGACCTCTGCTCGCAGGAGGCCGCGGACCTCTCGCTCTTTCGTTGTTGTTTGAGCAACGAAGTCACGCTAAGAAAAATCAGCTGGATCCGGCTTACAATGAAAAAGTATTTATAATTCACAAATGCTAAAAAGACAATTACAAACTGAATTACACTGTCGACAGTAAGGAATCGCGAAACCGAGTTCAAAGACTCTCCCCCCCTACCGGCCCACAAACGCCAGTTTACAGTAAAGAGGATCGACAAGAACTGAACAACATCTCTCCGAACAATGTTTTTATACCCAAAAGTCAGTAGTTTACTTTCAAAAGTCCATTATCAGCTTTGTGATTGGCTGGAATCCGATTGTCTCCTCCTGTCCTCTGACAATGCTCTCCATTGGTCTAAGTGATCCGCATAATGTCTGAATAGTGTCCTCTGGTCCGACCTGTCCTCCTCCTCATAAAACTGCGTTTACCCGACCCCCGTGTTTTCTTAGGGCTGTCTTCATCTACATCTGTTTGATCAATACGTCTCCTTCCCCCACTGTTAACACCCCACATTCCTGAAGTCAGCTCACCAAACTCATCACCTTATCATACAGTTGTTTTCGAATCTGAAAAGCCTGTCTCAAAGGTCTCTCTCTTTCCCTCAAAACATTCAGTAACTGTATTTCATAGTTTGATACATAGAATGATTATACTTTTATGATTTAACACTTTTCCAAACAAACATGTGATAACATTATATCCACCACTAGGAGTGATTATTAAACACATTAACATTGCTTTTTAACTTTAAATTCTTCACAGTATATAGTGAAGCATGAACGGACCCCGCCCCGGGGAAAGCGGGACAGGCGTGCGCACCTGACACGGTGGTAACTCCATCGGCTGTCCCACCTGCGAGGACATACGTTCCTCCAGGAGGTGTCAAGACAATACCTCCGGCCTTTTATCTCACCCCGTAGCTGAATTGTTAGGATTTCGGATTAATTGTCTTCACGAGAATCTTGTACGGCTACGCCCTCGGCGTTCTCGTTAGGATGCAACCCTAGCACCCAGGATGGATAGTTATGTAGAACGTCTGTACTTTACTATCGCCTATTTTGAACATTCTCACAATTTATGACCAATTCTGCCAAGTCTTCACCCAGGGAACTTACCATAAGCTCCTCTGGTAGAGTCTGTCGTCACCTCTGTATCACACGGATGAGGGACAGGGAAGAGGCTCAAATTGTTCTAAGAAACCAGTCTCTAGTTTAGGTCCAGTTACTTACAAATGGTAAGGCTGTAGTTTTATTAAAGCTATTCACACAAAAATCACATACAACAATTTCAATGCAATGGAACAGTCACTGTGGTCCTAAAATATAAATGCGAAATGTAACCCTTTAAACCGGGGTCTCTAACTTCTTGTGAAGAAAAGTTTCCCGTCTCTAGCGATGGGGGAGAAAGAGCGTATTTTCTCAAAGTTTTCCTGCCTCTTTTATGCTCCTCTGAGGTTAGTACCTCCTCTAATCACATGCGTCACAATACAGGAAACATCTTGGAGCAGAGTCAGCAACAGAATACAACTGGTTGTAACTAGTTTGGTCCAGATTGAACCAAAGCACGAGGCTCAAGTGACCTTGTTACTTTAAAGTGTCAAGGCAGGCTAAATGTTTCTATTACTTCTATCATGAAATAAAAACAGTTTATGTTAAATCACATCTAATATGAAATAAAACAGTTTATGTTAAATCACATCTAATATGAAATAAAACAGTTTATGTTGAATCACATCTAATATGAAATAAAACAGTTTATGTTAAATCACATCTAATATGAAATAAAACAGTTTATGTTGAATCACATCTAATATGAAATAAAACAGTTTATATATTGTGACGATTATAAAAAGTGGACAAAATATATCTTTTGATGATTTTACTTTTATGCTTTCATATCTTTCTACGATCTCTTAACAATAGTTATATATAAGGAGTCTCTGTTTGGTTCTGTCTTCACTACACTCCAGATGGTTCTTTGACACCTCAGTACCATGATTACCTCTTTGGGCTGGACCAGTGCAGGCCGTCTGTCCCTGAGAGCATTGTTGTCAGTTTTTTAATGTCACTTTCTCCCAAAATCACCTCGAGTCTCGCAGGCGTCAAAGCAGCCGGTCTGAGAAGAGATCGCCAGCAATTAGTACGGTTCAACATGCGAGGCAAATCCCCTCTAGGAGTACCGTTGACCAATTTCTGATTGGGCCGTCTACTTCCCTGAAGCAGGAGAATATGAGGGAGAATCAGCTGTAGGGCTGTTGTATTAGAATAGTTTTGTTTTGTTTTGTTTAAACGCTCCCAGGTGGTGAAGATGGTAACACTCGCTCTCCTGCGAGCCCAAGTGCTGCACGCCCTGCCCCACAAGCAGTGAAAAGTCCAGTCACCACCGGATCACAGGTTCTGACCCAGCTTGGCTGTCAGAGGGGAAATACTCCCCCTGGCTGTACAAGACTGATCTTGGTAAGTAAGTAAGTAAGTAAACACATAAATAATAAACAGACAGATTAGATACAGTACATAGAGAATGAATAGGGGATTATTTAGGAATGTTCTTACAATGACATACAGCCACATTACTGCCTTGTCAATAGCACTGTATTCTAGGAGTATAACTTACCTTTGGTAGTCCAATGAGTTATGTCCAGGCCTGACGTCACCACCACCAGTCAGGGGGGGAAAATCAAAGAAAATTTAAAAACACATTAATATTAAACATTGTCTTTTCAGTGTTAAGCTGGCCTTGTGTACGGTTTAACTGCATCACTACCTCACCCGGTAACGGTTTGTGTAAGGACCGAGTGAGAAGACTTAGCAGCAGTTGACACAAACACGCTTACCTTAACGTTAGCCACCGTGACTTATACATGCGGCGCTTTCTCCAACATAAACACGAAGGCAGCCCCGTCACTGAGCCTTCACGTCTCCGTGAGGTTCCGGGGTAGTCCAACAAGTGTGACCGCGCGGACCCTGTAATTAGCTTCTTGGTAACGAGCTAATGTAAGCCTCACCAGCTCAATATCTCTGCGCTAATGTGCTAATAAGCAGCTACACCGGTACACAACATGCATACACAACTTTCAGTTAGAGCATTGAAGCACGACAGTCCCGCCCGCAAACATCTACGGTCTGCTAGCGAGCTACCAGCTGGTCTGATGTTTAACCGTAGGTCAGGCTGCAGGCCCGCTAGCGATATGCTAACTAGCATAGCAGCAGAGCACTAACGTTATAGACATTTTAATAGCTACTTGCCGGCGAAAGTATCTCTAGTCTATTACTGTAACTAGAAGTCGAACACATCGGTGGATTAAAAATAAAGCTATAACGCATTTTTCACAAAACGAGCGAAATGAATCTTAACTGTTAATTTAAAACGCGCTAACATTAGCACGACAATAGCTGGTTTAGTTCAGTCACTTTACTAAATACTTAACTAGTAACTTAATACTTAACAAAATGTAACCGATTCAGGTGAATCATTTTACATCTAACATACTACATTATTTGTACAGACAAAATACAATTTAGCACTAAACTTACCTTCTGTCCGAGTCACCTCAACAAGGGAAAATGTGTGACGTCATGACGTATGTCTCGCTAAACAGTGCCTTTGTGACGTCACTTCAGCAGCTTCCTAGATCAAAGCCATCAAAGATCAAAGGCAGATGAAAAGTCTAAGCCTATAGGGTGAACAGAATCCATTATCCAGAGATATTTTTACATTATGAATACAACAACTAAAAGACAAGAAATGGCCTCAAAATCAAAAGATACTAATGATGACCGTTTTCAAATAGAAAACGGTCAAGTTCTGTTTGGTAAATCCGGTCAGTATCGGATAGAAAAGTTTCTGGGAGAGGGTGTTTATGGGAGAGTGGCCATGTGCCTAAACTTAAAAACCAAGCAGAAGCTGGCAGTGAAGTTTGTGCGGAAGGACCTGTCCTGGATTGGCAAATATGAAGTGTCAGTGCTTAAGAAACTTAGAAAGCTTGGTGAAGACAAGAATAACTTGGTCAAGTTAACCGACCATTTTGAGCACAAGGGACACATTTGTCTGGCATTTGAAGTGCTGGACATGACCCTGGAAACATTAATGGAAAGCAGATTTTTCAAGCCACTGTGTTTTTCAGAGATTAGAATAATCACACAACAGATGCTGGTGGCTTTAAATGCCCTCAGTAGCATACGTTTGGCACATACAGACATCAAGCCAGACAACATAATGCTGGTAAATCATCAGTTACATCCCTTCAAGATAAAACTGATTGACTTTGGTGTTGCTTGTGAGATTTCAATGCTACAGCCTGGCACCCTTATTCAGCCCCTTCCTTACAGGGCCCCTGAGGTCATCTTGGGAATCCAACCAAATGAAGCTGTAGATATGTGGTCCCTCGGCTGCCTTTTGGCCTACATGTGCCTGGGCTATCACCTGTATCTAACAAACTGTCCATATGAGCACATGAGACTCATCAGGCAGCTGCAAGGTCAGCCCGCTGATCACCTGCTGGATTCTGGGATTAATACCAAGAAATTTTATACCAAGAAGAAAAGAATGTGGTGGAACAAAAACAAGTGTAAGCAGAAGAACGTGTGGAGGCAGAAGAAAAGAGCTGAATACCAGAAACGAACGGGCTCCAAGCTCCAATGCATCCCAACAAATGCCAACGATTTCGCCAGTCTCGATGATATAATAAAGAAACACCCAGAAAGGAATGATGTCATTAACTCATCAGCCTTTTTAAGTCTCCTCAAAAAGATGCTTCATGTGGATCCTGAAAAAAGAATCAGCCCCAGTGAAGCTTTGAAGCACCCTTTCATCACAATGAAACAATCTAGAGACACTAACGATGACCAAGAAGCCACAGCTAGTAATGCTGATGGCGCCAAAGATGACCAAGAAGCCACAGCTGATAGTAATGCTGATGGCGCCAAAGACGACCAACAAGCCAAAGCTGATAGTAATGCTGATGGCGCCAAAGACGACCAATGGGCCACAGCTGATAGTAATGCTGATGGCGCCAAAGACGACCAATGGGCCACAGCTGATAGTAATGCTGATGGCGCCAAAGACGACCAATGGGCCACAGCTGATAGTAATGCTGATGGCGCCAAAGACGACCAATGGGCCACAGCTGATAGTAATGCTGATGGCGCCAAAGACGACCAATGGGCCACAGCTGATAGCAATGCGGAATGCTGATGGCGCCAAAGACGACCAATGGGCCACAGCTGATAGTAATGCTGATGGCGCCAAAGACGACCAAAGGGCCACAGCTGATAGTAATGCTGATGGCGCCAAAGACGACCAACAAGCCACAGCTGATAGTAATGCTGATGGCGCCAAAGACGACCAACAAGCCAAAAGTCGGTTTAAGTCCATCAAGAGGGTCTTCTCCAGGATGTTTAGGTTTCTATGTTGCTGCAGAGTTGATGTTCTTGAGTGATGACACACATGTCATCATTCAAATACGGTGGTGCAGCACTGTTACCTAAGTGGACAGCAGGGTTTGATCCCCGGCACCGCAAGTCACATATCGATGTCCTTGAGCAAGACACATAATTCCAAATTTGCTCCCGTAGCTGTGCTACGTGTGTGTATGACTGTGATAGAATCTGATTGGCAGGTGTCTGCCATCAGTGTGGTGAGTGATGAGAAGTAGTGTGAAAGCGCTTTGAGTGACCACACACAGCTAGAAGGCGAAGGTTGGTCCTGAGCCTCTCTCACTTTGTGTCCACTTGTGGTGGCAGGATCAGGGTTTCTCCGGTGTGCTCCGGTTTCTCCCACAATAATTGAAGGTGAACTTCTCTCCACAATAATTGAAGGTGAACTTCTTTTTAAAAAAAAAAAAAACTGGTGGTCCACACACAGCTAGAAGGCGAAGGTTGGTCCTGAGCCTCTCTCACTTTGTGTGTCCACTACTCTGGTGACAGGATAAGGGTTTCTCCGGTGTGCTCCGGTTTCTCCCACAATAATTGAAGGTGAACTTCTTTTTAAAAAAAAAAAACTTGTGGTCCACACACATCCAGAAGGCGAAGGTTGGTCCTGAGCCTCTCTCACTTTGTGTGTGTACTACTCTGGTGGCAGGATCAGGGTTTCTCCGGTGTGCTCCGGTTTCTCCCACAATAATTGAAGGTGAACTTCTTTTTAAAAAAAAAAAACTTGTGGTCCACACACATCCAGAAGGCGAAGGTCTGTCCTGAGCCTCTCTCACTTTGTGTGTGTACTACTCTGGTGGCAGGATCAGGGTTTCTCCGGTTTCTCCCACAATAATTGAAGGTGAACTTCTCTTTAAAAAAAACAACAACCTGTAATATGGGTTTCATCTTGAATCCAACAAGGAGCTCCAGTCCTGCATCACATCCGGGTCTGCTCCTCCGCCCTTCATCATAGAGGGGTCGAGGCCAGTGGAACAGGAGGTTACAGATGTGGAGCAGGACTCGAGCTCTCAGAGCCACCTCAGTGGTCCACACACATCCAGAAGGCGAAGGTCTGTCCTGAGCCTCTCTCACTTTGTGTGTGTACTACTCTGGTGGCAGGATCAGGGTTTCTCCGGTTTCTCCCACAATAATTGAAGGTGAACTTCTCTTTAAAAAAAAACAACTTGTGGTCCACACACATCCAGAAGGCGAAGGTCTGTCCTGAGCCTCTCTCACTTTGTGTGTGTACTACTCTGGTGGCAGGATCAGGGTTTCTCCGGTTTCTCCCACAATAATTGAAGGTGAACTTCTCTTTAAAAAAAACAACTTGTGGTCCACACACATCCAGAAGGCGAAGGTCTGTCCTGAGCCTCTCTCACTTTGTGTGTGTACTACTCTGGTGGCAGGATCAGGGTTTCTCCGGTTTCTCCCACAATAATTGAAGGTGAACTTCTCTTTAAAAAAAACAACTTGTGGTCCACACACATCCAGAAGGCGAAGGTTGGTCCTGAGCCTCTCTCACTTTGTGTGTGTACTACTCTGGTGGCAGGATCAGGGTTTCTCCGGTGTGCTCCGGTTTCTCCCACAATAATTGAAGGTGAACTTCTTTTTAAAAAAAAAAAACTTGTGGTCCACACACATCCAGAAGGCGAAGGTCTGTCCTGAGCCTCTCTCACTTTGTGTGTGTACTACTCTGGTGGCAGGATCAGGGTTTCTCCGGTTTCTCCCACAATAATTGAAGGTGAACTTCTCTTTAAAAAAAACAACAACCTGTAATATGGGTTTCATCTTGAATCCAACAAGGAGCTCCAGTCCTGCATCACATCCGGGTCTGCTCCTCCGCCCTTCATCATAGAGGGGTCGAGGCCAGTGGAACAGGAGGTTACAGATGTGGAGCAGGACTCGAGCTCTCAGAGCCACCTCAGTGGTCCACACACATCCAGAAGGCGAAGGTCTGTCCTGAGCCTCTCTCACTTTGTGTGTGTACTACTCTGGTGGCAGGATCAGGGTTTCTCCGGTTTCTCCCACAATAATTGAAGGTGAACTTCTCTTTAAAAAAAAACAACTTGTGGTCCACACACATCCAGAAGGCGAAGGTCTGTCCTGAGCCTCTCTCACTTTGTGTGTGTACTACTCTGGTGGCAGGATCAGGGTTTCTCCGGTTTCTCCCACAATAATTGAAGGTGAACTTCTCTTTAAAAAAAACAACTTGTGGTCCACACACATCCAGAAGGCGAAGGTCTGTCCTGAGCCTCTCTCACTTTGTGTGTGTACTACTCTGGTGGCAGGATCAGGGTTTCTCCGGTTTCTCCCACAATAATTGAAGGTGAACTTCTCTTTAAAAAAAACAACTTGTGGTCCACACACATCCAGAAGGCGAAGGTCTGTCCTGAGCCTCTCTCACTTTGTGTGTGTACTACTCTGGTGGCAGGATCAGGGTTTCTCCGGTTTCTCACACAATAATTGAAGGTGAACTTCTCTTTAAAACAAACAAAAACCTGTAATATGGGTTTCATCTTGAATCCAACAAGGAGCTCCAGTCCTGCATCACATCCGGGTCTGCTCCTCCGCCCTTCATCATAGAGGGGTCGAGGCCAGTGGAACAGGAGGTTACAGATGTGGAGCAGGACTCGAGCTCTCAGAGCCACCTCAGTGGTCCACACACAGTTAGAAGGCGAAGGTTGGTCCTGAGCCTCTCTCACTTTGTGTGTGTACTACTCTGGTGGCAGGATCAGGGTTTCTCCGGTTTCTCCCACAATAATTGAAGGTGAACTTCTCTTTAAAAAAAAAAACTTGTGGTCCACACACATCCAGAAGGCGAAGGTCTGTCCTGAGCCTCTCTCACTTTGTGTGTGTACTACTCTGGTGGCAGGATCAGGGTTTCTCCGGTTTCTCACACAATAATTGAAGGTGAACTTCTCTTTAAAACAAACAAAAACCTGTAATATGGGTTTCATCTTGAATCCAACAAGGAGCTCCAGTCCTGCATCACATCCGGGTCTGCTCCTCCGCCCTTCATCATAGAGGGGTCGAGGCCAGTGGAACAGGAGGTTACAGATGTGGAGCAGGACTCGAGCTCTCAGAGCCACCTCAGTGGTCCACACACATCCAGAAGGTGAAGGTCTGTCCTGAGCCTCTCTCACCTTGTGTGTGTACTACTCTGGTGGCGGGATCAGGGTTTCTCCGGTTTCTCCCACAATAATTGAAGGTGAACTTCTCTTTATAAAAAAACAACTTGTGGTCCACACACATCCAGAAGGCGAAGGTCTGTCCTGAGCCTCTCTCACTTTATGTGTGTACTACTCTGGTGGCAGGATCAGGGTTTCTCCGGTTTCTCCCACAATAATTGAAGGTGAACTTCTCTTTAAAAAAAACCAACTTGTGGTCCACACACATCCAGAAGGCGAAGGTCTGTCCTGAGCCTCTCTCACTTTGTGTGTCCACTACTGTGGTGGCAGGATCAGGGTTTCTCCGGTGTGCTCAATTATCTCAATTACATGAATAAATAAAAAAAAATTATTTTAGCGAGATGAATTTGCTCATCTCACTATTCATTTTTCTGTAATATTTGGAATGCTGATTTAGCATGAAAGTGAAAAAGATTTGAAACCAAAAAAAACAATTGAATCTGAAAATATAAAATCTGAAACTGAAAAATACAAGACCTCAAATATCAAAATATATATGAAAATTTAAAATTAAAAAAATAAACCAAAATTACATTCAACCCATTCACTTATTTTTATTTTGTGAATACTTATTGAAATATTGTTATCTAAATCTTTATTGTTGGAATGCTGATTCAGCATTCCAAATATTGTTCTTCAAATCTTTATTCCGACTCATACTTCTATGGGGTCAGATCAGTCTCAATAATTGCAAATGCATGCAGAAC
Organism: Cebidichthys violaceus; assembly: GCF_023349555.1. Taxonomy (NCBI): domain Eukaryota; kingdom Metazoa; phylum Chordata; class Actinopteri; order Perciformes; family Stichaeidae; genus Cebidichthys; species Cebidichthys violaceus. The sequence goes on from NW_027176270.1 coordinate 52,572, forward strand.
GATTCACAAATACATTCCAATGCACACATAAATAAATTATGATTGATATAAATGTAAAAAAAAAAATCACAAATATATTTCTGCATTTGTATGTATTTGTTTGTGGATTGCTCCACATTTGTGGGTGGATATTTGTATTTGTTTGTGGATTTGTATGCATTTGTTTGTGCATTTTTTTCAATATGGACCTATCTGTAGCCAATCAGATTTTCAGCAAGTGTATTTCAGTATAAGTGGTTTTTAAAACACCTCACACTGTTTCTCCAAACATCTCATTGTTCTTGCAACCTCCGAGATAAGCAAGCAAGACGGTAATATCTTCAAACATGGCCAAGTCCAACATGATCAAACTCTGTGCCAAACAAGGTTATTATCGTTAACGAAAACTAACGAAAAAACAAAAACTAGGTGTGAATTTTTTTTTCGTGAACTGAAATAAAAATAAAAACGAGGCTTTATAAAAAAACGATAACTAACTGAAACTGTACTGTGTCTTTACAAAACTAACTAAAATAAAATAGAACTGTAGAGAATAGAGACTATAGTTTTCGTCTTTGTCAATGTATTTCATAGATGTCAATGTATTTCATACATAGCCTAAGTCTATATTCCGCTGCACCTTTTTTAGTACTCGCCCCTCGCCTGGTATCATGGCGGCGAAAGTCGGGAGAAAGCGACAGAGTCCTTTTTGGGATTACTTTGAATTTGAATGTTTAATCCAAAATGATCACTTGGATTCAATACCTGTCTAAATATCTCAATGCCGATACTGAAACGATACAACGGAAAAACATCATCAAAAAATCATTAAAAGTAACAGATTAAGATGGAGCTGTACATTCTTCATTTTCTTCTTCCATTAATTAAAAGAAAACATATTTTGAACTCCAATGAATCACCAACTTAACTTGGTGGAGGGGTTTGTGTGCCCCAGTGAACCTGGGAGCTGTGTTATCGGCAGGGATGTACGGTCCTGTCGTCATGAAAAGTAAAAAACAAATAATGCTAAAATAAATCGAGCTGAAGTCTCGAGGAAACCTTGAATGTCAGTACAGACGGCGTTTAATGATCCGGGGTTAGAATGAAACGATGAAAGAAATATGACGTAGGAAATATCTGGTCTTTTCCTGACAAAAACAAAAAAAAAGGTTTGTTGCTCTGGGTTTGGGTTGTAATAACTAATATTTGTCTGCAGAAGCCAGTCTACAGAAAAACAACAACAACAAGTCTGTTGTCCACAATGGAATTGGTTACGAGATCACTGCAACACGGGTGAAACCAGAGAGTGTGTGCATCAACTTCACAGGTGGTGACAGTAGCATCATGAGCTGGGACAGTACCTTAAAAAGTACAGATATAAAATACATTCATGAAGACATTTTTTACAAACAAAACAAGAACAAATAGAAAGCAGAACACCATCAGTTCAATTGGCTCAAGCCGAGAGGCAAAACACAAAATATCAGTTAATGACTACAGTACAGAGTCAGGGGGGGCGAGGATGAGTCCCAAAATGTTTTTTGTGTTTCTACATTTACGTGCAACAGTTCGATTCTGAATATACAACTGGTACTACTTACTGGAACTTAAAAGGACAAATCAAATGACGTCATAGTAGTGTCGAGCCATACACTCAGTTTTGTTTTCACCTGGCCAGGTTCTAAGATCTGGTTCTAACCCTCCACACAAATACAGTGCAGTCAAGTTAAAATTAAATCTGTGGTGCTCACAGCATGAAAATATAACATTTTAAAAATTCAACAGAAACATCTTTTTCCAGAAACATTGTCCCCCGTAAGGGCCCAGTCGTACCTACGTTTGCAACGGCTAATTTTGGGACTGAAATCAATTTTTATCAATGGATTCACCCCAATCGGTGAAATAGTTCTGAATTCAGAGTAAATCCGCTAGCGTTGAAGCAATTAATCAACTATATAAATTAATGATTAGTCATTTAAGTCATTAAATTAGCAAAAGCACCAAAACATTCACAGTATTTACTGCTTTTATAGAATAGACAATGTTCAAGTTTTGAATTGTCAAACAAAACATGCAACTTTAGACGCCACCGTGTGCTGAGGAAAAACGGTAAACAAAAAAAAATTAACAGCTGATTAGATAATGAAAATTGTTATTTGCAGCTCTGAAATCCGCACTGAGCCTCACTGCTCCCTGAAGCATCTCATTTAGATTCTTTATTTCTTTAACTTTAATCTATATAAAAGTAAAAACATGGTGTTTCTGAGAGCTTTTGTACAAACATGTTTTGTTTGTATAGGAAAGGTTGTAGTGGTGTAAAGTATTACAGGAGCTTGTAAATATGTATGTAAAGAAACTATGTGGAACATCTTCTTTTTCTGCAAATACATTTGTAACATTTTTTCCCGACCAGTGTGGTAGGTTTTATTGAAACATTTGTTATTCGCTGTTCAACTTGTGAGAGAAGTTGGAGCTGAAGCTGATCAGTTTTCTCCTTCATCTCAAACAGTAGAACATGGTCGAAAATAAATCATATATGAACACACATTTAATAATATTGAGCTGAGTTTAAACATGTTATTGGATCATTTTAGAGTTTATATTTTAACGTCTTAATATTCTGAACAATCCTTCAGTTGACTGCAGCTCCCCCCAGCGGTCGGTTTAGGTCATTGCATGTACTTGCCATGTATGTTGTACTTGCTAACGGTCACAGTATTTTACATATATTATGTAGTATGTTGAGTTATTCACACATAACTTGGTTTACAACATTATTTCTATTAGCCACAACAAACATGTCGTCAGTTTAGTTCCAAACAATCACAAGCTGTGTCACAACTCCACCAAGTTCAGTTGGCGATTCATTGGAGTTCAAAATATGTTTTCTTTTAATTAATGGAAGAAGAAAATGAAGAATTTACAGCTCCATCTTAATCTGTTACTTTGAATGATTTATTTTTTTTTTTTCCGTTGTATCCAGGGTTGATATACTGCCAGGCGGTGATTAGTGGGATCATGATCCAGTGTGTCCAACTGCAGATTGTTGTAGCTGTGCACCGATCAGGGGGGGTGTGGCCGTGGGAGGTGTCTGGAGGCAGGCCCGAGTAAACAAACACACATGGCTCACAATAACAAACGGGAATGACAGACACATGAGGAGAGACACACAAAGGGTCAGACAGGGATCCTGACAATGGACTCCTCTGAGACATCCGTCTCAGAGGAGTCAGAAACCTTTTCATCATTAGCATTCGGATCTGCATGACGATCTGGATCTAGGTTCCCGGCTGGTCCTGATCCTCCACAGTCCTCTCCATCAGTAGCTGAGCTGCTGTTTGGATTGTTTGGGGGAAAATATGCACATTTGCTCTTAACAGGGAGACTCACAGCACAGCTGTATCAATTTCATCTCCAGCCATGGAAGCAGCATTAAACGGCTAGCGTAGCTGTTCACTCTGTCAACACAACAGTAACGTTAGCTCGCTAGCTAAACAGAACTGGCGGTGGTTTAAGTGAAACCAGGCAGACATTCTGTCTGAAGGAGGCTGTAGCTGTAGTGGGCGATTTTACTTCCAATAGCCACAACAAGTGGCAAAAACGAGCCCATTCCAAACTCACAAGGCAAAGATCTATGATTTATCTGAAGTGAACAGTATTTTTCACGACAGAAGACTTAAAAGACACACAGTCCCAAACTGGGCTACGTTTGATGTCGACAACTATTTTTATTTGCAAATTAAAATTATATTTCAAAGTGGCCAAACATCTGAGCGCATGAGTGTGCACACAAACAGACTGCATTCAAGAACGTCTGACTGGAAATAGATGAGCCTTGATCTAAATAGTCCTCAGACCAAACAGGAAGTGTTTTATAAAAGGCCTCATGGCGGAGCTCTCCCATCAACAAACATGTGTTCTCTTGTTCATGGACCAACTTCCCACCAAATGTCATTGAAGTGTGATTTGTAGTGTTTGAGGAGAACAGCCTGCATGTCTTCATGCGATGTGTTCAGTTTATGGGAGCAGCTCTGTGTCCTGTTTGATCTGGAGAGACCGTTTAATAGACGGAGACCTGCTGACTTCATTCTGTAGTAGAAGTGAAATTGAAGCCGACATGGTTTCTTATTCATCTCGTCTACATATTATTTATTGAGGTTTGGTCAAATATAGTTTACACTTGTCTTTACAAATATTGAGGCTTTTATTAAACGCTGGTGATGAGTTATTGTTCTGATGAAAATAATCTGTCGACATCGACACAAAAACACCTTTTATTTTGAACCGTATCGTGTTCCCACATTTCAAATGTATGACAGCGGTGATGAAGTTATTCATAATTATCAAAACTTCATGAACTGATTCAGAGTTACATATTTTATGTAGATTAAAAGTCATCAGTTTGGCTCTTTGCATGAAGAGGTTCTCGATATGATAACTGAGACAAAAGCATAAAATATGTGATAAAAACACAAATATGCATACATAACATGTAAATATTAGGGGTGCAGCAGATCACAAACCTCACGGTTCGGATCATTTTTCGGATCAGCAAAGAAAAGGGGAGGAGTCAAATATAACTTTGCTTTCCATTTATTAATCAAAGAACTTCAAGAACACTTCAAGAAAGAACTTTGGGCTTTAGTCTTACATACAGACAAACATATTGAAGACGTCCAAAATGAAACAAAACGAAAGAAACAAAACATTCAAGAATACTCAATCGTGTTACGTTTAAGTGCGACATGAGGAATGTTGAGACCCTCGTCCTTTGATCAACACTGAAGTAAAGAAACAGCCAGTGAGCAGCTTACACTGTTTACACTGAAGTGAACCGTGAGGAAACAACTTGGCTCTACGTTTACTTCCTGTCAGGTGACGTCATTCAGCTCGCCGTGACTTTAACCGCTAAACGCTTCACGCTCCGTTGGCGTGAACACAGCGCTGCTTTACTGTTCACCGACGCTCTGCATTGATATTCGGGGACTTGCTACTTGAAAAGGAAGAGCAGCAGTGAAACTTTATTACACACTATGATGATTAAAGTGTAAAAACTATGATCTATCTAAGATGTTGATGTTGGATGTTTAAATATCGCCATATTAAAAGTAGTCCCTCAACTATAAAGTACTTGAACTTTTATATTTTTGATGTAAATATGATCTGATAATTATGTCTTCCTACAGTATGTGTGTATATAGTGAAGCATGAACGGACCCCGCCCCGGGGAAAGCGGGACAGGCGTGCGCACCTGACACGGTGGTAACTCCATCGGCTGTCCCACCTGCGAGGACATACGTTCCTCCTGGAGGTGTCAAGACAATACCTCCGGCCTTTTATCTCACCCCGTAGCTGAATTGTTAGGATTTCGGATTAATTGTCTTCACGAGAATCTTGTACGGCTACGCCCTCGGCGTTCTCGTTAGGATGCAACCCTAGCACCCAGTATGGATAGTTATGTAGAACGTCTGTACTTTACTATCGCCTATTTTGAACATTCTCACCATTTATGACCAATTCTGCCAAGTCTTCACCCAGGGAACTTACCTTAAGCTCCTCTGGTAGAGTCTGTCGTCACCTCTGTATCACACGGATGAGGGACAGGGAAGAGGCTCAAATTGTTCTAAGAAACCAGTCTCTAGTTTAGGTCCAGTTACTTACAAATGGTAAGGCTGTAGTTTTATTAAAGCTATTCACACAAAAATCACATACAACAATTTCAATGCAATGAAACAGTCACTGTGGTCCTAAAAAATAAATGCGAAATGTAACCCTTTAAACCGGGGTCTCTAACTTCTTGTGAAGAAAAGTTTCCCGTCTCTAGCGATGGGGGAGAAAGAGCGTATTTTCTCAAAGTTTTCCTGCCTCTTTTATGCTCCTCTGAGGTTAGTACCTCCTCTAATCACATGCGTCACAATACAGGAAACATCTTGGAGCAGAGTCAGCAACAGAATACAACTGGTTGTAACTAGTTTGGTCCAGATTGAACCAAAGCACGAGGCTCAAGTGACCTTGTTACTTTAAAGTGTCAAGGCAGGCTAAATGTTTCTATTACTTCTATCATGAAATAAAAACAGTTTATGTTAAATCACATCTAATATGAAATAAAACAGTTTATGTTGAATCACATCTAATATGAAATAAAACAGTTTATGTTAAATCACATCTAATATGAAATAAAACAGTTTATGTTGAATCACATCTAATATGAAATAAAACAGTTTATATATTGTGACGATTATAAAAAGTGGACAAAATATATCTTTTGATGATTTTACTTTTATGCTTTCATATCTTTCCACGATCTCTTAACAATAGTTATATATAAGGAGTCTCTGTTTGGTTCTGTCTTCACTACACTCCAGATGGTTCTTTGACACCTCAGTACCATGATTACCTCTTTGGGCTGGACCAGTGCAGGCCGTCTGTCCCTGAGAGCATTGTTGTCAGTTTTTTAATGTCACTTTCTCCCAAAATCACCTTGAGTCTCGCAGGCGTCAAAGCAGCCGGTCTGAGAAGAGATCGCCAGCAATTAGTACGGTTCAACATGCGAGGCAAATCCCCTCTAGGAGTACCGTTGACCAATTTCTGATTGGGCCGTCTACTTCCCTGAAGCAGGAGAATATGAGGGAGAATCAGCTGTAGGGCTGTTGTATTAGAATAGTTTTGTTTTGTTTTGTTTAAACGCTCCCAGGTGGTGAAGATGGTAACACTCGCTCTCCTGCGAGCCCAAGTGCTGCACGCCCTGCCCCACAAGCAGTGAAAAGTCCAGTCACCACCGGATCACAGGTTCTGACCCAGCTTGGCTGTCAGAGGGGAAATACTCCCCCTGGCTGTACAAGACTGATCTTGGTATGTAAGTAAGTAAGTAAACACATAAATAATAAACAGACAGATTAGATACAGTACATAGAGAATGAATAGGGGATTATTTAGGAATGTTCTTACAATGACATACAGCCACATTACTGCCTTGTCAATAGCACTGTATTCTAGGAGTATAACTTACCTTTGGTAGTCCAATGAGTTATGTCCAGGCCTGACGTCACCACCACCAGTCAGGGGGGAAAAATCAAAGAAAATTTAAAAACACATTAATATTAAACATTGTCTTTTCAGTGTTAAGCTGGCCTTGTGTACGGTTTAACTGCATCACTACCTCACCCGGTAACGGTTTGTGTAAGGACCGAGTGAGAAGACTTAGCAGCAGTTGACACAAACACGCTTACCTTAACGTTAGCCACCGTGACTTATACATGCGGCGCTTTCTCCAACATAAACACGAAGGCAGCCCCGTCACTGAGCCTTCACGTCTCCGTGAGGTTCCGGGGTAGTCCAACAAGTGTGACCGCGCGGACCCTGTAATTAGCTTCTTGGTAACGAGCTAATGTACGCCTCACCAGCTCAATATCTCTGCGCTAATGTGCTAATAAGCGACACAACATACCTCCGCGCATGCACGAGAGAGGCATTGTGTTTACATTGGAAACCACGCAGGTGGCGGCAGTAAAGTCAGGCTTTCTGAAGCAGCGAAGACACAATTTCACCTAACGTTACCACATCACCTTGAGGTTCTGGTGTCGTCCAAGAAAGTGTGACCGCGCGGACCCTGTAATTAGCTTCTTGGTAACGAGCTAATGTAAGCCTTACCAGCTCAATATCTCTGTGCTAATGTGCTAATAAGCAGCTACACCGGTACACAACATGCATACACAACTTTCAGTTAGAGCATTGAAGCACGACAGTCCCGCCCGCAAACATCTACGGTCTGCTAGCGAGCTACCAGCTGGTCTGATGTTTAACCGTAGGTCAGGCTGCAGGCCCGCTAGCGATATGCTAACTAGCATAGCAGCAGAGCACTAACGTTATAGACATTTTAATAGCTACTTGCCGGCGAAAGTATCTCTAGTCTATTACTGTAACTAGAAGTCGAACACATCGGTGGATTAAAAATAAAGCTATAACGCATTTTTCACAAAACGAGCGAAATGAATCTTAACTGTTAATATGAAACGCGCTAACATTAGCACGACAATAGCTGGTTTAGTTCAGTCACTTTACTAAATACTTAACTAGTAACTTAATACTCAACAAAATGTAACCGATTCAGGTGAATCATTTTACATCTAACATACTATATTATTTGTACAGACAAAATACAATTTAGCACTAAACTTACCTTCTATCCGAGTCACCTCAACAAGGGAAAATGTGTGACGTCATGACGTATGTCTCGCCAAACAGTGCCTTTGTGACGTCACTTCAGCAGCTTCCTAGATCAAAGCCATCAAAGATCAAAGGCATTTGAAAAGTCTAAGCCTATAGGGTGAACAGAATCCATTATCCAGAGATATTTTTACATTATGAATACAACAACTAAAAGACAAGAAATGGCCTCACAATCAAAAGATACTAATGATGACAGTTTTCAAATAGAAAACGGTCTAGTTCTGTCTGGTAAATTCGGTCAGTATCGGATCGAAGAGTTTCTGGGAGAGGGTGTTTTTGGGAGAGTGGCCATGTGCCTAAACTTAGAAAACAAGCAGAAGCTGGCAGTGAAGTTTGTGCAGAAGGACCTGTACTTGAATGGCAAATATGAAGTGTCAATGCTTAATAAACTTAGTAAGCTTGACGAAGACAAGAATAACTTGGTCAAGTTAATCGAACATTTTGAGTACAAGGGACACATTTGTCTGGCATTTGAAGTGCTGGACATGACCCTGGATTCATTAATGAAAAGCAGATACTGGAGGCCACTGTGTTTTTCAGAGATTAGAATAATCACACAACAGATGCTGGTGGCTTTAAATGCCCTCAGTAGCATAGGTTTGGCACATACAGACATCAAGCCAGACAACATAATGCTGGTAAATCATGACTTACATCCCTTCAAGACAAAACTGATTGACTTTGGTAATGCCTTTGAGATTTCAAAGCTACAGCCTGGCAAACGTATTCAGCCCCTTCCTTACAGGGCCCCTGAGGTCGCCTTGGGCACCCAACTAAATGAGGCTGTAGATATGTGGTCCCTCGGCTGCATTTTGGCCTACATGTGCCTGGGCTGGCACCTGTATCTAACAGGCTGTCCATATGAGCACATGAGACTCATCAGGAAGCTGCAAGGTCAGCCCGCTGATCACCTGCTGGATTCTGGAATTAAAACCAAGAATTTTTATACCAAGAAGAAAAAAAACTGGTGGCAGAAGAAAGAAATGTGGAGGCCGTACACACGAGATGAATACCAGAAAAAAACAGGCGCCAAGTCCCGACACACCAAAATACGTGCCAAAAAATTCACCAGTCTCGATGATGTGATAAAGAAACACCCAGAAAGGAATGATGTCATTAACTCATCAGCCTTTTTAAGTCTCCTCAAACAGATGCTTCATGTGGATCCTGAAAAAAGAATCAGCCCCAGCGAAGCTTTAAAGCACCCTTTCATCACAATGAAACAATCTAGGGACACTAATGATGACCAAGAAGCCACAGCTGATAGAAATGCTGATGGCGCCAAAGACGACCAACAAGCCACAGCTGATAGTAATGCTGATGGCGCCAAAGACAACCAACAAGCCACAGCTGATAGTAATGCTGATGGCACCAAAGACGAGAAACAAGCCACAGCTGATAGTAATGCTGATGGCGCCAAAGACGACCAACAAGCCACAGCTGATAGTAATGCTGATGGCACCAAAGACGACCAACAAGCCACTGATGATGACCGTTTTGAAATGGATAACGGTCAAGTTCTGTGTGGTACATTCGGTCAGTATCGGATAGAAGAGTTTCTGGGGGAGGGTGTTTTTGGGGAAGTGGCCACGTGCCTAAACTTAGAAACCAAGCAGAAGCTGGCAGTGAAGTTTGTGCCGAAGGACCTGTTATTGGATGCCAACTATGAAGTGTCAATGCTTAATAAACTTAGTAAGCTTGACGAAGACAAGAATAACTTGGTTAAGTTAATCCAGCATTTTGAGTACAAGACACACATTTGTCTGGCATTTGAAGTGCTGGACATGACCCTAAAGACATTCATGGCAAACAGATTAAAAAAGCCACTGTGTTTTTCAGAGATTAGAATAATCACACAACAGATGCTGGTGGCTTTAAATGCCCTCAGTAGCATAGGTTTGGCACATACAGACATCAAGCCAGACAACATAATGCTGGTAAATCATGACTTACATCCCTTCAAGATAAAACTGATTGACTTTGGTAATGCCTTTGAGATTTCAAAGCTACAGCCTGGCATCCGTATTCAGCCCCTTCCTTACAGGGCCCCTGAGGTCGCCTTGGGCACCCAACTAAATGAGGCTGTAGATATGTGGTCCCTCGGCTGCATTTTGGCCTACATGTGCCTGGGCTATCACCTGTATCAACCAAGCTGTCCATATGAGCACATGAAACTCATCAGGAAGCTGCAAGGTCAGCCCGCTGATCACATGCTGGATTCTGGGATTAATACCAAGAATTTTTATACCAAGAAGAAAAAAAACTGGTGGCAGAAGAAAGAAATGTGGAGGCCGTACACACGAGATGAATACCAGGAACAAACAGGCGCCATGTTCCGACGCAAAATACGTGCCAAAAAATTCACAAGTCTCGATGATGTGATAAAGAAACACCCAGAAAGGAATGATGTCATTAACTCATCAGCCTTTTTAAGTCTCCTCAAACAGATGCTTCATGTGGATCCTGAAAAAAGAATCAGCCCCAGCAAAGCTTTAAAGCATCCTTTCATCACAATGAAACAATCTAGGGACACTAATGATGACCAAGAAGCCACAGCTGATAGAAATGTTGATGGCGCCAAAGACGACTAACAAGCCACAGCTGATAGTAATGCTGATGGCGCCAAAGACAACCAACAAGCCACAGCTGATAGTAATGCTGATGGCGCCAAAGACGACCAACAAGCCACAGCTGATAGAAATGCTGATGGCGCCAAAGACGACCAACAAGCCACAGCTGATAGTAATGCTGATGGCGCCAAAGACAACCAACAAGCCACAGCTGATAGAAATGCTGATAGCGCCAAAGACGACCAACAAGCCACAGCTGATAGTAATGCTGATGGCACCAAAGACGAGCAACAAGCCACAGCTGATAGTAATGCTGATGGCGCCAAAGACAACCAACAAGCCACAGCTGATAGAAATGCTGATGGCGCCAAAGACAACCAACAAGCCACAGCTGATAGAAATGCTGATGGCGCCAAAGACAACCAACAAGCCACAGCTGATAGTAATTCTGATGGCGCCAAAGACAACCAACAAGCCACAGCTGATAGTAATGCTGATGGCGCCAAAGACGAGCAAAAAGCCACAGCTGATAGTAATGCTGATGGCGCCAAAGACGAGCAACAAGCCACAGCTGATAGTAATGCTGATGGCGCCAAAGACGAACCACCAGCCACTGCAGCTGGGACTTATGAGAACCCACCAGGTGCAAATGATGCAGCTGACTCTGTTACTCATAATTCAGATGGTGACAACACCAGCAGTGATGGAGCAACCAAACAGTCCGTTAAAACCAAAAGTCGGTTTAAGTCCATCAAGAGGGTCTTCTCCAGGATGTTTAGGTTTCTATGTTGCTGCAGAGTTGATGTTATTGAGTGATGACACATGTCATCATTCATCATGCAGCACTGTTACCGGGGTGACTCACTGTGGCTAAGTGGACAGCAGGTTTTGCTCCTGTAGCTGTGCTACGTGTGTGTATGACTGTGATAGAATCTGATTGGCAGGTGTCTGCAATCAGTGTGGTGAGTGATGACAAGTAGTGTGAAAGCACTTTGAGTGACCACACACGGCTAGAAGGCGAAGGTTGGTCCTGAGCCTCTGTCACTTTGTGTGTCCACTACTCTGGTGACAGGATAAGGGTTTCTCCGGTGTGCTCCGGTTTCTCCCACAATAATTGAAGGTGAACTTCTCTTTAAAAAAAAACTCGTGGTCCACACACAGCCAGAAGGCGAAGGTCAGTCCTGAGCCTCTCTCATTTTGTGTGTGTACTACTCTGGTGGCAGGATCAGGGTTTCTCTGGTTTCTCCCACAATAATTGAAGGTGAACTTCTCTTTCAAAAAAAACAACCTGTAATATGGGTTTCATCTTGAATCCAACAAGGAGCTCCAGTCCTGCATCACATCCGGGTCTGCTCCTCCGCCCTTCATCATAGAGGGGTCGAGGCCAGTGGAGCAGGAGGTTACAGATGTGGAGCAGGACTCGAGCTCTCAGAGCCACCTCAATGGTCCACACACAGCTAGAAGGCGAAGGTTGGTCCCGAGCCTCTGTCACTTTGTGTGTCCACTACTCTGGTGACAGGATAAGGGTTTCTCCGGTGTGCTCCGGTTTCTCCCACAATAATTGAAGGTGAACTTCTCTTTAAAAAAAAACTCGTGGTCCACACACAGCCAGAAGGCGAAGGTCAGTCCTGAGCCTCTCTCATTTTGTGTGTGTACTACTCTGGTGGCAGGATCAGGGTTTCTCTGGTTTCTCCCACAATAATTGAAGGTGAACTTCTCTTTCAAAAAAAACAACCTGTAATATGGGTTTCATCTTGAATCCAACAAGGAGCTCCAGTCCTGCATCACATCCGGGTCTGCTCCTCCGCCCTTCATCATAGAGGGGTCGAGGCCAGTGGAGCAGGAGGTTACAGATGTGGAGCAGGACTCGAGCTCTCAGAGCCACCTCAATGGTCCACACACAGCTAGAAGGCGAAGGTTGGTCCCGAGCCTCTCTCACTTTGTGTGTCCACTACTCTGGTGGCAGGATCAGGGTTTCTCTGGTTTCTCCCACAATAATTGAAGGTGAACTTCTCCTTAAAAAAAAACTTGTGGTCCACACACAGCCAGAAGGCGAAGGTTGGTCCTGAGCCTCTCTCACTTTGTGTGTGTACTACTCTGGTGGCAGGATCAGGGTTTCTCTGGTTTCTCCCACAATAACTGAAGGTGAACTTCTCTTTAAAAAAAAACAACTGGTGGTCCACACACAACTAGAAGGCGAAGGTTGGTCCTGAGCCTCTCTCACTTTGTGAAAAAGACATTTTGTAGATCTCCAACAACTACTTCCTTTCTCCGTTCTCTAAACTGGCTCCCTGTAAGAGCTCATCCAGTTTAAGACTCTGATGTTGGCCTACAGGGCAGTGAAAGGAACAGCTCCTTCCCATCTCCAGGCCATGGTCAAGCCTTACACCCCGCCCGACCACTTCTCTCTGCTGCCTCGGGGCGATCGGTCGCCACGTCGCTCAGAGGTCCCGGCAGCCGCTCGACCCGGTCACGGCTGTTTTCTGTCCTGGCCCCAGAACGGTGGAATGAACTTCCCACTGACGTCAGGACAGCGGAGTCGCTGCCCATCTTTCATCAGGCTGAAGACCCACCTCTTCAGGAAGTGCTACCCTGAGCCTTCCACTCAGCACTTATTGTAGTCATACTAGCTTGTTGCACTTATTGTATTCGAATTACTTATAGCACTAACTGTTTTTCTTGTTCCTGCACTGTACTTTGGCTCTGCGTTATGCTCTGCTTCATGCTCTTAGATGCTTGTTTGGAAAAGGAAATGTACTTATGATTTCTGGTGACTAGTAGTTCTTTTGATTACCAATGTTGATGCACTTATTGTAAGTCGCTTTGGATAAAAGCGTCTGCTAAATGACTGTAATGTAATGTAATGTAATGATTTGATCATTTGGATCCTCATATTCAAATAGTTCACAGTGTAAACCCTCCAGAGAGTATTAGACAGGTTTTAGTTTGACATCCTCTCATGTGCTGCTCACCAGGTGCAGACTTTGGCCCCGCTACCGGAGACCGTCCCCAGAAGAGGAGGCGGAGCTCCGGGGCCCGTCGTCCTAAAGCTGCCGAGACTCCAGAGGCGTTGAACCGGGTCCCCTCTCCTCAGCCCTGCACCACAGCTCTCGACGTTCCCGTGTGTGTTTTCTCCCGGAGCCTCGGGTCACCATCCTGCCTGCAGACCTGCCGGTTGCCTCCGGTCAGGAAGATGAGGAGCGCTTTCAGGACACACTCCCGCCAAAGATGAACGCCCCCAGTCTAGGAAAACATCATCTTGATTCATGTTATTTTCACTAATCTCTGAAAACAGACGTCCTTACTCTCACCGCTGAACTCCTTTGAACTTACGCTATATTTGACAAAAGACAGAAATGCGTTACGTCAGAGTTTCATATAAAAAAAGGATGTGAGCTCAATGGAGTAGCTTCAAACCAGCCCTGCTAGAAACTCAAGGACTCCTTTGATGAATCAGATCTGCCTGGTCCACAGCGTCCATGATGCTAGCGGTCTTCTGGCGAGTCGCTGCTCCTTTGGCACGGATGACTGATTAGCTTCTATAGACAGGATAACAGGCCATTTATAGTCTCCCTGCCAGTCAACACCATGATTCCTTCAAGTGTTCATTTCACTTCAGGTTGATAGCAGACCACCTCAAGGTGTCACTCAGAGAGAACCAGGATATTCTGATGTAGCATTTCAAAATAAAAGCCCTTCAAAATCTCATTCATGAGACAAATTTGTCTAATTTCCGATTTGATATTAGAGGAAACATAGTTACATCATTTCACTTCAGGTGTTACTGTCGTCCCCCCTCCCCAGGAGTATAACTTACCTTTGGTAGTCCAATGAATGATGTCCAGGCCTGACAGGTCACCACCACCTGTCAGGGGGGGGGAAATCAAAGAAAATTTAAAAAAAACACATTAATATTAAGGAGGAGAGGACTTTGTCTTTTCAGTGTTAATCTTGAGTTGTGTTTGCTGCTGCCTTTGATTGAAACAGATTCAAGGACATTAATCAATTTCTGCATTTTACTGCTACTGTATTTTATTTCTTAAACTGAACTGCAACTATTATTCTGTTTTTAGCTTTTTAGTGTTTCAATGAATGTTCTTAATTGTTGTTAAATCTCCTTTTCTTTTGCATTATGTTTTGATGCCTTTAATGGTTTTATGTGAAGCACTTTGAATTGCTTTGTTGTTGACATGTAATATACAAATAAACGTGCCTTGAGTTGTGTACGGTTTAACTGCATCACTATCTCACCCGGTAACGGTTTGTGTAAGGACCGAGTGAGAAGACTTAGCAGCAGTTGACACAAACACGCTTACCTTAACGTTAGCCACCGTGACTTATACATGCGGCGCTTTCTCCAACATAAACACGAAGGCAGCCCCGTCACTGAGCCTTCACGTCGCCGTGAGGTTCCGGGGTAGTCCAACAAGTGTGACCGCGCGGACCCTGTAATTAGCTTCTTGGTAACGAGCTAATGTACGCCTCACCAGCTCAATATCTCTGCGCTAATGTGCTAATAAGCGACACAACATACCTCCGCGCATGCACGAGAGAGGCATTGTGTTTACATTGGAAACCACGCAGGTGGCGGCAGTAAAGTCAGGCTTTCTGAAGCAGCGAAGACACAATTTCACCTAACGTTACCACATCACCTTGAGGTTCTGGTGTCGTCCAAGAAAGTGTGACCGCGCGGACCCTGTAATTAGCTTCTTGGTAACGAGCTAATGTAAGCCTTACCAGCTCAATATCTCTGCGCTAATGTGCTAATAAGCAGCTACACCGGTACACAACATGCATACACAACTTTCAGTTAGAGCATTGAAGCACGACAGTCCCGCCCGCAAACATCTACGGTCTGCTAGCGAGCTACCAGCTGGTCTGATGTTTAACCGTAGGTCAGGCTGCAGGCCCGCTAGCGATATGCTAACTAGCATAGCAGCAGAGCACTAACGTTATAGACATTTTAATAGCTACTTGCCGGCGAAAGTATCTCTAGTCTATTACTGTAACTAGAAGTCGAACACATCGGTGGATTAAAAATAAAGCTATAACGCATTTTTCACAAAACGAGCGAAATGAATCTTAACTGTTAATATAAAACGCGCTAACATTAGCACGACAATAGCTGGTTTAGTTCAGTCACTTTACTAAATACTTAACTAGTAACTTAATACTTAACAAAATGTAACCGATTCAGGTGAATCATTTTACATCTAACATACTATATTATTTGTACAGACAAAATACAATTTAGCACTAAACTTACCTTCTATCCGAGTCACCTCAACAAGGGAAAATGTGTGACGTCATGACGTATGTCTCGCCAAACAGTGCCTTTGTGACGTCACTTCAGCAGCTTCCTAGATCAAAGCCATCAAAGATCAAAGGCATTTGAAAAGTCTAAGCCTATAGGGTGAACAGAATCCATTATCCAGAGATATTTTTACATTATGAATACAACAACTAAAAGACAAGAAATGGCCTCACAATCAAAAGATACTAATGATGACAGTTTTCAAATAGAAAACGGTCTAGTTCTGTCTGGTAAATTCGGTCAGTATCGGATCGAAGAGTTTCTGGGAGAGGGTGTTTTTGGGAGAGTGGCCATGTGCCTAAACTTAGAAAACAAGCAGAAGCTGGCAGTGAAGTTTGTGCAGAAGGACCTGTACTTGAATGGCAAATATGAAGTGTCAATGCTTAATAAACTTAGTAAGCTTGACGAAGACAAGAATAACTTGGTCAAGTTAATCGAACATTTTGAGTACAAGGGACACATTTGTCTGGCATTTGAAGTGCTGGACATGACCCTGGATTCATTAATGAAAAGCAGATACTGGAGGCCACTGTGTTTTTCAGAGATTAGAATAATCACACAACAGATGCTGGTGGCTTTAAATGCCCTCAGTAGCATAGGTTTGGCACATACAGACATCAAGCCAGACAACATAATGCTGGTAAATCATGACTTACATCCCTTCAAGACAAAACTGATTGACTTTGGTAATGCCTTTGAGATTTCAAAGCTACAGCCTGGCAAACGTATTCAGCCCCTTCCTTACAGGGCCCCTGAGGTCGCCTTGGGCACCCAACTAAATGAGGCTGTAGATATGTGGTCCCTCGGCTGCATTTTGGCCTACATGTGCCTGGGCTGGCACCTGTATCTAACAGGCTGTCCATATGAGCACATGAGACTCATCAGGAAGCTGCAAGGTCAGCCCGCTGATCACCTGCTGGATTCTGGAATTAAAACCAAGAATTTTTATACCAAGAAGAAAAAAAACTGGTGGCAGAAGAAAGAAATGTGGAGGCCGTACACACGAGATGAATACCAGAAAAAAACAGGCGCCAAGTCCCGACACACCAAAATACGTGCCAAAAAATTCACCAGTCTCGATGATGTGATAAAGAAACACCCAGAAAGGAATGATGTCATTAACTCATCAGCCTTTTTAAGTCTCCTCAAACAGATGCTTCATGTGGATCCTGAAAAAAGAATCAGCCCCAGCGAAGCTTTAAAGCACCCTTTCATCACAATGAAACAATCTAGGGACACTAATGATGACCAAGAAGCCACAGCTGATAGAAATGCTGATGGCGCCAAAGACGACCAACAAGCCACAGCTGATAGTAATGCTGATGGCGCCAAAGACAACCAACAAGCCACAGCTGATAGTAATGCTGATGGCACCAAAGACGAGAAACAAGCCACAGCTGATAGTAATGCTGATGGCGCCAAAGACGACCAACAAGCCACAGCTGATAGTAATGCTGATGGCACCAAAGACGACCAACAAGCCACTGATGATGACCGTTTTGAAATGGATAACGGTCAAGTTCTGTGTGGTACATTCGGTCAGTATCGGATAGAAGAGTTTCTGGGGGAGGGTGTTTTTGGGGAAGTGGCCACGTGCCTAAACTTAGAAACCAAGCAGAAGCTGGCAGTGAAGTTTGTGCCGAAGGACCTGTTATTGGATGCCAACTATGAAGTGTCAATGCTTAATAAACTTAGTAAGCTTGACGAAGACAAGAATAACTTGGTTAAGTTAATCCAGCATTTTGAGTACAAGACACACATTTGTCTGGCATTTGAAGTGCTGGACATGACCCTAAAGACATTCATGGCAAACAGATTAAAAAAGCCACTGTGTTTTTCAGAGATTAGAATAATCACACAACAGATGCTGGTGGCTTTAAATGCCCTCAGTAGCATAGGTTTGGCACATACAGACATCAAGCCAGACAACATAATGCTGGTAAATCATGACTTACATCCCTTCAAGATAAAACTGATTGACTTTGGTAATGCCTTTGAGATTTCAAAGCTACAGCCTGGCATCCGTATTCAGCCCCTTCCTTACAGGGCCCCTGAGGTCGCCTTGGGCACCCAACTAAATGAGGCTGTAGATATGTGGTCCCTCGGCTGCATTTTGGCCTACATGTGCCTGGGCTATCACCTGTATCAACCAAGCTGTCCATATGAGCACATGAAACTCATCAGGAAGCTGCAAGGTCAGCCCGCTGATCACATGCTGGATTCTGGGATTAATACCAAGAATTTTTATACCAAGAAGAAAAAAAACTGGTGGCAGAAGAAAGAAATGTGGAGGCCGTACACACGAGATGAATACCAGGAACAAACAGGCGCCATGTTCCGACGCAAAATACGTGCCAAAAAATTCACAAGTCTCGATGATGTGATAAAGAAACACCCAGAAAGGAATGATGTCATTAACTCATCAGCCTTTTTAAGTCTCCTCAAACAGATGCTTCATGTGGATCCTGAAAAAAGAATCAGCCCCAGCAAAGCTTTAAAGCATCCTTTCATCACAATGAAACAATCTAGGGACACTAATGATGACCAAGAAGCCACAGCTGATAGAAATGTTGATGGCGCCAAAGACGACTAACAAGCCACAGCTGATAGTAATGCTGATGGCGCCAAAGACAACCAACAAGCCACAGCTGATAGTAATGCTGATGGCGCCAAAGACGACCAACAAGCCACAGCTGATAGAAATGCTGATGGCGCCAAAGACGACCAACAAGCCACAGCTGATAGTAATGCTGATGGCGCCAAAGACAACCAACAAGCCACAGCTGATAGAAATGCTGATAGCGCCAAAGACGACCAACAAGCCACAGCTGATAGTAATGCTGATGGCACCAAAGACGAGCAACAAGCCACAGCTGATAGTAATGCTGATGGCGCCAAAGACAACCAACAAGCCACAGCTGATAGAAATGCTGATGGCGCCAAAAACAACCAACAAGCCACAGCTGATAGAAATGCTGATGGCGCCAAAGACAACCAACAAGCCACAGCTGATAGTAATTCTGATGGCGCCAAAGACAACCAACAAGCCACAGCTGATAGTAATGCTGATGGCGCCAAAGACGAGCAAAAAGCCACAGCTGATAGTAATGCTGATGGCGCCAAAGACGAGCAACAAGCCACAGCTGATAGTAATGCTGATGGCGCCAAAGACGAACCACCAGCCACTGCAGCTGGGACTTATGAGAACCCACCAGGTGCAAATGATGCAGCTGACTCTGTTACTCATAATTCAGATGGTGACAACACCAGCAGTGATGGAGCAACCAAACAGTCCGTTAAAACCAAAAGTCGGTTTAAGTCCATCAAGAGGGTCTTCTCCAGGATGTTTAGGTTTCTATGTTGCTGCAGAGTTGATGTTATTGAGTGATGACACATGTCATCATTCATCATGCAGCACTGTTACCGGGGTGACTCACTGTGGCTAAGTGGACAGCAGGTTTTGCTCCTGTAGCTGTGCTACGTGTGTGTATGACTGTGATAGAATCTGATTGGCAGGTGTCTGCAATCAGTGTGGTGAGTGATGACAAGTAGTGTGAAAGCACTTTGAGTGACCACACACGGCTAGAAGGCGAAGGTTGGTCCTGAGCCTCTGTCACTTTGTGTGTCCACTACTCTGGTGACAGGATAAGGGTTTCTCCGGTGTGCTCCGGTTTCTCCCACAATAATTGAAGGTGAACTTCTCTTTAAAAAAAAACTCGTGGTCCACACACAGCCAGAAGGCGAAGGTCAGTCCTGAGCCTCTCTCATTTTGTGTGTGTACTACTCTGGTGGCAGGATCAGGGTTTCTCTGGTTTCTCCCACAATAATTGAAGGTGAACTTCTCTTTCAAAAAAAACAACCTGTAATATGGGTTTCATCTTGAATCCAACAAGGAGCTCCAGTCCTGCATCACATCCGGGTCTGCTCCTCCGCCCTTCATCATAGAGGGGTCGAGGCCAGTGGAGCAGGAGGTTACAGATGTGGAGCAGGACTCGAGCTCTCAGAGCCACCTCAATGGTCCACACACAGCTAGAAGGCGAAGGTTGGTCCCGAGCCTCTCTCACTTTGTGTGTCCACTACTCTGGTGGCAGGATCAGGGTTTCTCTGGTTTCTCCCACAATAATTGAAGGTGAACTTCTCCTTAAAAAAAAACTTGTGGTCCACACACAGCCAGAAGGCGAAGGTTGGTCCTGAGCCTCTCTCACTTTGTGTGTGTACTACTCTGGTGGCAGGATCAGGGTTTCTCTGGTTTCTCCCACAATAACTGAAGGTGAACTTCTCTTTAAAAAAAAACAACTGGTAGTCCACACACAACTAGAAGGCGAAGGTTGGTCCTGAGCCTCTCTCACTTTGTGAAAAAGACATTTTGTAGATCTCCAACAACTACTTCCTTTCTCCGTTCTCTAAACTGGCTCCCTGTAAGAGCTCATCCAGTTTAAGACTCTGATGTTGGCCTACAGGGCAGTGAAAGGAACAGCTCCTTCCCATCTCCAGGCCATGGTCAAGCCTTACACCCCGCCCGACCACTTCTCTCTGCTGCCTCGGGGCGATCGGTCGCCACGTCGCTCAGAGGTCCCGGCAGCCGCTCGACCCGGTCACGGCTGTTTTCTGTCCTGGCCCCAGAACGGTGGAATGAACTTCCCACTGACGTCAGGACAGCGGAGTCGCTGCCCATCTTTCATCAGGCTGAAGACCCACCTCTTCAGGAAGTGCTACCCTGAGCCTTCCACTCAGCACTTATTGTAGTCATACTAGCTTGTTGCACTTATTGTATTCGAATTACTTATAGCACTAACTGTTTTTCTTGTTCCTGCACTGTACTTTGGCTCTGCGTTATGCTCTGCTTCATGCTCTTAGATGCTTGTTTGGAAAAGGAAATGTACTTATGATTTCTGGTGACTAGTAGTTCTTTTGATTACCAATGTTGATGCACTTATTGTAAGTCGCTTTGGATAAAAGCGTCTGCTAAATGACTGTAATGTAATGTAATGTAATGATTTGATCATTTGGATCCTCATATTCAAATAGTTCACAGTGTAAACCCTCCAGAGAGTATTAGACAGGTTTTAGTTTGACATCCTCTCATGTGCTGCTCACCAGGTGCAGACTTTGGCCCCGCTACCGGAGACCGTCCCCAGAAGAGGAGGCGGAGCTCCGGGGCCCGTCGTCCTAAAGCTGCCGAGACTCCAGAGGCGTTGAACCGGGTCCCCTCTCCTCAGCCCTGCACCACAGCTCTCGACGTTCCCGTCTGTGTTTTCTCCCGGAGCCTCGGGTCACCATCCTGCCTGCAGACCTGCCGGTTGCCTCCGGTCAGGAAGATGAGGAGCGCTTTCAGGACACACTCCCGCCAAAGATGAACGCCCCCAGTCTAGGAAAACATCATCTTGATTCATGTTATTTTCACTAATCTCTGAAAACAGACGTCCTTACTCTCACCGCTGAACTCCTTTGAACTTACGCTATATTTGACAAAAGACAGAAATGCGTTACGTCAGAGTTTCATATAAAAAAAGGATGTGAGCTCAATGGAGTAGCTTCAAACCAGCCCTGCTAGAAACTCAAGGACTCCTTTGATGAATCAGATCTGCCTGGTCCACAGCGTCCATGATGCTAGCGGTCTTCTGGCGAGTCGCTGCTCCTTTGGCACGGATGACTGATTAGCTTCTATAGACAGGATAACAGGCCATTTATAGTCTCCCTGCCAGTCAACACCATGATTCCTTCAAGTGTTCATTTCACTTCAGGTTGATAGCAGACCACCTCAAGGTGTCACTCAGAGAGAACCAGGATATTCTGATGTAGCATTTCAAAATAAAAGCCCTTCAAAATCTCATTCATGAGACAAATTTGTCTAATTTCCGATTTGATATTAGAGGAAACATAGTTACATCATTTCACTTCAGGTGTTACTGTCGTCCCCCCTCCCCAGGAGTATAACTTACCTTTGGTAGTCCAATGAATGATGTCCAGGCCTGACAGGTCACCACCACCTGTCAGGGGGGGGGAAATCAAAGAAAATTTAAAAAAAACACATTAATATTAAGGAGGAGAGGACTTTGTCTTTTCAGTGTTAATCTTGAGTTGTGTTTGCTGCTGCCTTTGATTGAACCAGATTCAAGGACATTAATCAATTTCTGCATTTTACTGCTACTGTATTTTATTTCTTAAACTGAACTGCAACTATTATTCTGTTTTTAGCTTTTTAGTGTTTCAATGAATGTT
Organism: Cebidichthys violaceus; assembly: GCF_023349555.1. Lineage (NCBI taxonomy): Eukaryota > Metazoa > Chordata > Actinopteri > Perciformes > Stichaeidae > Cebidichthys > Cebidichthys violaceus. The sequence continues at coordinate 74,886 of NW_027176270.1, forward strand.
CTTAATTGTTGTTAAATCTCCTTTTCTTTTGCATTATGTTTTGATGCCTTTAATGGTTTTATGTGAAGCACTTTGAATTGCTTTGTTGTTGACATGTAATATACAAATAAACGTGCCTTGAGTTGTGTACGGTTTAACTGCATCACTACCTCACCCGGTAACGGTTTGTGTAAGGACCGAGTGAGAAGACTTAGCAGCAGTTGACACAAACACGCTTACCTTAACGTTAGCCACCGTGACTTATACATGCGGCGCTTTCTCCAACATAAACACGAAGGCAGCCCCGTCACTGAGCCTTCACATCTCCGTGAGGTTCCGGGGTAGTCCAACAAGTGTGACCGCGCGGACCCTGTAATTAGCTTCTTGGTAACGAGCTAATGTACGCCTCACCCAGCTCAATATCTCTGCGCTAATGTGCTAATAAGCGACACAACATACCTCCGCGCATGCACGAGAGAGGCATTGTGTTTACATTGGAAACCACGCAGGTGGCGGCAGTAAAGTCAGGCTTTCTGAAGCAGCGAAGACACAATTTCACCTAACGTTACCACATCACCTTGAGGTTCTGGTGTCGTCCAAGAAAGTGTGACCGCGCGGACCCTGTAATTAGCTTCTTGGTAACAAGCTAATGTAAGCCTTACCAGCTCAATATCTCTGCGCTAATGTGCTAATAAGCAGCTACACCGGTACACAACATGCATACACAACTTTCAGTTAGAGCATTGAAGCACGACAGTCCCGCCCGCAAACATCTACGGTCTGCTAGCGAGCTACCAGCTGGTCTGATGTTTAACCGTAAGTCAGGCTGCAGGCCCGCTAGCGATATGCTAACTAGCATAGCAGCAGAGCACTAACGTTATAGACATTTTAATAGCTACTTGCCGGCGAAAGTATCTCTAGTCTATTACTGTAACTAGAAGTCGAACACATCGGTGGATTGAAAATAAAGCTATAACGCATTTTTCACAAAACGAGCGAAATGAATCTTAACTGTTAATTTAAAACGCGCTAACATTAGCACGACAATAGCTGGTTTAGTTCAGTCACTTTACTAAATACTTAACTAGTAACTTAATACTTAACAAAATGTAACCGATTCAGGTGAATCATTTTACATCTAACATACTACATTATTTGTACAGACAAAATACAATTTAGCACTAAACTTACCTTCTATCCGAGTCACCTCAACAAGGGAAAATGTGTGACGTCATGACGTATGTCTCGCCAAACAGTGCCTTTGTGACGTCACTTCAGCAGCTTCCTAGATCAAAGCCATCAAAGATCAAAGGCATTTGAAAAGTCTAAGCCTATAGGGTGAACAGAATCCATTATCCAGAGATATTTTTACATTATGAATACAACAACTAAAAGACAAGAAATGGCCTCACAATCAAAAGATACTAATGATGACAGTTTTCAAATAGAAAACGGTCTAGTTCTGTCTGGTAAATTCGGTCAGTATCGGATCGAAGAGTTTCTGGGAGAGGGTGTTTATGGGAGAGTGGCCATGTGCCTAAACTTAGAAAACAAGCAGAAGCTGGTAGTGAAGTTTGTGCAGAAGGACCTGTACTTGAATGGCAAATATGAAGTGTCAATGCTTAATAAACTTAGTAAACTTGACGAAGACAAGAATAACTTGGTCAAGTTAATCGAACATTTTGAGTACAAGGGACACATTTGTCTGGCATTTGAAGTGCTGGACATGACCCTGGATTCATTAATGAAAAGCAGATACTGGAGGCCACTGTGTTTTTCAGAGATTAGAATAATCACACAACAGATGCTGGTGGCTTTAAATGCCCTCAGTAGCATAGGTTTGGCACATACAGACATCAAGCCAGACAACATAATGCTGGTAAATCATGACTTACATCCCTTCAAGACAAAACTGATTGACTTTGGTAATGCCTTAGAGATTTCAATGCTACAGCCTGGCAAACGTATTCAGCCCCTTCCTTACAGGGCCCCTGAGGTCGCCTTGGGCACCCAACTAAATGAGGCTGTAGATATGTGGTCCCTCGGCTGCATTTTGGCCTACATGTGCCTGGGCTATGACCTGTATCGAACAGACTGTCCATATGAGCACATGAAACTCATCAGGAAGCTGCAAGGTCAGCCCGCTGATCACATGCTGGATTCTGGGATTAAAACCAAGAATTTTTATACCAAGAAGAAAAAAAACTGGTGGCAGAAGAAAGAAATGTGGAGGCCGTACACACGAGATGAATACCAGGAACAAACAGGCGCCAAGTCCCGACACACCAAAATACGTGCCAAAAAATTCACCAGTCTCGATGATGTGATAAAGAAACACCCAGAAAGGAATGATGTCATTAACTCATCAGCCTTTTTAAGTCTCCTCAAACAGATGCTTCATGTGGATCCTGAAAAAAGAATCAGCCCTAGCGAAGCTTTAAAGCACCCTTTCATCACAATGAAACAATCTAGGGACACTAATGATGACCAAGAAGCCACAGCTGATAGAAATGCTGATGGCGCCAAAGACGACCAAGAAGCCACAGCTGATAGTAATGCTGATGGCGCCAAAGACGACCAACAAGCCACAGCTGATAGTAATGCTGATGGCGCCAAAGACGACCAACAAGCCACAGCTGATAGTAATGCTGATGGCACCAAAGACGACCAACAAGCCACTGATGATGACCGTTTTGAAATGGATAATGGTCAAGTTCTGTCTGGTACATTCGGTCAGTATCAGATAGAAGAGTTTCTGGGGGAGGGTGCTTTTGGGGAAGTGGCCACGTGCCTGAACTTAGAAACCAAGCAGAAGCTGGCAGTGAAGTTTGTGCAGAAGGACCTGTTAATGGATGCCAACTATGAAGTGTTGATGCTTAATAAACTTAGAAAGCTTGACGAAGACAAGAATAACTTGGTCAAGTTAATCGAGCATTTTGAGTACAAGACACACATTTGTCTGGCATTTGAAGTGCTGGACATGACCCTAAAGACATTCATGGCAAACAGATTCAAAGAGCCACTGTGTTTTTCAGGGCTTAGAATAATCACACAACAGATGCTGGTGGCTTTAAATGCCCTCAGTAGCATAGGTTTGGCACATACAGGCATCAAGCCAGACAACGTAATGCTGGTAAATCATCAGTTACATCCTTTCAAGATAAAACTGATTGACTTTGGTAATGCTTGTGAGATTTCAAAGCTACAGCCTGGCTCCCGTGTTCAGCCCCTTCCTTACAGGGCCCCTGAGGTCTCCTTGGGCATCCAACTAAATGAGGCTGTAGATATGTGGTCCCTCGGCTGCCTTTTGGTCTACATGTGCCTGGGCTGGCACCTGTATCTAACAGGCTGTCCATATGAGCACATGAAACTCATCAGGAAGCTGCAAGGTCAGCCCGCTGATCACCTGCTGGATTCTGGGATTAATACCAAGAATTTTTATACCAAGAAGAAAAAAAACTGGTGGCAGAAGAAAGAAATGTGGAGGCTGAACACACGAGATGAATACCAGGAACAAACAGGCGCCATGTTCCGACTCACCAAAATACGTGCCAAAAAATTCACAAGTCTCGATGATGTGATAAAGAAACACCCAGAAAGGAATGATGTCATTAACTCATCAGCCTTTTTATGTCTCCTCAAACAGATGCTTCATGTGGATCCTGAAAAAAGAATCAGCCCTAGCGAAGCTTTAAAGCACCCTTTCATCACAATGAAACAATCTAGGGACACTAATGATGACCAAGAAGCCACAGCTGATAGAAATGCTGATGGCGCCAAAGACGACCAACAAGCCACAGCTGATAGAAATGCTGATGGCGCCAAAGACAACCAACAAGCCACAGCTGATAGTAATGCTGATGGCGCCAAAGACGACCAATAAGCCTCTGTTACTCATAATTCACATGGTGACAACACCAGCAGTGATGGAGGAACCAAACAGTTTGTTGAAATCAAAAGTCGGAAGAGGTTCATCAAGAGGTTCTTCTCCAGGATGTCTAGGTTTCTATGTTTCTGCAGAGTTGATGTAATTGAATGATGATACACATGTCATCATTCAAATACGGTGGTGCAGCACTGTTACCGGGGTGACTCACTGTGGCTAAGTGGACAGCAGGGTTTGATCCCCGGCACCGCAAGTCACATGTCGATGTCCTTGAGCAAGACACTTAACCCCACTTTGCTCCCGTAACTGTTTCTCCGGTGTGCTCCGGTTACTCCCACAATAATTGAAGGTGAACTTCTCTTTAAAAAAAAATAACTGGTGGTCCACACACAGCTAGAAGGCGAAAGTTGGTCCTGAGCCTCTCTCACTTTGTGTGTCCACTACTCTGGTGACAGGATAAGGGTTTCTCCGGTGTGCTCCGGTTTCTCCCACAATAATTGAAGGTGAACTTCTCTTTAAAAAAAAACTCGTGGTCCACACACAGCTAGAAGGCGAAGGTTGGTCCTGAGCCTCTCTCACTTTGTGTGTCCACTACTCTGGTGACAGGATAAGGGTTTCTCCGGTGTGCTCCGGTTTCTCCCACAATAATTGAAGGTGAACTTCTCTTTAAAAAAAAAAAACTGGTGGTCCACACACAGCTAGAAGGCGAAAGTTGGTCCTGAGCCTCTCTCACTTTGTGTGTCCACTACTCTGGTGACAGGATAAGGGTTTCTCCGGTGTGCTCCGGTTTCTCCCACAATAATTGAAGGTGAACTTCTCTTTAAAAAAAACCTCGTGGTCCACACACAGCCAGAAGGCGAAGGTCTGTCCTGAGCCTCTTTCACTTTGTGTGTGTACTACTCTGGTGGCAGGATCAGGGTTTCTCTGGTTTCTCCCACAATAATTGAAGGTGAACTTATCTTTAAAAAAAAACAAAAACCTGTAATATGGGTTTCATCTTGAATCCAACAAGGAGCTCCAGTCCTGCATCACATCCAGGTCTGCTCCTCCGCCCTTCATCATAGAGGGGTCGAGGCCAGTGGAGCAGGAGGTTACAGATGTGGAGCAGGACTCGAGTTCTCAGAGCCACCTCAGTGGTCCACACACAGTTAGAAGGCGAAGGTTGGTCCTGAGCCTCTCTCACTTTGTGTGTCCACTACTGTGGTGGCAGGATCAGGGTTTCTCTGGTGTGCTCCGGAAATAAAAAATCTCAATTAAATAAAAAAAAATAAAAAATTAATTGAATTGATTGCTCATCTCACTATTCATTTTTCTGTAATATTTGGAATGCTGATTTAGCATGAAAGTGAAAAAGATTTGAAACCGAAATTATTATTTTTTTAATCTGTAAATATAAAATCTGAAACTGAAAAATACAAGACCTCAAATATCAAAATATATATGAATATTAAAAAAATAAATCAAAATTATATTCAACCCATTCACTTATTTTTATTTTGTGAATACTTATTCAAATATTGTCATCTGAATCTTTATTGTTGGAATGCTGATTCAGCATTCTAAATATTGTTCTTCAAATCTTTATTCCGACTCATATTTCTATGGGGTCAGATCAGTCTCAATAATTGCAAATTCACGCAGAACGATTCACAAATACAATCCAATGCACACATAAATAAATTATGATTGATAATCATAATCACAAATATATTTCTGCATTTGTATGTATTTGTTTGTGGATTGCTCCACATTTGTGGGTGGATTTTTGTCTGCTGAGACCCTCAGCTCCTTTAGATCCAGACTGAAGACTTTTCTGTTTGCTGCTGCCTTTGATTGAACCACATTCAAGGATATTAATCAATTTCTGCATTATACTATGCACTGCAACAATTATTCTGTTTTTAGCTTTTTAGTGTTTCAATGAATGTTCTTAATTGTTGTTAAATCTCTGAGTCTTACCTCAATAGGGTTTTGTCCCTTTCGAGTCTCTGAATGCTTTTTGACAGCGGCGGCGCCTGTTACCCGTGCTAACTTCTAACTTCTAACGTTGACTTCAAATTCTTCTTCTTCATTTTTTTCTTTCCTCTTCTTCTTCTTCTTCTTCTTCTTTGTCATTGGTGCACTACCGCCGCCTACTGGACTGAATGAAAAAGTAACTTAATCTTATTTGCTAAAACTTGAGTAGAAGGGAAATAAATAAAGGGAAACATTTTCTATATATATAGATATATATATATATATCTATATATATATATATATATCTTGTTTACTTTGGTGCTGATACTAGTAACTCTAGAAAAACAGAGAGCACATTATTATCTTCACTGTCATTCCGGTCACATGCTCGTCTTTGTTAATGTGTGTGACAAAAAAACAAACAGTCTATCCCTACTGGGTGTGTCTCAAAGAGGGGAAAACTTCAATTGTTCAATAATTTCTGTACTTTACATTATCAGATAATAAACCAACTTTCTTTACCCCCTTAGATAGTTTCCTCTTTGTCGGGATGTCTTCCTGTTCACTGCTGAGAATACTCTATAATAATAATAATAATAATAATCTATAATCTATAACAGTAATACATAACAACAATCTATAATCTATAACAGTATAATAAACATGCCACAGACCCTGCCTGCCTGCTTTAAGTGTGTGTTTTTCCCAAATAAAGACTTGTTTTCATCTTTACCTGTTTGTCCAAAGTCTTTCATTTGGGTTCTGCCTTTGAAATGTGACAAAAAAAGGAAACGTTGATGGATCGCAGGGGAGCGAAAGCGCAGCACCCTGACTTGGATGCATGAAGGAGAACCATAGAATATAAACCCAAAGAAAACGTAAACACATCAAAGACGTCGTGATGCTAAGAACGCTCTTCAGCCATTCTTATTGAAACACTCAGTGTGAATGACAATCAAACATATGGGCAAAGGTTACTACAGCTGGTGAAAGGTTACTACAGCTGGTGAAAGGTTACTACAGCTGGTGAAAGCAATGCTGCAATGAACACATTTAATACACTATTCTCTTTATTTCTGTTATTCATGTTCAGCACTATTACATAGCGTTGCAATCATTGCGAAGTGAAATGTCTTTAAAAAGTTATGAAATAGAAAATATTGCAAGTTCTGATAACGATTGAAGTTTGTTTATGCATTGTTGAGCATTCAGTGACTAGACAGAAAGAAGCATGTGTGCGTGTGTGTGTGTGTGTGTGTGTGTGTGTGTGTGTGTGTGTGTGTGTCTACCTGTCATTTGGTCTAAACAGAGAGAGAGAGAGGGAGAGGGAGAGAGAGAGAGAGATAAAGAGAGACAGAGAGAGAGAGAGAGAGAGAGAGAGAGAGAGAGAGAGAGAGACATAGAGAGAGAGAGAGAGAGAGAGAGAGACAGAGAGATAGAGAGAGAGAGAGAGAGACATAGAGAGAGATAGAGAGAGAGAGAGAGAGAGAGAGAGAGAGAGAGAGAGATAAAGAGAGACAGAGAGAGAGAGAGAGAGAGAGAGAGAGAGAGAGAGAGAGAGAGAGAGAGAGAGAGAGAGAGAGAGAACAAACAGGACCGACCCTTTTCACACAGGTCTGATCACAGCCACCAGATGGCAGTCAGCTGCTTGGAAAGTTTTGACTCAACAACGAGAGCAGAACAAAATGTGCAGAAACCATCAAAACTGCATTCAACTCTCTCAGTCACATCAAACGTTCACAACATTTCGAGGGATTTTGAGGATTTATTCCGCAAAACAGCACTTAATCCACCAACTGCATCACACGGTAGATTTCACATTTCCACGAATCCACTGTGAACAAGCTGCAGTCATGCAGAAAATCTGGCATTTATGGAACACAATCAGATTAGATGTGAAGAATGCCGGATGACATGAATGTGACCGCTTGAAGAGACGCGAGGTGAAATGTGACGGCGGCGCGGACACGGCGTGGACACGGCGTACAGTCAGGAGACACTTCACACACCTCGCAGATTCTCTCAGGTTCACGAGACATTCACACGTGGGGCTGCGCAGCTGATTCAGCATCTCGGGTCTTCATGTCAGGAAACACTTTGGCGAAGTAAACACAGCCACAGCTGAATTTCCGCTGAATGGATCATTTAGACATATGACACAAAGTGACCGTGCAGACAGACTCGACGTCTGCATTACGCGCTGGGGAGAAACACTGAGCTATTACGCACAACGCTGGAAACAGACAATAGACAATAAAGCAGCAACAGCTCAAATTCATCGAAAATGAAGCAGAAGCGTTCTCCGAGCTCCACCGCTCGTGACTGAAAGTGCGTAGCACGATATTTGATTGTACAGCCACGTTAAGATGTGTTTTATTGCCACTAAATTTACCAAAAAAGTGGAACGAAATAAAAAAGCATGTGAGCAAATATATCCGACTTGCAGATACAATGTTTAGGTTTGGTTGCTTTTAGAACACATAAAGCACATATAGCTCAATCTTGCAGACACACGTTGAAGTTATTAGTGTATATATCAATAACATTGTGTTGATTTTTACACTGTTGAGTTTAATTATTCATGTTCTTCTGGCACGTTGAGGCAGAATGTACCGTGAATGTTGTTCTATACGTGTTACTTTACACTCGTACTTGTCATCGTGTACTTATACCACGGTGCTCCACTCTGTATTTCAGGGAGAATAAACGCAATATCTCACGCTGTCGTTGTTCTCAGATTTACTTTTTTCTTACAAAACACATAGTCACGTTATCGAATATGATCATAATGCTCTCCACCTCGTCCAACTGACACTGAAACGTTGCGTCCACGTTGATGCATCAGCGCTAATAACGCACTTTTCATTTTAATACACATTTAAGCACATTTTGATGTCGATACTTCCATCCACGTTGCAAGACTAGTACTTGAATCTGTGTATTATTTTTTACATTGTGGTACTTCTACAGTATTTTTACCTGAGTGAAGGATGCGAGTGTTTTCTTCCACCACTGGTTAGTGAATGAGATATATACAAAAAAAAACTGTCCTTTGATACAAGTGTGGATTGCGGGCTCCACCCTTGTATTTAGCTATTGACGCCATCAGACACTGTTGAGCTACAAATGCGCAGACTGAAACTGCTTTGTTCAAAGTTAAAGGACACGTCTAATGCGATCAGGTCCCAGGTTTCCATTTAACGGAAACGTTGCGATAGGATCGAGGTTTGTGAGTATCGAGCAGACGACAAAAAGCGCATCAAATACATCATCAGATCACACGAGTTTAACACACACAAAAATGAGGATTCGTAGAAAAGGGGATTCTTCACCGACTGCGTGATCAACATGATTTAGGCCAAAATGTTGTTGCGCTTCCAAGAGCCGTAATCTCCCAGTCACAGTTTAATTAAAGGTGACGGTGTTCTCATTGAATCACGTAGTAGTCAAATGAGAAGGCTGGAAAATGTTTTTTGCGTGGAACGTTTTCATCTGGCTTGTGATCCTTTAGCCTACTTATTCATTTATTCATCACAGCTCGATCCCCCCTTGACACGCTGCATCAGTTTCAATCCATGAGTGTAAAAGCTGGTGTGCAATAAATTGTTGTGAACTTCAAGAAATCCAATATAAAAATTAAAAAAATCTCCTCCAAAAATTGGCAGAATGAAGTCAAACTATAAGAATAAGAAATCTGACAAACTGAACTTAAAACTCCACTTCTCCTGGAGACTTCCTCCTCATAGCTGAGGTTCAACCTCAGGAAACTGCATGTGTCATGGAGTCGGTTGGGAAGTTTCTAAAGAACTAAACGGAGAGAGAGAGAGAGGTCAGCTGCAGGCTGGTGAGATAAACACCGCAGCAATGTGAGAGTGTGTGTCAAGAGAAACACGTACAGGTCATCGGCACCATGCCCACAATGCAAAGCTGCCCTATAATTAACGCGTGTCTGTTAAGGTCCCGGTGGTAAAGAGAGGTTCCGTCGATTACATAAGAGACCAACGATCAGCTGTGAACGCTCTGCTCACCCTGTTCCTCCTCTTCTTCATGGTGATTGTGTTTCATGTTCAGGTGGAGTACGGGTGATAGTCTGTCTTGAGAGGATCGCGGCAACAATCAAAGATTCAGCGATGTGTGAAACTCAAGTAGAAGAGGCACCAACACAATTTTAAAATACCGTAAATACTAAATAAAGGACCCAAATTTGTATATTACTCGCTTATTTCCACTTTATTTTTGGAGGCAAATATTATATATCCACCACATTTATTTGACAACTTTAGTTACTTTGCAGGTTTATGTTATTGATGCAAAAATCCATAAATTAATTATGATTTTTTAAAATTATTATTATAGACTAAATACCCAGCAGTATATAGAGTAATTAAAAACAACTCCACAACAGCTACAACGTTAAAGTGAAGACCAACATAATGCATCAATAATCATAATAAAAGTAATACATATTTCTCTCAAACAAGTCACTTGTCTTATATTAAGGAATATGTAAAAAGCATAATTTTGAATGTAGAACTTCTACTTTTATCAGAGTATTTCTACACTGTGGTATTACTACTTTTACTTTAGTGGTACACTTTAGTGGTACATTTGTTTTTCACTTTTTGTTTTTCACTTTATTGCCCGCAAACGTACGGATTACGTCATGGGGTTAGGGTTAGAGGGTGTGAAGTGGGCGTAGGGAGGAAGAGGGACGGAGCTGCGGCGACACTCGCTCCCGATTGGCTGCTGCGGGACTTCTTGCGCGGCTCGAGCCCGTTTAAATAGCCAATCACGTCGCGTCTCCTCAGTATGTGTAGAAGCTACAGCGAGCTAACGGCCCTCTCTCGGTGGAACACCGCGTCCGAGTGACACCTCGTCTCTGCTCTCGCCTTACTCACTTAACTTAAGTGCCATGGATGAATCAAGTAGTTGACGTTTCCTGTAACCTTCTCTTTTTAAGCTTTCTTCCCGTCTGATCACTGTGATCCCGAAACCGGTTTTGCTGACGTTTTGAACTCTCTAACGACACTTTTTGTAACGAGCTTTGACCATCCGAAACCATGAAGTACATCATCGGCATCGGCGGGTGAGTTCCGGCTGGATGAATGACCGGCTAGCTAGGCTAAGCTAGCCGGCTAAGCTAAGCTGCTAAGGCCTTTAGAAGAGGCACACGTGGAGACAAGGGCGGTCGTGACATCCGCCAGCTTGTTGCTTCCCTTTTGTTTTCTTGTTGTCCTGCTGACCAAATATGTCGGTGTTCATTTATTTTTATTTTGTTTACAGTTTCTGCAGCGTTAGACCCTCAACGCTGGTCCTTTGCTAGCAACTATGTCAATAAATAGAGCTAAAGCTAACTGTTCCTGGCATGTAATAGAGACGAGCACATCCGCCATTTGTTCACTTAACACACCCATGTCTGCATGCGTTAGATATCGACACCTAAAATCTATTTAAAGTGCACATCTTGTGGTTGCATGCTACAAACGGCTCTGCAGGGCTTTTTATGGTATAAAATTATTTATTTTTTTTAATTGTGGAAATAACTAAAACAATGTTATCTTATGTAAGGTGTTCCATGCATTCACCTCTAATGTGACGGTTAATCATCAATCTGCCAGGTTTGTCAGATGACAATAGGTCCCATTGTCTGTCATTCATTTTTATTGCTTTTTTTTTTTTTTTTTTTTTTTTGTTCTATTCAGTGTAACCAATGGAGGGAAAACCACCCTCACCAACAGGCTGATCAAGAACCTGCCCAACTGCTGTGTGGTGCATCAGGATGACTTCTTCAAGGTGAGCCACGTTACACACACACACACACACACACACACACACACACACACACACACACACACACACACACACACACACACACACCTCATTTAACCAAAGGGATAGCTCTTGAGTTACTAGTCGGTGGGGTGTTAACGCTTGCCTGTTTTTGACCTAGTGAGTAAAACAAACACACTGTCAGAGCCTTCCTTTTGATGGCAGAGTGTAGCTCTAGTGGAATGTACCGTGGTACATCTTATCAATGTATGTTTCAGCCCCAAGATCAGATTGAAGTTGGTGAAGATGGCTTTAAGCAGTACGATGGTAAGCCTGGGTTTTTATGTGTGTGTGTGTGTGTGTGTGTGTGTGTGTGTGTGTGTGTGTGTGTGTGTGTGTGTGTGTGTGTGTGTGTGTGTGTGTGTGTGTGTGTGTGCGCGCGTGCGCGTTTTTTGTCTTGTGCGTCTGCTGTAACGCTTTGTTCCATTTTTAATCTGCATGCATTATAGAGAAAGTTGAAGACTTGTTTCTGACAAATTTTTTTTTCTTTGCAATTTTCTATACATTTCTCCTTCACCCCCCGTCCTCTCTTCCCCCTCCACCTTTTTGCCTTCCAGTCCTTGCTGCCCTGGACATGGACGCCATGATGAGCACCATCTACGCGTGGCTGGACAACCCGGTGAAGTTCGAGAGTCTCACGGCGTCAACAACACCCTGGATGCTGAGATTGTCCCGAAGTCCGACGCCAAGGATGAGGAGGAGTCTCACATCCTCATCGTGGAGGGCTTCCTGCTCTACACCTACGGGTAGGAACATGTGCTCTCTGCGTCTCTCTGCTGTAAAAGGAATGTGACCAGCCAGCCTTGACATTCATGCGTCGTCCCCCCCCCCCCCCCCCCCCCCCCCCCCTCCCTCTCTCTCTCTCTCTCTCTCTCTCTCTCTCTCTCTCTCTCTCTCTCTCTCTCTCTCTCTCTCTCTCTCTCTCTCTCTCTCTCTCTCTCTCTCTCTCTCTCTCTCTCTCTCTCTCTCTCTCTCGCAGACCTTTGATCGACGTGCTCAACCAACGTTTTTTTATTTCCATCCCATATGAAGAATGCAAAAAGAGGAGGTGGTAAGTGCCTCAGTGTTCAGACGCTGTTCTTAACTGGTGTTTATAGTCTGCTCTGCTGTTTTTATTGCCCGTCTGTAATCTGTCTGTCTGTCTGTCTCTGCAGCTTTAGGAACTACACGGTGCCAGACCCCCCCGGCCTGTTCGATGGCCATGTCTGGCCCATGTATTTGAAACACAAGAACATCATGGAGTCATCAGATGTTGACGTCTGTAAGTCGGTGCATTCTTTTTTTTGAATGAATCTCATACTTGTCATGTACAAAGTGTCTTCCATTGATTTTTTTTTTTTTTTTTTTCCCCCAATGCGTCTCCTGGTTTACAGTGCAGCTCGATGGAACCAAGTCAAAGGAACAGCTGTTCAACTTTGTCTACGGCGACATCCTGAATAACATCCAGAAGTCTTTTTAACAAACAAAGGTAACTCGATCGTCAGACCTTCATGTAACATAATCTCCGTGTCCAAATGTGAGGTTCTGACTCGCGTCTTCTCTGCGTTGCAGGTCATACGATCGGCTAAAAGGAGCGTGTACTCAGCCTGCAAGCACAACACCGCCTTGCCTTTTTTTTAAAAGTTTCTACCTGGCAGCTCATTTAGCACGACTGCTACGATTTTTGTAATTGTTAGAACTGATTGCATCAAATGCTGGCATGTTTTTATATCGACCGTATTTATTGCTTTGTTACAAGCCCACGCTCAAAGAGTTGATGGATGTGTTCAGAGGATGGCTGCATTTCTGTCAATAAATAATCCTCCTGCCAAACTCTGTGCTCCTCTGGTTATTTGAAGGGGAATGACGAGCTCTCACTCCTAATACAGAATCGACTCTTTCAAAACGCAGCCCTTATTTCAACACTCGTAGCCGTTGCGCTCTGTGAGCAGACGGCGTTCACTCTCCCGCTCACAGGCGACAGTTGGTGTGAGTGATAAAGTGGAGTCACGAGGCTGAACCTCGTGACCACGTCTGGAGCACAGCTCTTATCTAAATGCAGACGCAGTGGGGCTGTTTCTCTAGAAGGGTGCAGAACGTGAACTTCACAGAGTAACGGCTCTTTATTGATAATGCAGACGACTTCAAGAAGTTCATGCATGTTTGTTTTTTTTTTTTTTTTTTTTTTTTTTTTTAAATTGTATTTATGTAATGACGTTGGTCACATGCAGTACATCATATATGCGATGGACAGTTTTTATTTTATTTTTATTCCACAAGCCCATAATAAAGGCCTGGTGTATCTTTTTGGTTTGTTCGCATTAGATGGGACCAAGATGTTTTGTAGTAGACCATCCCTTAGTGCAAAGCGGGGGGGGGGGGGGGGGGGGGGGTTGGTGGGATGGTGGACAAATATATATTTCACTTCCACACCAAATATTTCATTTTTTTTTTTTTTTTTTTTTCTTGAGTGGATGTCTGTAGAGCAGCGGTTTCGTGCGCAAACACATTTATTTTAAAAGATGATTTCCTCCAGCTGCAATAAATAAGCTCAATCATTTTTGTCTGATTCTCCATTAAAGCTGTGGTACCCTATGTCATTATCACATGCACAAATATACTATTTATGTATGTATGTATATCCCTATAATGTTATTAAAGCTAAAGACACATTTTCATCTTTGCCTGCATAAGCAGAGAGCTTTTCACCCCAAAAACAATTTGACTCTTTACCAACTAGTGCAGTTATGTAATGCTTTATTAATGCATGAGGCACATGCATTATTATTATTGTGCACATGTGCCAGTGCAGCTTTTTATCTTCCTGAAATGGAGAAACACAGCTCCACAGTCCACAGAAGTCCTGGGTGTGTCGGGCCCCTCTGAGGAAGAGGAGTCACCTTCATGCTGGCCTGTCTCCCCTGTGAAAGCACACATTATGTAATGTTGCTGTGGACCTGTGTGGACAGAGGTCACAGCGCTGTGGAAGATCGGGGAAAAACAACCCCTGGCCCACAAACGAGCCGCCGATTTATCCCCCCCCTTGCATGTAGGTTCTTGCTATGTTATGTATTCATTTGAGTCAATCCAACTGTGCTGTTTTTATTAACTAATCACCCAATTTAACTCAACTTCCATAATCATTTTTAGACGCATCTTAAATGTGCAACATTTGAGATTTGGAGCGTTTTCGATTGCCTCTCAATGGCTCTCAACATGGCACCCGCTGACAGGGACAGCTTGTAGCTAAAAGGTGCTAACGATGCTAACGGTGCGACCTAGACGGAGCTCATGTTTACCTGAGATGGATGCGCAGGGAGGGTGGGTGCTACTCCTTCACTAGCTACTACTTCATCAGCGCGGTGCAGCAGCAGCGCGGCGGCCGTGAGCTAGCCGGCGGTGCACGCTCACGTGCAAAAACAACATGCACTAAATGTACGCCCGGGCCGTCCCGGCTATGTAACCAAAGCAAGGAGAGGCTCGGAGAGCAACTCCATTCTCTGCTCAGGTAGATGTTACTCCTCTAGATCTTTACACGGCACATTGTTTTCAGCTTCGTTCGCGTTCTAAATCCTGCATATTGCACCTTTTAAACCTGTTTCCATTCGACAGTCACTGTTTTCCCTCCGCTGAGTCACTCTAGAACAAACCTATCCTCAAGTGTTGACGCTACGCTGCGTGGAGGTGTCTGACAGAGAGAGCACGTGTCGGATTATTCAGAGCACGAAGCAGCTCCTACGGGTTCCTCCAGTTCCAGACGAAACTGCGTGATTGTTGACACGTCTGTGTCTCTGCAGCGACAGCGTGCACACACACACACACACACACACACACACACGCAGACGCAGACATGCAGGTAGCAAACGTCTGAAAAAGTGTTTCTTCAAAGCCCTTCTTTACTTATTTAGTTACAGTTTATAATTGAGGTTTCATTGTCATATTCATGCATTTCTGTTGCCTCAAATGACTTGCCAGCGTTCGCCCCAGTTCCTCTCTGGTGCGTTAAACCCGCTGTGTGTCCTCACACATAAATGTCCACATGTAGCATACACATATAGTCCATCCTTCAGCTATAAAACTGTGAAGCCCGTTGGATGGAACAGGTCATGGCTTGTTGTACGGATTGAGTTTGCATACTTTAGACCACCTCCTATTACAATCCTAGTCATCTTGGGAATTTACTGCAGTCTACTTTAGTTTTGGAGCAGGACAAAACACAGAAATACTTCGTCCCATTTGTGAACAACACAATGGGGTTTTATGTCTTCGAGTCAGAAGGTTTCCCACTGGTGTTAGGGTGTGAGCCGACGTCCTCCTGTGCCCAGACATTTTAACAAGCAGCTCATAGTATGCTTCTGGAGATGGTGTTAATTTCCTCAAAGGGCAGCTAACTCGTTTTAAAATGGGTGTCACTTCACGACGCGTTCGAGCCGAAGTCAGATGTGAATGCGAGAGATAAGACGTTACGTAACCTCGACTAGCCGCTGACCTGTTGACCTGTTGACCTGTTCTGCTCTGGTCAGACCCTTCACCTAGTCTTGGGTGAACTGACGTTAAAGGTAAGATAGCGCTTTATTCCAATAAAGTGGGTTTACATCAACGAGGTTCCTGTGAACTCACTGGCCCCAGATGCAACACTTCACGATTGAATGTCACCGTGGCGATAGAGGACATCGTCTTCTGACACCCTGGACTACCACAAACCCTGCAGTTTTCTAAACCACGCTGGCACCAGGGCTGCAGTACTGGCTCTTACTGGATCTTGTTTGTGTGTGTGTGTGTGTGTGTGTGTGTGTGTCATGTGTCTCTCACTACACACCTCTCCTCAGTGCATCCAAAAAAACACAGGAGGAAGCAACAGTCTGCTGCGGTTTGTCTCAAATAGACCATATAAACAACACTATAAATCCTTCCTCCCAGACCTCCAACACCACGCACTTAAGCTTTTTGGATTGTCACGTCTGCGCCTCGCACAGGTCAGACGGGACACGTCCGTGCTAACCGCTAACCGTGGTGGCGGGCGGAGGTGACTGCGACTCTGTGGGCGCTCGTCTGGATGTCTTTGTCCTGTTTTCTTCACCAGAGGGGGAAAAACAACGAGGACAGAGCGCGCTCATTTAATCAAATCATCCTCTCCCCTCCCGGCCACAACCCACGCCGCTCTTCAAAGCCTCCTCCTCAGCCGACGAGTGTGTTTTCTGTATTTGCTGCTTTTACTACAGTCTAAGAGGAGCCCGTGGAACCAGCCACGGGTGCCATAAAACCTCTCGTGACAATTTTGGGGGGGGGGGACGGACTTGTTGTTCTGAAAAATGTGTCGCTCTGCAGCCGTGACGCTGAAGCACCTGTGGGCCCGGCTGTGAGGGCGGCCTTTCACCCACTGCGGTCCGCTGGCTCTGTGTCTGTGTTTACTGTGTTTACGCGGAGTGGAGCTGTCCTGACCGCAGCGCAGACACAACAAGCGCCTGCTGAAGCCCACACATGGCATTACACACTTAAATTGTACACACTTCACTGCTGCTGCAGAGGTGGTGGAAGAAGTATTTGGATCCTTTACTTTAAGTTAAAAATATCCAGTCAAGGTTTTCACTGAAATACAGTTACATAAGCATCCTAAGGTCACCGTACTGCGAGCACACACTTTGTGTTTACATAGGCTGTGTTCTATCCTATGTATTATTACTAATATGTAATAAGCATGTTACATATTAGTGCCAGTTTGATCTGATCGAACATGTGTTTGAATGTGCAGCACTATCTGACACAAGGGCTTAAAGGTGGGTCTTACTTTATGATACACGTTTTACGAATACACAAAAGCACAATAAACAAACTTGAGCATTGCAAGCGTATACTGTTGCTATTGAAGTGGTCGTACAGTGTTTCCATGTTCCGCCACGTTATACAGTGAAATATTGTTCTACAGCTGAGGTTAATAGTTATTTTCCAGATTCAGGTTGAACATAAAACAGCATGAGACAAACTTAAACGGCATATATGTCATGTGATATGGAACCAGGGGCTCTATAGCTGAAGCTCAAAGAGATACAGCTGTCATCTAATTAAGATATTTCAGACGTAACAAGGAAATATGGAAAAGTACCAAAAACATTATGCAGGCTTTGGCTGCACCCCTCTGCAGTAAAAACAACCTAAGTGTATATAAAGTACTTAAAACTAGCTCCATGTTGAGATGGATACGCTATATTATTTAGTTTATTTATTGTTTTAAGTTGATCGTGTGGAAATCTTTATCTTTTGTCTGTCAAAGCACTTTGTGAACTCTGTTTTTAAAGGTGCTATATAAATAGTTATTATTATTATTATTATCTGCAAAGCATTAATATACGTATATAACTGTCAGACGTTGTGGAGTAAAATGAAGAATATCTGCTTCTGAAATGAAGTGGAGCAGAAGTAGCGTACAAAATAAAAAACAAAAACTCCCGGTTAAAAATATCTGAAAACTGTACTTCGGTTAATAATATATTTAGTTACTTCCTATCACATCTAAATGCATGTCAAATTATTGTTTTGAAAAAGATGTGGTGGCTACATAGTACACGCATAGGCTTAAATATCTCCTGTGTACCATCTGTTGAGTCACAGCAACCTAACTACTAATGTTCTCCGATGCCCACTTACCCAGACCTACGTGTGGAGTTATATAAGACCTGCTTGAGGTGGGAAAGTAACCTCATTCACTGTCACTTTGGTCAGAAACACCACACACACACACACACACACACACACACACACACACACACACACACAGATGTTTTCCAGAGCTCTTCACATGGTACACGGCCGTGCATGAATAGCCTACTACCACGCCAACCAAATGGTAAAACCTGAGGGAAGTAATAACACGATGCGATCATCCTCAGTGTGGGCCCAGCGAGGACCATATCCTGTTATGGTGGGTCTGGGTGAGGCCTGGTGCTGGCAGTCTGAAGCAGACCACAGCCTCCCACTCCTCACCCGTCTGGATCTGTGTTTACTTAGACAGGAAGGCCGTCCGCTATACAACATCATCATCATCTGCTCGCTGATGCTGCTGCTCCACGTCTGTGACTCGCTTGTGGTTTTGGCGAAAAGAAGGGGTTTTGTGTGTTTTCCCCCTGACGGCCAAGTTTCTAAAAGCAGAGACAAGTTAAAACCAAAATGCTCGGAGGAGTAGAGAGCCCAGCCTTCGGAAAAAAATCCCCACCCCTGCTTCTCTGAGCCGTCTGCCTCTGAGGCCTCGTACGCCCACTGCTCCCGGGAAAAACAGAGCCTCATTCAATTAGGATGAACTCGTTATGAGCAGGTCCTGGCAGACATTCCAGTTGGTAGAAATATTACAGTGTGAAAACTCACAAAACGCTAAATGATGTGGTCTGTTGGAATGAAAAGCCATTTTATAGGAGCAGTGTGTAGGATTTAGTGGCATCTAGTGGTGAGGTTGCAGACTTGCAACCAAGAGCGTGAACTTCGCTCGCTTCCGTCTTTCCAAGCCTGTCGGAGGACGTCGGAGGCCTTCAGGTGCAACTGCAAAAGTGTCTCGCTAGAGCCAGCGTTTGTCTGTTCAGGGCTGCCGTAGAAACATGGCGGTGCAACGTATATATACTCTTTATGCAGATAAAAATTAACTCTAAGGTAAAAAAACAACAATGATTCTTAGTTTCAGGTCATTATACACATATGAAAACATAGTTATGAATATTACAATCAATATTTATTTATAATTATTTTCACTTCACCTTCAAATTGAATAAATAAAAGAATGATTTAATGCATGAGGATTATTTCTTTCTCAGATTTTAAAATTTTCCCTGGATCACTTTGTACAAATTATGTATTTAATTGTTGTTTTTTTATTTTAATTTTCCCCCCTGATTGGAGATCCAAGGAGCAGCAAAAGTCTTCCTGCAATGGACCTGAAGCAGAACTTTATCTGCTCTCTCTGTCCCTACAAACCGTCAGAATACAGCATTAATTAAAGGGGAATCTGCTCATTTAAAGCTTGTTTCTGGTATAAAAAAAGATACATTAAAAAGTGCTATATCAACCAAAACAATATGACTCAATAACTGATTTAATTAACCAGCAAGATTCCTCAAAGAACAACCTCCGTCCTTGTTTTTGATCATCACACTGACCCAGTTTCATAAACACAACAGCACTCAGGTGTTGCATAAGGCATTCACATATGGAGCCACGTTGTTTACACACACACAGAAGAAAGTACCTTGACAAAGCCCAAAGTCAAGGAACTGAGAACTAAACTCAAAGTGTGGTTTCCTCTGTCATCAGGTGGGCCCCTCTCCTGGGTCCGGGCCCCTCTCCTGGGTCCGGGCCCCTCTCCTGGGTCCGGGCCCCTCTCCTGGGTCCGGGCCCCTCCGTGGCCACACTGTGGTGCAGTTTCCGCTGGGCAGAGGGTGTGTGCCAAGCCCTGTTGGTTTTGACTCGAGTTTCCTGCTGTAGTAGTGAGTATAAAGTTAGAGTTTCATGTGAACAGGAGGGGGAGTGACAGACGCGGGATTGTGTAAGGATAGAGAGGAATGTAACCTGTCAACAAACGCCTCTTTGAGGCTAGTGTGTGACAACGGTGACCAAAAAACATGTGCGTGAAAAGAGACAATGTTGGTTGAAAACATCCGTCTACTGTTTACTGTTTACTGTTTACCCACTCGGTGACAATTCGAGCTTTGTGAAGGAAAAGCTGAGGCTGACCGGAGCGCCTTCTCACCACCACAGATCAAGACCCGGTGACGTTATTTCTGGTCTCTGCCGACACCTGGTGGACTGAGGTGCTTAACACAGTTCATGTGGTCCATCGATGTGCACGAGAAGCCTGGAAAGAGCAGGTTTACACCACAGCTCCCTTCCAAATTGCATATATACACATATATATATATATATATACATATATATATATATATATACATATATATTTTTAGTTTTAGAACATACTGCGGCTCCCCTTACAGAGCATGTACTGTAGCATGTAGTACACATTCAATCCTACGCACCTTAAACTTTGACCGTCTCGCTCATAGATCTGCCAACACAAAGGATTGTGGGTCAGATTAGACAAAAAAAAAAGCAGACGCACAGCATTGTTGTGTGCAACTGTGACAAACAGCCCTGCAGCAGGCAGACACTCTCACACACACACACTCTCTCTCTCTCACTCACACACTCTCTCTCTCTCTCACTCACACACTCTCTCTCGCTCACACTCTCTCTCTCGCTCACACACACACTCTCTCTCTCTCACTCACACACTCTCTCTCTCTCTCTCACACACACACTCTCTCTCGCTCACACTCTCTCTCTCGCTCACACACACACTCTCTCTCTCTCACACACACACTCTCTCTCTCTCGCTCACACACACACTCTCTCTCTCGCTCACACACACACACTCACTTTCTCTCTCGCTCACACACACACACACACACACTCTCTCTCGCTCACACACACACTCTCTCTCTCTCTCTCTCGCTCACACACACACTCTCTCTCTCTCTCTCTCGCTCACACACACACTCTCTCTCTCTCTCTCTCGCTCACACACACACTCTCTCTCTCGCTCACACACACACACTCTCTCTCGCTCACACACACACTCTCTCTCTCTCTCTCGCTCACACACACACTCTCTCTCTCTCTCTCGCTCACACACACACACACTCTCTCTCGCTCACACACACACTCTCTCTCTCTCTCTCGCTCACACACACACTCTCTCTCTCTCACACACACACTCTCTCTCTCTCGCTCACACACACACTCTCTCTCTCTCTCGCTCACACACACACTCTCTCTCTCTCTCTCTCGCTCACACACACACTCTCTCTCTCGCTCACACACACACTCTCTCTCTCTCTCTCGCTCACACACACACTCTCTCTCTCTCGCTCACACACACACTCTCTCTCTCTCGCTCACACACACACTCTCTCTCTCTCGCTCACACACACACTCTCTCTCTCTCGCTCACACACACACTCTCTCTCTCGCTCACACACACACTCTCTCTCTCTCGCTCACACACACACTCTCTCTCTCTCGCTCACACACACACTCTCTCTCGCTCACACACACACTCTCTCTCTCTCGCTCACACACACACACACTCTCTCTCTCGCTCACACACACACACACTCTCTCTCTCTCTCGCTCACACACACACTCTCTCTCTCTCTCGCTCGCACACGCACACACTCTCTCTCTCTCTCGCACACACACACACACACACACACACACACACACACACACACACACACACACACACACACACACACACACACACACACACACACACACACACACACTTTGTGTTGCCTTTATTATGAACGGTACAAACAGAGGAGGTCCAGGCGGTCTCTCCACAGCTCTGCTATTGGTGCACATTGTCATCCTGGACCCCAGACGTACAGTCGGTTACATTTAGTGCAGACCAATTTAAATAACACATCTCTGTTATGTAACATTCAACACTGACAGGAATCACATATATTAACACTATATCTGTAACCAAACAACAACAGCAAACCCACTGATCCTCCTCCTCCTCCTCCTCATTGTCTGACGGCTGCAAACAGTGTCTGTGAGTACTTTGTGTTCCGCTCTCGGGGAAGATCCTTGGAGGTCGATCGTGGGGAAGAACCAGCATTTGATGACGTCGTCCACGTCTTTGGTTTGCGGCGATCTCGGCCAAAGTACGACGTAAAAAAAAAAAGGATCACGCCGGACTCTGCGCACGTTTATACAAAAATCACATATAGTGTGGATGAAGCGGACCGTTTCCCAAAGCAGGGTGCTCTACTCTTATCGGTCTTAAAGATTCTTATTTTCAATCCATTTCTTTCAATTAAAGATCATCTCGTTACCTCTACGTATTGTAAAAAACCACGTCTACTTGGTAATATTCAGCGCGATGGATTAAGTCTATCGATCCAGGGTCAAGTAGATTTTAATAGGATCCCAGAATGAGTTGAAGCTAACGCTGCCTGGATCTCATCCCCTCCTCTCTTTGATTCTCTTTCACCCCAAACAAAAAAAAAAAAAAATCAGCAAAAGAAAACTCCAAATCTAAAAATACGTCTGCTTTGGGAAACGCTCGGCGGTAGTGTGACGTACGGATGTGTGATAAATAGGCAGGAGCACCGGTGTGATCCACCCACACGGCAGCAGGCGTACTCGGGGGATCCTAAGTTCTTTTCGCGGGTTTGGCAATGAGCTGCCGTTCTCTCTCCAGCTCCTTCTCCCGCCGCTGCTCCTTCTCCAGCGCCTCCTTCTGCTTCTGTTGCTGAAGCTTCAGCGCTCTTCTCTGAGAGGAAACAAAAGGAAACGTTTGAAATCGACGGTTTAGTTCGCAATCTCGGCCCGCAAAAAAAAAAAAACGTCGCCCCTGTGCCCGGACGCTTCTTAAAATCAGAGTGTACCTTTAGTTTAGTTGTTCTCTCGTGGAGCACGATCATCTCTTTCCTTACGTTCACCAGTTTATTGTGGTAAACCTTCGCCTCTGCAAACTGAAGACGACAGACGGGGTTAGAAGAGACAGAGAGAGCAAAATGAGCACAAGTGAGATTAGAACTCGGTCCAAACATACCAGAGAGTTGAGGTCCAGTAAGGTGTTACAGTCTCTGAACTTGGTGACCTCTTGGTCCAGTGTGTCTAACAGTACCAGCTGATTTTGTCTGGTTGACGCAAAAATAAAAAGACATGAGAGATGAGACGAGAGAATATGTATTATTATAAATGACTTTATATGTTTTTCTCGCCCACTAATATACAATGTCCTTGAGTGAAGTATGAGACACTCACGTGAGCTCTTGGAGGGCTCGTTTAGAGTTCTGCAGGTCCGGTAGGTAGTGGGAGAGGAGTCCCTCTGTCAGTTTGTCCACCGCTTCCTCGTCCACGAACACGGTCTCCAGCGAGTCCTGCGGTTCCAGCTGGAGATCTGTCAAACCATTGAGAGAACAGGTGCAAAGTATTCAGTGTTGCACTTTAGGGCCGTTCCTCCAACCGAAGAGATTCTAAGTCGTGGTGTGAAGTGGAAACATGTGGGCATTTCTACATTAAAAGGACCTTAAAACAACGCATACTTTGGTTAGTGTGAGGAATCCATGTTTGTTTGGTTTTCAGGTATGCTGCATTGTAATGCATTACTTAGCACAAAGTCAAAACATAACAGAGCTTTCAGGATTCAAAATTCATAGTGTCACAAATCACGACTTGGATGTCGCCGTTGCAATTCAAGAACCGGACATTAAAATATGACATGAACAAGGGATAAACAATGTTGCATTGTGGGAAGTGAAGTGTTTTTTTGAAGCTTGGCTTGCAGGAGGAACTGAAGGCTGGCATGTCTCAACCACCTACTCTGCACTAAAAGGGAAATAGAGACATGACACACACACACACACACACACACACACACACACACACACACACACACACACACACACCTTCACAGGGTGGAGGATCACTCTGGAGCGAAGGTCCTTCATCTTCCATCTCCTCTACCTCCATAAGCAGACTTGCCTTCGATGAACCTGAAAGAGAGGCGCCGAAGAAACACGACAGATTGCATCGGACGGAAATGATCAGTTTTAGCTGATATAGAGCAACAGTAACCGTTGAGGAAGTATTGTTTAGCTAGCTCGTTGAGGTCGCTTCGTAACGCGTCGCTCACCTCGTAAACCGTAAACACGGTAAACCACGTCACCGTCTCACCTGTGTGACTGTCTGCTTGTAACCGCAGGTGTGCGGAGTTGAGTTGTTTCTAACCAGAACCAAGAGAGAGAGAGAGAGAGAGAGAGAGAGAGAGAGAGAGAGAGAGAGAGAGAGAGAGAGAGAACGACGGAAAAGATGTTTCGGAAAGAAGAAGAAGGAGAAACCCCGTCATGTGACTCCTGCGTCATCACGTGACTGCCGGCGCAACCGAACTTGCTAGAGTGTTGTGTTACTTCCGAGTGCGGAGGAACAACCGTGATGTTTACACCAGTATTACCATGACAGTTTGTAGCTTTGAAGGCATCTTTAAGGGAGTTCAACCGTGAAGTACATCTATTAGGTGAGTCCCGGCTCGTGTTTATGAACAAGCCGTCACGTCACAAGGGGTTGTCTGTGTGTCGCGAGCTGACATTATGATGCTGGACCAGCTAGCTTGTTGCTGTTTAGCCGAGGCTGGGTTTTTTTTTTAGGAGTTTTAATCAGCGCGTGTGAGGAATGTGAGTGTCTCGAGGACGTAACGCGGGTCAAGTCACCAACTTGACCTAAAAACAGGTCTGTTGGTGTCTCGAGTTGGTTGTCTCGTGTGTTCTGGTGTCACTTTGATTTATTTGCGTCTCCGCAGGGGTGCTAAGATGGAGCAGAAACGCAGTATTTCATCCTGTGAGTGCCTCGAAGGGCAGTGAACCTACAGACGAGAGAGACCACCAAGGGTATTAAAAGATGTCAGGCGGGAACCTCTTCAGCAAGGTGCGCTCCGCCTTCAGGAGAGAGCGGAGCGACTGGGACCTGAGCGACTCGGTGCCCTTTGACTTCTCCGACGAGCTGGCGGACGACGAGACGCCCAAATTCAACAAGCTCAAGGTGGTGGTCTCCGCGGAGATGTCGGACTACTCCGCCGGAGGGGCGTCGTCCAACGGGGTGCTGGCGGTGAGCACGCTGGCGGTGGCGGCGGACGACGACGACTGCCTGCTGGACTCCTCCGCCTCCTCCTCCTCCTCCAGCCCGGGGTTAAACATGGACCCCTGCGACAGCTGCGCCAGGAAGAGGGAGAGGATCAAACACAAGCGGGTGATGAAGAGGCTGGTCATCGCAGCTTTGCTCTACTTCCTTTTCATGACAGCGGAAATTGTTGGTAAGCATGTCCAGAGAGATGTCCAGCAGCCATTCCATCATCACACTGAGTGAGACAGTGATTGCTCCTGTCACTTATTAACAGTCAATTTAAGGGAATGAACTCTAGTGAGTGTCCAGCAGTGTTTTTGTAGTTGTTAGCTCCTCCGCTGACATCATCAAACACTAACCTCCGAGAGAAATGGAGCAGAGTTTTCACACGGGCCGCATTTTTAACGAGTGTCTTATTGTTTTTGAGCAACTACAAATCACATTCTCTTCACCTTCGTTGTGTTGTGTTAGCAGGAGCAATCTAAAGAGACAGATAGCTAGCGATCTAAATGCAATCACACACACACACACGCACACGCACACGCACTATGGCCTCAGAGGTTACCACAGTTCAATCATCACCTTTTCTACAGAGGCCGCTAAAAGTCTCCAAAAGGTGATCATTTTTCCTATCTGTGTGCGCACAAGATAAACAGCTTTGCAGTGTTTGTTTCAGGGCTGTTCTGTATGAGATTGAATTAGGGTACCGGTACCGGTACCGGTACCGACACTCCCTGTATCTCCCGGCTCACAGCATCTGCATTGTCCTGGGTGTAAAGCAGCCCGAGGCTCCTTTCATTGAAAATATGTCCAACAGTCGCTCTTTAAAAGCATGTCCTGCTGACTGGCTTGTGCTGAATAATCTCCTATATTATTGATTTTGTCTTTCTAAAATACTTAAGGGTTGTTGAACATGAGGTTAAAACTTGTGCTAGACGTTTCCTGTTCCTGTGTTTTTGTTCTGCCTTTTTTTGTGTCCTTATGAGACATAAAATCTCGATCGTCTCCGTCGTGCTTTCAGGCGGCTACCTGTCAAACAGCTTAGCCATCATGACGGACGCCGTGCACATGCTGACGGACGTGGTGGGAATCCTGTTTTCTCTGCTGGCCCTCTGGCTCTCCACCAAGCCGCCCACGAGCCGCTACACCTTCGGCCTGCATCGCCTCGGTAAGTCTCAGCGAGCCGTCCCTCTCTGTGAGACGACGTGACGCCGCCGGTGTTTTGTTGTTTTTTTTTGATGCGGATTAATTATGTTCAACAAAGAAACCGAGTGTTCGGCAGCGTTCGAGCCGGACCGGGTCCCCGATCGGATGCTTTAGATTACGTTTGAAATAGAGAATACCTGACAGCGTTACCGATATAGATATTCATAATAACGCCAGTTTCCACCTGTGGTGTTTAGGGTAAAACACCGTTTTGTAAGTGTCTCTCCTGATTCCCAAATGGCTGCAAGCACTCGTGGAGATAAACCCCAATTACATCAACTCAAATGTAGAAAAATAACATGGCATATGACATCGTCAAACTTGTTTTCTGGAGCGGTTGGATCCTGTTGAGTGTCTCGTAATGAATCCTCATTCATACAGAGCAGGTTAGTCGACGGCCACAGTGAAGAGAAACCCGACGGAATGATTAATAAAACCAAATGATGGACAATAAACCAGCTGCAGGCTCAATTACAGACGTCATGTCCAGGTGCGTGTGTTTTCACTTTTAGATGACGTCCCTGAAGTATCGACCAGGTAAGAAGGCGCTAGAGTAGCAAATATAAGTCGTGTGATGGAAACTGTCCAACGAGAGCTTCGTACGTGAATAAATAAACACCTGCGACTCGTCGTCTAAACGTCACCCGTCGTGATCGTTGGGACGGAATGGGTTAAAACGGGTGGAGAGGCCTCAGCCTCGATAACGGGAAGTGAGCCGCTTCACCGTCTTTCTACCCGTCAGAGAGAAGCCGCGTGGAAAGATTTCTATTCCGTCGTCGTCGTCTCACGATTAAACGCAGACGGAGCGAAAGTGTTCTCTTGTCAGTTATATCTGTGGATCCAGAGAAAAGCATTTGTTTTATTATCATCAAGGGCTAAATGGAGATAAATGAAGGCATCGTTCAGGGTTTTTATAATGGAATCATTTATCGGTGAAGTTGAATTTAACAGTCACACAATTTTATTATTCTATGAGATACTTGTAAGCAGTTTTGTTCGTTCTATCGGGCACAATCTTCTTCTCTTTCTGTTGAAATCTGTTGTTTTTTTTGCTTCTGTTTTTGTGTTGCGATGCTTTGTTCCCACAACCGATTGTGATCTCCTGACCCAGAGGTGGTGTCGGCGGTCCTCAGTGTGGTGCTGATCTACATCCTGACGGCCGCGCTGCTCTACGAGGCGGTTCAGAGGACGGTGCACCAGGAGTTCGACATCGACGGGGACGTCATGCTCATCACCGCCGCCGTGGGGGTGGCCGTCAACCTCGTGTGAGTAAACGCCGACGTGAACGTGTCATTGCCACGCCACCCGGAACACCTCCCTAGGGAGACCCACGAGGGAGGCCCGGGACCAGGTGGAGGGACTACATCTCCAAACTGGTCCTGGGAGCCCCTCGGGATCCCCCCAGTCAGAGCTGGCTGATGTGGCACCGGGGAAAGGGAAGTTTGGGGGTCCACCTGCTGGAGCTGTTGACCCCCGAGACCCGATCCCAGATAAGCGGCTGAAGATGAGATGAATGAAACCTCTGTCTTTGTGTTCTTGCGTGTTACAGAATGGGTTTCTTGTTAAACCAAAATGGTCACCTCCACTCTCACGGCCACGGTCACTCTCACGGCCACGGTCACTCTCACGGCTCCGGGTCTCAGTCGGCCGGGTCGGGTCAGCAGCACGGCAGCCTGGCGGTGAGAGCCGCCTTCATCCACGCTTTGGGAGACCTGGTCCAGAGCGTCGGGGTGCTCATAGCTGCCTACATCGTCCGCTTCAAGGTGCGCGTTTGTCTCGACCGTTAACAGTGAACGCAGGTCTCTTTTAGTGACCAGAGGTCTTGGTGAGGAAAGGACATTTGCAGCTGCGTTGTGCATTAATGAGTCATTCGTACCAAGTGTAATCCGTTTGATCTGACGAGACTCTGTGACTTCACAGCCGGAGTTTAAGTTGGCGGACCCCATCTGTACCTACATCTTCTCCGTTCTGGTTCTCTTCACCACGTTCCGCATCATACGAGACACAACCGTCATCTTGCTGGAGGGTGAGTCTTTTTGTGTCCCGGGGTCCCGTCGGGTCGTGTCGTTGTCGAGGATTTAGAGCGGTGATGTGTGTTTGTTTTTTGTTTTTTTATCAGGTGTTCCCAGACATTTGGACACTCTGAGAATCAGAGAGGACCTTCTGAAGCTGGAGGACGTCCAGTCAGTGGATGAGCTGAATGTCTGGGCGCTGACGGCGGACAAGACTGCAGCAATAGTGCATCTGCAGCTCGGTGAGTGCATGACGTGATGTGTTTACAGGACTATTCTATTCTAGTCAAATGTAGATGTTATTATTTAGACACAGTAGCAATAAATGCATTTTAATTACTTAGTTTTCACACAAAAAACAGATGACACTAAGGTTTAGGTAGATGTGCATATTTTTTACATTTTTTAATATATTTTTTAACATTTTTTTTGTAACATATTTAAAAAAAAAGATTTTAACATATTTTTAACATATTTTAAACATATTTTAACACATGTTTTTCCAGATTTTTCTGGTCTTTCAGCTCAAATTCTGAAATGATAAAATCATTGAAGAATAGTGAAAAGATGTGCATTACAAGTCACTAAATACTCGTAGATCATTCATCTTCCTCCCTCTGCAGCGAGGTCTGCTCTGGAGCGTGCTTCAGTGTTGGGCAGTTCTCCAGGTTCCTCACAAGAGGGCGCCGTTTGTTCACCGTTCAAAGCGGTTCTACACATGAAACCTGCGTCGCCTGCAGGAAAACTAAATATATGTTGAGTGTGTTGTTGACGGGGATGAAATCACGAGTGTTGTGATTACATATAATAAGATTTATTACCTTTTTTTTTTTTTTTTCCAACATTAAATGATGCAGTTTGTCAATATCTGTTTATTCTAAGAAGATAAAGTTTTCATAATGGCTTGGTCGGTCCAGCAGACGGACTGTAACGCTTCACCTGTGTGACGAGTAATCCGGCCGTCTTTACCAAAAATAAACTCGGCACCATCTAGTGGACGGAAAAGGCAATCGTTACCAACAAGTTTAAATTGTTCCAGTAAACTATTCCAGGGATCCAGAGCCCTTAAACTAGCTCACCTAGCTGGTATGCAGTCGTCATCAATCTGATGAGTTCCGCCCGTGTGTTTCCTGCTATTACAAGTCAAAATGTCCTCAGTGGAGAAGACCTATTTGGGACGTGCTGTAACTTGTTGGATTTATGTTTTCAAATGCGTCTTTTGCGTCCCTCTAGCTCCCTCTAGCGCCAGCAGCTGGGAGGACGTCCAGGCGAAGGCGCGCCACCTGATGCTCCACACCTACGGCCTCACCAGGTGCACGGTGCAGGTGCAGACGCACCGCCTGAGGCCGGTCCGCAGCTGCACCCACTGCCAGCAGTCCAGCGCCTGAAGAGACGAGAGACTGGCGGAGCCAGACCAAACAGTATGTCGATGCAACAGGAGATGCACATTTCTAATGAAAGGACCACTTTCAGAGCGGAGACGAAAACGCTCAAAGTCTCAGAATGAACAAGAAACTTTCTCTTAAATTCACCATCAAAAGCCTGTTCCAACATGTAACGTTTGTTTTGAATTTGTATTTTTTACCGTTTTTTTTTTTTTTTTTTTTTTTGATTTTGTTATTTGGTGTAAATTTAACTTTTTTTTGTTGTTGCAAGGACTGCCTGCTAGGATTTTTATTATTTTACCGAGGAT
This sequence comes from Cebidichthys violaceus, assembly GCF_023349555.1. Classification (NCBI taxonomy): domain Eukaryota; kingdom Metazoa; phylum Chordata; class Actinopteri; order Perciformes; family Stichaeidae; genus Cebidichthys; species Cebidichthys violaceus. The sequence continues at coordinate 105,097 of NW_027176270.1, forward strand.
GTCAGCGGATGAACGTGTGGTAATAACTGTGGTCACGATGCACATAGGCCGTCCTCACCACCGGCATACATGAGGAAGAGAAACCTCCTCATCGGGTCTCTTATTAGTCACTACAGCTCATCACTTACTCATCAAACTGAAGAACGACAGCCGCCGGTCTTCTTATGTCGGTTTAAATACGCGTAACGCTTTACCGCGGTGCAGCTGACAATCAAAAGTGCGGCCGACTTTGAATGAAGGGTAGACCCGGCTTCTTCTCGTTATCTGAACCCGACGGTGTGACAACGCAGACGGGTCCGGGGAAATGTTCAGTGTTTCAGATTCTCTGTGTTGTCAGGGAGGGAGGCGTGAGTTTAAAATGTGCCAATAATGGTGTTAATAGTGTTTTCTGTAAGGGGCGGGGGGGGGGGGGGGTTACGAGACCCTTCCATGTCGGATATTAATCATCGAGGGAAATCAGGAACTGGATCACTGTCTTTTGTTTGTAATAAAGTATTTAATCTTTCGTCCGTCTCTTCGTATCTCGTTGAATGAGTCTCAATTAAATCCACTCGTGTTCACGGGAGTGAAAAGCTTCCACTCACTCACATTGACGGTTTATTAATGAGTTTAACTGGGTGTGTGTGTGTGTGTGTGTGTGTGTCAGTTACCAGGAAACCAACGGCAGGCATTGCAACTCCTCTTGTTTGTTCTGCAGCCGAGCTAATCGTTAACCGCGTCCACCTGAGTGCCCCGCCTTAAACGGCTGTAACGAGTCCTCTGCCCTCGTTAGTGTCTGACTCTTACCTGCCTGGTTTGTTACTCAGGAGACTCTAAAGCATTTACAGCTTTCTATGTCATTTATTTTGAACACAAATATCAAACATCACACGGAGTCACCTCATCTTAGAACACGAGCTCCTGTCCTTTTTGCGAGTGAAAGTTTTTATATATATATATATATATATATATATATATATATATATATATATATATATATATATATATATATATATATATATATATAAACTTTCACTCCATTTGATGTCAACTCAACTCCTATAATGTTGTAGATTAGACGTCAACATTTCTGGGTGAGCAGGATCGTGGTGCAGCTGCAGAATGTGGTTTGAAAGTGAGTTTAAGGAGTGTTTTTCAGGGACCATGTTTAACTTTCCTACATTTGTGGAATTATATTTAATAACAATAGTCACTGAATGCTGTTGAACACAAGATCCAAATAGATGTCCAACATTTAGAATCCATCACTGGATCGGACCAGTGCTCTAACGATCAGGTCTCTTGTGATTCTTTTTTTTTTTGAGTTGCAGGTTCCTGTGTTTAGTCCCCGTCTGATGAAAGCTGAACAAATAGACTCGCTGCCTGATACGCAGTCAGACTGCATTACTTCTTTGTACTTTTTCGTGTTTACTTGTTGACACTCTTCCTCGCTCAGGCTCAAGTATGCAGGTCAGGAGAGTTCACTTTCTGAGAGCGTCTAGTGCATCAAAGTAGTGCAACCACTATATTTCACATGGGGGGAAACTCCCATCTCTTGCTCTTCATGCGCTTGTGTTTGGTGATACCTGCTTTACTTGCTGGTCACATTTTTGTGTGTGTGTGTGTGTGTGTGTGTGTGTGTGTGTGTGTGTGTGTGTGTGTGTGTGTGTGTGTGTGTGTGTGTGTGTGTGTGTGTGGTGTGGCGTGTCACGACGCCTGTGACAGACAGAGTCACATACACCAATTCCATAACCGCAACCTACATCCTTCCTCCCCTGTTGTTGTTTCTCTAATCTCTCAATGGCACAGATCTTGATCGGTAAGTTCTCTCTGTCTGACGACACGATCATCTGGACAAGACGGCACTCGTCCGCCGCTGTTTACGTTCTCTAAAGGTGATAAATGTGACTGGAAGACATCTTTAAAACATATTGGAGGGAACAGGAAGGAGGAAGGAAGTGTCTGAAAATGTGAAAACACCCTCGCTGACCTGGTCAACGTGCATGTAAGTGAAACCAAACGAGGGGAAAGGAGCAACTCAAACGGATCAGGAAACAAAACACACACACACACACACACACACACACACACACACACACACACACACACACACACACACACACACACACACACACACACACACACACACACACACACACACACCTCTCCTTCCCTCTCGCTCGGTTCACACACCCTTTTGTTTAGAGTTTAATAATTCATGAAAGTGCTTTTGGATTCATCAGTCCAGGAGTTGTTCTCCTCTGATAGATGGAGGGTAAGAGGATTGTCAAGTGCCCATTCAGCCATAAACTAATCAAATGAGTGCATTTGTTTTTATGGCTGTAATTACTTTATAGCTGTTCTAGCTGGAAACTGTTCATTCGCTTTGTCTGCAAACGTTCAAACAAATACTGACTTGTTTTTATTTTTTTTAAATAAAATGTGGAGAAAATGTCCTAACCTGTTCACTGGACGCCTTCATTACATTCTGTGATGTCACAGCGGGAAAATAAATAAATAAATAATACAGTTAATGGAGGCTTAAGTCCATGAAGCTGCTTCGGTTTCAAGGTCCTGGTGTTGTGAGCGCCGGCTCACCGTCACACATGGAGTCTATAAATGTCCGCTGGAGGCCGACGGAGCTCTGCGACAGAGAAATATGTAACTTATATTATTGTTTTATGATGTATTCTGATATGAAAAGAAGGGACGCAGCACATCTAGCCTAATTCGACGTGTCGAACATACTTTTTTTTTGGGGGGGGGGTGCAGAGGAGATATAACTACTAGCTCTAAACACAAGATTATCAACCTAAAGACAGGAAACGTGAACAGAAGAAACTCTGAAAGTGGAGCTTGTTCACAATAATAATTTATTGAACCTGTACAGTACGTATGACAACATTACTATTATACCCGGGTCTCCATTGAGACACTGTCGTACATTAAACATCCACTGTAAGAGCAGTGAAACGCCACAGCTTGGATCGGTGTCGATTGTGGGTGGATGTCCTCATGCAGAGCAGGGTGAAACCCCACCAGTGGAGCAGAAGCATTTCCGCACACTGAGAGTCAAAGCAAAGTTTGTGCAGAAAGGATTCTGTTAGACTGATGGGGGGACGGGGGGGGCAGGCCTTCTTTTACTTGGTGAGACTCTTCACATACTCCAGCTCCTCCACTGGTTTCCACTGCTGATTGATGGTGATGAGCTGCAGCGACAATGCCCACAAAACAACAAAGAAAAAAAGAAAAGAAAGAAGGCGTCATCAAAATGACAGGAGCAGTGCGTACAAACACGTGTAAACATCATTCATCTGTTTTCTGCAACAGCACGCCGGCTGTAACTTGATAACACGTCTTCCTCAGTGACTCAGCAGATTGTAGCTGCACCCTGGATGCATCTGCTTGTGCCAATAAAAAAAAAAAAAAAAGGGCTTAACAACCATTTTGACGTTAATAAATGTGACGTAATGTTGGGTTTATTGCCGATTACCTTTTGGGGTTTGGATGGGTCCAGTCTCTCCCACGGTTCGGGGTTGTTGGTCTTATTCAAACTAAAAAGCGAATTGAAAATGAGGATCAACGGTCGAGCCTTCAAAAGTCACATTAAAGCATCGAAACAGGAAGTGGTGAAGTGCAATTTACGGCGCTGTGTATGGTAAGTAATGACAATAAAACACTCACATGACATCGGGTTTAGTGAACAGAAAGTAGAGAGCAGCAGATGTGGCTCCTGTTGCGGCAAAAGCCATGAACCCAATCAGAGGGATCAGCTGAAACATACGCAGACAAAACACCGTGTTGAAATGAGCATCATGTTAAAATGCAGAGAATAAACCCTGGGCTACAAAGATGATATCAACACATTACATTTGAACAAAGTTAAGGCTCACCTCCTTTTTCTTTCTCAACATTTGGAAGAATCCAACCATTTTGACAAATTTCTCAAATACCTAAAAGGAAAAATAATGCATCACAATTCCATGTAGGACGAGTCCATTCCCCGGATGGAATGTGACGAGCTCTCACCTGTTGTTGCTGCTGCTGCTGCTGCTGCTGCTGCTGCTGCTGACGTCCTCGGCGTGTCTCGGCGCAGCATCCTGTGAGCCCCGGCTGATGAAGGCTGGAGGAGAGGCGGTACGAGGTGAACGGCACGTAGACAAGACGGAGCTTCCTGCTCCCAAAGTCCAATTCGTCGACATATCTGTAAGGTGGCGATCGATAGCTTTTTTCTGGGTGTGCAGCACCCTCTTGTGCCCACATTTGAAAATGAAAGTCAAACACTAAAGACATTTTGAGGGCTTGTAAGGGATAAAACAAAAAACAAGAAAACACAGAAAAGTTCACTTTGACTTATTTTATTTAAAATATTTGTTTCTGCGGTCATACATTTGATCGTTTATGCACATGGTCACATGTGTGGTTTGTCATCTGGGAGGCGTTTGATACGCTTGGATCTGCTGGGCGGTGAGGGAGGGGCTCATTGTGCCGAGCGACCGGAGGAAGTGTGTGTGCCCGATGCTGGAAGCCTCCATGTTGTCCTCTTGTAGCGCCAGCAGAGCAGCCTGGGTAAAAAAAAACACAAAAAAACCACAGTTTTCATTCTCACTTCATCCGCTTCGTCAACGCTTTTCGGAACCCGGGTGTCACGTCGTGCGTTTTAGAAAACGAGGTCTTTACTTCAGTACCTCTTTGCAGAGATTTTCCAGGTCGGCTCCAGAGTAAAGCTCCGTCTTTGCGGCCAGCTCCTCCAGACGCACATCAGCGCCCACGGGCATGGACTGCGTGCACATCTTCAGGATGCACAGACGGGCCTAGACACACACACACGGATATGATGGATATACTTCGTGAACCTTCTCCGCAAGATCGCTGTGTCTTTGTCCCCTTGAGACGAGCGGCTTACCTGCTGGTCGGGTGGCGGGACGTAGATGATGTGGTCCAGCCTGCCGGGTCTGAGCAGGGCACTGTCTAAGCAGTCGGGTCTGTTTGTGGCGGCTACAACCATCACATCTTTGTTGCATACTTCCTGGAACTCCAACTGTCGAAGAGCAAAAAAAAACAGTTTATGGCATAAAGCGTCGCCTCCTATTGATCAGGCGCTAAGCAACAGAAGGAGGAGAGACGGCCTCCGTAACATCTGACCCGGTCCTGCGGGCGATTCTCCTCCTCCGTCCCCTCCGCCTGGAGGATCTTCTCGGTCCCTCTCCTCTCCAGCGTCTTCAGGCCGACCCCGTCCATCTCATTCAGGAGCACAGACAGGAGGCGCGTCTGCACGCCGTCGGGCGTCCCACTGTTGGACCGCGAGCCGATCAGGGAGTCAATCTCGTCCAGGAACAGGATGCAGGGAGCGCAGGCCCGGGCCTGGCGAAACAGCTGTGTGCGTGGACAGACAGGGACAGGTGTTTGTTTGATGAAACAAGGGAGAGGACAACGACCACAGCGGGCGTCATCGTGAAAAGAGAAGTACCTGAGCTAAAGCCTTCTCCGAGTCTCCGACATAAGGAGAGTAGAGGTCAGCGCCGCCGACGGACAGGAAGGCGCAGTGAGACGTGCCGGCAGCAGCCTTGACGAGCGTCGTCTTCGCGCAGCCTGGAGGTCCGTAGAGCAGCACGCCGCGGGGCCGACACAGACCCAGACGCACAAACGCCTCGGGGTGCAGCATCGGCCACTCAATGCTCTTTGATGTTAAAAGACACAAGAGAGGACCGATGGGAGGGAACACGTGAGTATGTCTCTCCGCTCGCAGCTCGTTTGGTCATGTGTGTTGTACGTTTGTATGATCGGAGCACTGACGCTGGCGTACCTGTCTGAGTTTGAGTTTGACCTCGTCCAGGCCTCCTATCTGCTCCCATGACGTCGGAGGGAGCTCCGTCCTGCCCAGGCTGCTCCGCAGGCAGGAGGCTCGCACCGCCTTCAGGGCCTCGTGGAAGTGCTTCACACCCACCGTCCGCTCCCCTGAGCCCTGCAGACAACAAGTTCGAGGCCACACAAGAAGAACCAAAGCGTATCGCCGACACAGCGCTCTTCTCTTCTAGCCGCGGAGTCGCTGTATCGCGGCATTTACCTTTGAGCGTCCTCGCACGGCGTGCATGGCGGCCTCTCTGCACAGGGCGCTGAGGTCCGCCCCCACGTAGCCGGTAGTTCTGCGTGCGAGCTCCGCCAAGTCCACACCGGGACACACGGGCATCCTCGCACACAGGACAGACAAGATGGCTGCTCTCTGCCGCAAGGTGGGGGCTCCAATGACAATCTGAAGGAGAGACGTAGAAACCCAGATTGTCAATATGTTTACATGTATTAATATGTACTGGGTTATGTATTTCATCACCCCCCCCCCCCCTGACCTCTCTGTCAAATCTTCCAGGCCTGCGCAGTGCCGCGTCCAAGCCGTCCGGTCTGTTGGTGGCGCCGACGACGAGGAAGCGGTCGGACCGCTGCATCCCGTCCATCAGCGCGAGGAGCTGGGCCACCAGGCGGTTCTCCGGCGCCGACGAGCCGCTCCTCCTCGGACACAGAGAGTCCAGCTCGTCCAGGAACAGCACGCAGGGGCCCTCTTCAGCTGCGGAGCGAGCGCGCTCAAACACGGCACGCAACTGCTCCTCGCTCTCACCGGGCCGGGCCCCCACCACCTGAGGGCATCAATTCACCCAAAACATGGAACTCTGGCACACAAGTCCTTACATGTGTAACAACACACATATTCTGTGATTAGAAATGAGGTAATGTAAACAAACACAGCGCATGACAGAATGCAACAAATACCTCCGGCCCTCTGACCGCCACCAGGCTGGCTCCCACCTCCGCCACCACTCGGCGGACCAGCAGGGTCTTGCCCACGCCCGGAGGCCCCACTAGGAGCACGCCTCTGGGACACGACACGCCGAGAGAGCTCAGGGCGCCTGGGTAGAGCAGGGGCAGCTGCAGCATCTCTCTCAGGGAGGCACTCACCTGGAATATAGTTAAAAACAACAACAAATACAGGCATCGCATTGAGGGAATACACACTGTGGATGAATGCTTTTTAATATCACTACGCTGACCTCCTCCAGTCCCCCCAGTGGGACTATTTGCTGGTCCTGCAGCTGACTCCTGTGGTGCCGGAGCGTCTGGATGCCCACTACCTCCACCCTCGTTTTTGAGGTGATGAGTCCAGCGCTGGCGGGATCCGGATTGATGCCTTCGATAACAACATATCTAATCTCCGTGTCGTAATTCTCCAGGTTTATCACGTGCTTCTCGTGGACATGCACACCTTTCAGCATGTCCTTCGCGAGCTCGTGAACGAGCCCGGGAGGCGTGCGTTTCTTGAAATCCACACCCTGGACCACCACGGTTACCTTCACGCCTTTCAGTTTGGGGCAGGGCACAGGTGTGAGGTGGTCTGGGTCCAGGTCGAGATGAGCGGGCGGGTGAGAGACGAGACCGGGAGAGGAGCATTTCAGGTCCACCTGCAGGAAGCCCTCTGCCAGGTCGGGCCGGGGCCAGGCGGTGCACAGGCAGCTTCCCCCGGGAACAGACACCAGCAGCGGGGAGCCCAGACTCAGACCCAGCGCCGACATCAAGCCCGGACCCAACCTGCATCTCTGGGAGCCCCGGTCCGACGGGTCCACTGACAGCAGCTTCAGAGACATTGCTGTCCGTCAAGCAGCCTCACTGACGGTACAACACAGAGCAGGTAAGCAGGTGAGGCTACTTACTCAAAGAGACACGCGCAGAGGCAGACAGGCTAGCGTCATCGCTTCACCGTTAGCTAGGCTACATGCTAGCTGCTAGCTGTCATTCTTAAGCTAGCCGACGAGCTAAATACTAAAGTAAACACGTTAACAACTGTGAGGCGGTTACATACCAGGTAACGAGTGAACGCTACCAGTGTTAGCATTGCTGACACAACACGACCGATGTTTACAAAACCCACGTGTCGTAAAAGAGGATGGCCAACCAAAAGGGTTCCCTGCGCGAGACAGACGAGACGCGTGGTTTCCGCTTTCCAAATGTTGCTTTATTGTGAATTTAATTTACAGTGAAATAAACTATTTATGATCTCTGAGCCGTAGTACCTTTGATATATTTCTGTAGACTTGCATAATTAAGCGTATACATTATTTTAATTTGTATATTATTGCATGTAATATTATACAACTTATTAATAATTCCAGAATAATACTTTGTATTTATTTCCCCTTGTTCCCATAAACAAAAAATAAAATGATCAACTGCAACAACAATACCAATAATAATAATAATAATAATAATAATAATAATAAATTATGAATAAATTATACAGGCCTATGTAAATAATATTCTGATAATAATTGGAATAAAGAAGCAAGGAAATAGTCATAGTCGTCCAACAATTAAGTTTTACACCTTTCACTTGCGCTCTGGCGCCACCCTGCGTCCAGACAATAAAACGCAGTACATTTAAAGACATTTAAACAAGCATATAATATTCCCCAATTATTTGTGTGTGTAACATTTGTATTATTGTTATTTTAGAGCCACGTAGGAAGCGAGAGGTGAGACCTTGTATATGTATATATCTTTTGAAAAATAAATGTACCATTGGCTGTTTATGATCAACAGGTTAATCCAGCCTTTAATTGGCAGGTAGTCTGTCTGGGGAGGGAGTTTATCCGCCTCAGGGGGTGGTGCATGAGTGAAGTCACGTGACTTGCTATTTATACATAAATAGTGCAGCGGTGATATCGAATCCTGCGGGAAGGTCGTCTGTCCGTCCGTCCGTCCGTCCGTCCGTCTGTCTGTCCTCCCCGCGAGAAGCAGACCAGGGGATTCTGGGTAGGACGTCGCACAGGTGACCCTGCTGCCGAGGGACAGTTGAAACCTGCTCTCTCTGAAAGGCAAGTCTGACAATAATAATCGACATCAACCCTTCAAATGTAGGGACGAATCGGTAGAAGGTGGAGGATGAAGGGCACCGATTGACTGTGTGTGAGTCAGAGAATGAATGGATGGACTCAGGAAGCAGAACACCAAGCAGAATACCACAGTTTCACACTTGTATTTGTTTCTGGTGATTACCTTGTTTTGTGTTTTACAGTTTGCTTGAGTAAGAAGGTTTGTGTCTGAGCCCTTCAGCCCCACAACATCTGATTCCTCTGCCTTCATCTCTCTGCTGCTGCTGCTGCTCACATCAACAACCAGGCCAGACTTGGCACAGTTTGCCCCCCCCCCCCCCCCACCCCCTTGTGCCGTCATAATTCCAGATCTCGCGAACAACCCCGGGGTGTGTAATCAACCCTGGGCCCCGTGTGTCATGTCCCGCAGAGCTGAAATGTCACTTTGCTCGTCTCTCGGCCTTTCGCAGCACCGACAAACCTGGAGTGTGTGACCGACTAGGGGGCTCAGGACCTATTTGTGTGTGTGTGTGTGTGTGGGGCGGAGGAGGGGGGGGGCGATTATAATGTGCGTTGTTATTTGACAGCAGATGCAGAAGTAGAGCTATTTTTTTACCGCCTACCTCTGCTCATTTGTGTTCATATTCAAGAGCTAGAGGGAATCTCGAGTGGCCATGTCGACCCTCCTGCGCTGCCTCTCCAGCTCTTCTGCGGTTCTGCTCCAGAGAGGGGTTCGTCACAGGATCCCTGGAAGGAGGCATTTCAGAACCTTCCCCGTGTTATGCGACCAAAAGGCCTCCAGAGGTAGGAAATGTACATCTGTGTTCAAAAAAAAAATGTGTTTTTTAGACTAGTTTTCATAAGAAGACAGCACTGGGTCTGCACGCTTTGGTTTGGATGTCCTCCGCGTCTTACTTGAGGAATGAGAGTTCACTCGAGGACACTCTCCCCCTCGCCAGACGAGTGGTGGAAAAACTCCACGGATCGCGAAGTGTTTGCAGCAGGTTGCTAGACATCTTCCCACAACAGAGGGAGCTGGTAGTGAAGCAGGCCGTGGCCACGCTCCCCGCAGGAGCTGCTAACAACGTGAGGTCACTTAAAGGTGACGCGTAGAAGCTTAGCTGCCGTCTGGCAGATTATGCTCCCCGGTCGTGTGTTTGTCCAGTCTGCTTCGTGGGCCACGTGTCACCGAGTGTTTAGTGAGACTTTTAAGTGCTTTTAGAAGTCTGAATTCTGAGCGTGTCCGTGTGGGAGTGCAGGCCTCTCTCTCTCTCTGTGTGTGTGTGTGTGTGCGCTGGCTCCGAGCCAATCACCTGCTAATAATGTCTCCATGGCGGCGAGGTCACCACGCCGTGTATGGAGAGAAATGTGTAACCTGACACTGTCCCCGGCCACACAGTCTCAGGCTGTACGCGCATGCTCTCCTGTGTGATAAAGGGCGTTTGTGTTTGTTGGTATGAAAGCTTCTAAAGACACACATTCCCTGGGGTTCAGCAGACTCAACCATCAGCTGGGGGGTTCTTGTGTTTGTCTTCAGGTGTGCTCTACAAGGACCTGGTGGTTGGGGTTCCCAAGGAGACGGTGCAGAACGAGCGTCGCGTGGCGTTGTCTCCCGCGGGGGTGGAGGCGCTGGTCAAACAGGGCTTCAAGGTGCAGGTGGAGAGCGGAGCCGGAGAGGAATCCAAGTTCTCCGACCAGCACTACAAAGATGCCGGAGCCACCATCACTGACGTCGGCGGGGCCCTCGGCTCGGACCTGGTCCTCAAGGTTCGCGCGTGTCTTTAACATTCGCTCTGCCGATAAGACAACTCGGTGTAGAGATGGGACTGAATTTACACTTTTTTTTTTTTTTTTTCTGCCGTAGGTTCGAGCCCCCAGTTTGAGCGAGGCAGACCTGCTGAAGCCTCGCTCCACCTTGGTGAGCTTCATCTATCCAGCGCAGAACCCAGAGCTGATGAGGAAGCTGTCGGAGAGGCAGAGCAACGTGCTGGCCATGGACCAGGTGCCCCGAGTCACCATCGCACAGGGCTACGACGCACTCAGCTCCATGGCCAACATCGCAGGGTAAAGAGAGGAAAAAATGATCATAATCAGCTTTATTCATAGAGCGTCTCTCATCACGTATAATGCAGCTCAAAGCGCTTCACAAGATGAGAAACAGGAGACACAAGAAGTGAAAACAATAGGATAATTACAGTAATAAATAAGTTGATGCTGGTAGAACAATTTAAAGATATATAAACAAGTATGAGAAATACGAAATAAACATCAAATAAATACCGTTATTCATTAAAAGCTAGATTGTGAAAGTACGTTTTGAGCTGTTCAACAGAAGCTGCTTGTCTTGTTGGTGAAGTATGTTACACAAGCCTAAGGCAGCGGTTTGGAGCACTCTCAGATAAGCAGTCTGAGCAGTGTGAAGGTGCTCTAAAGGTCTTAAAAACAAGTGGAACGATGACTCCTGGACGTTAAAGGAGCCGGTGCGTTGACGTCAGGACTTTCCTGTTTCCTGTGTGTTTCGTTTAAAAGTCTCGCCGGCCATCAATGCTTTGTTCGGGTCGTCTGTAAATATGAAATGTTTGTAGCTGTTTAGGAGTGTTTTAGTTACAGCAAATGTTCTCGTTTTGTAGGTACAAAGCTGTGGTTTTGGCCGCTAACCACTTTGGCCGGTTCTTTACTGGTCAGATCACGGCCGCGGGAAAAGTCCCCCCAGCTAAGGTAACCCGTCTAACATACCATGCAGGTCAACGAGAAGAGAGGCTTTTTCCTTTTCAATGCATGTCAATCGGAACCATCCCCGAACGATAATGCATGCAGGTGATTCTGCTGCACACAGGTCCTGGTTATCGGCGGTGGAGTGGCTGGTTTGGCAGCAGCAGGAGCAGCCAAGTCAATGGGAGCCATAGTCAGAGGATTTGACACCAGGTATCAGATGAAACACTGTGTCTCAGACTGCAGACTGACAGACGGAGTGCTGATGTGGTTGTGATGAGTAACCTGACTGCGTGTTGACTGTCAGGCCAGCAGCCCTGGAGCAGTTCAAGTCATTCGGGGCGGAGCCTTTAGAGGTCAACATCAAAGAGTCTGGCGACGGGGTCGGAGGTTACGCCAAAGAGATGTCTCAGGAGTTCATCGACGCTGAGATGGCTCTTTTCGCCAAGCAGTGCAAAGAGGTCGACATCGTCATCAGCACCGCCCTGATCCCAGGTCAGTCGCACCGGTACCTCCTCCCTGTCTTTAATCTGCTTTAAAGCTGCATTAATCACTATTTGTTGCGCGGTAACATTGAACCAGTGTGATGGGAGAACTACCCCTCAACCCAAGTCTTTTATCTTATTTACATTTTTAGCCACAACAGCTCCACACGCTTGTTTTTGAGTTTTGTTCCTGATGTTCTTCTGCCCCCTTGTGGCCCAAAACCCCCCCCCCCCCCCCGGATGAACGCAGCTTTAACGTAGACTCAGCGGTCCTCCGACGTTCTTGTTTCTCAGGTTGCGCGATATTCCAAACATTTGATCATCTGTCCCCTGTGCTTCCTGTTCCCCTTGCAGGGAAGCGCGCTCCCATTCTGATCAAGAAGGAGTTTGTGGAGTCGATGAGGGACGGCTCGGTGGTGGTGGATCTGGCCGCAGAGGCAGGGGGCAACATCGAAACCACCAAGCCCGGAGAGCTGCACGTTCACAAGGCAGGGGGGGGGGGGGGGCTTCAGACTTTAACAAAGAAACAGAAGGAATTCCTTGAAACACCCTGTTTTAATGCAGAATTAGCTGATGATCTACTTTTTTTCTTTTCATAACTAGGGAGTAACACACATCGGCTACACAGACCTGCCCAGCCGCTTGCCCACCCAGGCCAGCACTCTGTATTCCAACAACGTTCTGAAGCTGCTGAAGGCCATCAGCCCAGACAAGGACTACTACCACTACGAGCCCAAAGACCAGTTTGACTACGGAACAATCGATCACGTCATCCGTGGGACTCTCGTTATGAAGGTGGGGGGGGGTGTGTGGGTTTTTTTTTTCTAGTCTCCACTGGCGGCCCTCCTTCCCTCTTGGCATCACGCTAGGACACTGCGCCAAATGAGAACTAAAAACACGATCCCAGCAAGAATGTTTAAAAATAAAATTTTTCCAGGAATTCTGGCGTTGACACATTGTTTATGGCGGAGAAAGAAATGCAACCTCAACAGGACATATCGGTTTACCCCTTGTTGAGGGAAGCGTTATTTAGGAGAGAATTTAACTTTCGAAACCGCCGTTAACTGGTTTGTGATTGCTGTTTGTTCAGGGTAATCTGCGATGCCAGGTCCATGAGTTTGTGTTTGGAGCGCTCCCACCATCCAGGCCGAGATCCCCCACAATGCAAAGACTCCAGAAGTCTCGATGTCTGTTTCTCACGCACGAGTCTGCGGACGTCTTTCTGTGTTCTCACACTCTTGTCTGCTTGTGTGTGTGTGTGTGTGTGTGTGTGTGTGTGTGTGTGTGTGTGTGTGTGTGTGTGTGTGTGTGTTTTCTAATGTTGTCCAGGACGGCGAGGACATTTTCCCGGCCCCCCTCCCCAAAACGGTTCCCCCAGCGCCGGCGAAACAGAAAACAGTCGCAGAGCTGGAGGCTGAGAAAACGGCGGTGATCTCTCCCTTCAGACGCACAATGACCTCTGCCGGCGCCTACACTGCAGGTCAGACACCAACACACACACACACACACACACACACACACACACACACATAAATAAATATTCACACGGCTAGACAATTGGCACAATGTGCTACGAAGTTATTTTACATGGAAGTTGGAATTTTTCCCCGTCCGATTCTAGGAAGAAAAAAAAAAGGCACGATGCAATTAAAGTGATATTAATTGAATGAAATTATTCAGTTTTGTTTGGCTTATCTTGCAATATGCAGCGATCTTGATAACCGGCTACTTGTTTAAGTACAAATGCCAAAGATATTGATGGTTTAAGCCTCTCAAATGTGAAGATTTGCTGCTTTTCCTTGAAACAAAAACAAAAAAAAGAAGCAATTTGAAAGACGGAGGACTTATTCTCCCTATTATCTGAATGCATTGTCGACCAAAAGATGAATCGATTAATCGAGCGAATCCGCACATTAACTGACAATACAAAATAACCGTTACCATAACACAGTGAGGTAAAAGCGTGACATGAGAGCTCAGCTCTTTGAAGTGTTGGAGGAACTCTGAATCATCACACTTGCCTGACATAGTTCTGAAAATAGAAGTGTTTGTTCTTTTCCTGTTCCACTGTTCCATTGCTTTGTTGGCCCTGTCTCTCTGTAGGCGTGTCCACCTGTCTGGCTCTGGGCATCATTTCGCCCAACGCAGCCTTCACCCAGATGGTCACCACCTTCGGCCTGTCCGGGATCGTGGGATACCACACCGTGTGGGGCGTGACCCCCGCCCTGCACTCGCCCCTCATGTCTGTCACCAACGCCATCTCAGGTCAGGGGGGGGGGGGGGGTCGGTAGAAGAACGCTCACGGCCGCCGCCACGTTTCGATGCGTTTCTCCGCTCGGCTTGACCTCCGTCCGTCCGTCCTTCTCTTGCAGGTCTGACAGCTGTCGGAGGTCTGGTGCTGATGGGTGGAGGTCTCACCCCCTCCAGCCTGCCCGAGGGTCTCGCCCTCGCCGCTGCCTTTGTTTCCTCCATCAACATCGCCGGTCTGACGCTCACTTCACTTAAACGCAGGTATGAAAAAAGATGACTGTCGGCCCGGTCAAAGGAAGGACATGTTGTCGTCTGTGTGTATCTGCAGGTGGATTCCTGATCACCCAGAGGATGTTGGACATGTTCAAGCGTCCCACTGACCCTCCAGAGTACAACTACCTGTACATGCTGCCTGGGGCTGCATTCGTCGGGGGATACGGAGCCTCGGTGGCTGCTGGATACAACATCGAGCAGGTAGAAGACGTGTATATATATCTCCCTTCATTCCACATTTGTTCTCTATAAAAGTATTAAAGCTGAACTCGACTGCGTCTGTAACCGTACTCGTCGTTGTTTTCTTCCTCCTCTACCTCAGATGATGTACTTGGGCTCGGGTTTGTGTTGTGTCGGGGCGCTGGCGGGCCTCTCTGCCCAGCGCACCAGTCGCTTGGGCAACGTCCTGGGCATGATGGGGGTGGCGGGGGGCATCGCCGCCACCCTCGGCGCCCTCAAACCCTCGCCAGAGCTGCTGTCTCAGATGTCTCTGGCCATGGCCACAGGGGGAACCCTGGGTAAGGGGGGGGGGGGGCTCCCTCCTTTTTTAGGAGGATCTACTACTGAGACGCACGTGATGTCGGGATGTCTCCATTTAAAAAAAATCAATGAAACTCGGGCATGGCTCCATATTAAGTCCAGCAGTTTGTTTAGAAAACTGCAGGACCACCGTGAATGAGTTCCATTTTATTGACTTCGCATGCGACTCCTCCGCTCTTTGAAGAGTGTGATTTTTTTTTCCTCTTTTTTGCTAATTCATAACAGATCATCAATCATCCTGTCCAGACGCGGAGATGAGTGGGTTTTGTCATCGCGTGTGAATGTTGTACATGTTAATAGTAATTGAAGAAAGCAGGATGATAAACGATGTTTTCATCACGCAGGCAGCAGAGCATGAGGGTTCACTCAACGCTGAACGAGTGTTTTCAAGAGAACACGCTTAAATACTTAACGTAGGACTCATTAGATTAGTAATCTAGATGTAGATTAGGCTTTGAAGAGTAATGTTACTGAAAGCAGGTGTTTGCCTTTTAACCATTTACTTTAAAAAAAAAAAAAAAAAAGAAAAGAATTTGCAACCGTAATATTTCCAATCTTTTTATTGTTGGATCCTCCGTGTCTCAGGTCTGACCCTCGCCAAGCGCATCGAAATCTCCGACCTGCCGCAGCTCGTGGCGGCCTTCCACAGCCTGGTGGGCCTGGCGGCCGTCCTCACCTGCGTCGCCGAGTTCATGATCGAGTTCCCTCACCTCGACACTCACCCGTCCGCCGGCGTGCTCAAGACCGTGGCGTATCTGGGCACCTACATCGGAGGCGTCACCTTCAGTGGCTCACTGGTGGCCTACGGCAAGCTTCAAGGTGAAGGCATTGACTTCGAGAATATTCCTAGCATCTAAATACTGTGTGTATATATATATATATATATATATATTGTGCATGTGACATTGTTCTTTATGTGACACAGACACACTCATATCTGTATAACCACACTGAGCTGTGCGTCCTCTGGCGCTGATTGTCTCTTTCATCTAGTTAAAGCCAAAGATCCTTTGGTAAATCCAGGCCTGGGCTGTGGGGGGGTGGGGGTGGGGGGGGGGGTGAACACATGAGAAGCTTTCTAGTAATTTGTTCAGGGTAGGGGCTGCATGGGACAGACTCTGATTAGAGGCCTCTGACGGTTCAAAGACGCTCCAGAGAAAAGTGTGTTTTCACGTGTTTTTATCTCGTCAAATCA
Source organism: Cebidichthys violaceus (assembly GCF_023349555.1). NCBI lineage: Eukaryota > Metazoa > Chordata > Actinopteri > Perciformes > Stichaeidae > Cebidichthys > Cebidichthys violaceus. Next base: position 121,389 of record NW_027176270.1, read on the forward strand.
TTCCAGCCTCATGAGAAGAGTGAACATAATTTCCGGCTTTTTTTTTTTTTGGCCCGTAGGCGTCCTGAACTCGGCCCCCCTGCTGTTGCCGGGACGGCACATGTTGAATGCCGGTCTGATGGCGGCGTCGATGGGAGGCATGGTGCCGTTCATGCTCAGTTCCAGCTACGGCACCGGCATGGGGTGCCTGGTGGGAGTGTCCGGGCTTTCCACCGTTATGGTGAGTTTCAACGATTCAACAAGCTGAAAGAAGCTCAGGTAACTCCTGTTTTAACTTCTCCATCCTCGCCGCAGGGTGTGACCCTGACGGCAGCCATCGGCGGCGCTGACATGCCCGTGGTCATCACCGTGTTGAACAGCTACTCCGGATGGGCTCTCTGCGCCGAGGGCTTCCTGCTGGACAACAATCTGATGACGATCGTCGGCGCTCTGATCGGCTCCTCCGGCGCCATCCTGTCCTACATCATGTGTGTGGTGAGTGGACGCACGTCTGTCCCAGTCGCGGGTGTGAAGTTGTCGCGGTACCTGAGACGGAGTTGTCGTCTGTCCCCTCCTCCAAGGCGATGAACCGCTCCCTGCCCAATGTGATCCTGGGCGGGTTCGGGACCACCTCCACCGCAGGCGGCAAGCCCATGGAGATCGTCGGCACTCACACCGAGGTCAACGTGGACCAGACCGTCGACATAATCAAAGAAGCCAACAACATCATCATCACACCAGGTACACACTGCTCTGAACACGCGACGCAGTCCACTGGCTGTCTAGAAGGACTGATGTGACACATTATCTCACTATTACTTCACGCGCTAAAATAATACATTTCTATAGATTCGTGACGTTGCTGAGCGCATTTTTTTTTATGATTTGCCATGTGGAAACGGCTGCCGTACAAAACGATAAATCAGAGAGAGTTACACTACCCACAATGCAACTGTTCTCGAATGTACATATTCGGGTGTCTTAGGCTAGTAGCGGCTAACTTAGCCTCAGACAGAGAAGAAGAGCGGGCTACAAAAGTCAGGTAAGCTCACCTCTATCTAAACTCCACACCAACAGATTCATTTGTTTCACACCTGCGGTCATCAGACCCGGCCGACACTGACTCGAGTGATGTCACTTGAGGCAGTGTCAGCTGGGTCTGGGCTTCTTTTTTTTTTTTAATCAGCGAAAAAAAGACTAATTCCACCAGATCTTTTGTGGTCATTTTAAAACCATGCGTGCATGAAGCACAAGCTGCAAGGACTTCTCCACCAGCACAGAGCGGAGACGCTCCCGATGAAGACCGGAGGCCTTTTGGTAGAGACGGGTGTGGAGAGAGACGTTTGAGGTGGAGCGCTTTAACTTGAACGTCGGGTTCCCCTCATCCGCTGGGCGGCCCGGACCTTCTTCTGCACTCCAGCTGCGGCTTTATCTGACGACCTCACTCACCTGATGAACCTCACCTGACAGAAAAAAAGGCTGAGATCAACAAAAAAGTTTTAAAAAGAGGCAGAAGCTTTTGGAAATGGTCCGGATCTTGGGCTCGTTGACATTAATAGTCAGTAATTAATTAAACTCAAGAGTATTGAAGCCATGTCAACCACAAGAGGGAGCAGTTTGCCCACACATTATCTCACTTCCACATGGACTCTTAAAAGTAAATGGTGTGTGTGTGTGTGTGTGTGTGTGTGTGTGTGTGTGTGTGTGTGTGTGTGTGTGTGTGTGTGTGTGTGTGTGTGTGTGTGTGTGTGTGTGTGTGTGTGTGTGTGTGTGTGTGTGTGTGTGTGTGTGTGTGTGTGTGTGTGTGTGTGTGTGTGTGTGTGAGAGACATGTTTGTCAGCCGTAAGAGCAGGGGGATGATGAATTAGATGTTTGAGTGTGAGACAGAGACCACATCCCGATTTATGAAAAACAGCCAGACAACTGAGGAGTTGTTGAGAGGGCCGAGCGAAAGGAACCGCTCCGAATGGACTGGGATCCTTGGGCTCGCTGTTGTTTTTTTCCAGTGGAGGACAGCCGTGTGGTCCAACATGCCGGATCGATTAGAGAAACGGTGAAAAAGTCGCAAGAGCTCTTGAGTCCAGACTCAGAGATTTCTTCCGTGCGCTGTCAACAACAAAGCGCGGCGGCGAGGAAACAGAAGTGCTCCGGTTGTCTGGGGAATTAGAAGATACGAGGTCACGGGTGACTGGCTTCAAAAAAAAAAAACCAAAACCAACTCGATCAGGGTCACTGCTGAACTCTACAAGGTAACCTGACCGCCGCCGGGGTGAAATAGAGGTCAGGCAGACGCAGGGAAAAAGGAGCTCTTTGCACGCAAACGCACACCACACATGCAGGAAGGTTTCAGAAGGAAAAAATGTCTCTTAAAACCCAGAGAGACCAGAGAGACTTGTGGTGGATGAGGACAAAAGACAGTATGAAGGGTTGCTTTCATTTAAAAAAAAAATAAACTATTATTGTGTCAAAAGCTTGCTTCATCCAATAGGACCACAGACCCAATAAGAATGAGATAATAGGCCGATCACATCCTACGGTGTAGAAGTCTGTGTGTTTTGTGTTTAGGTTGGGGTCTGTGTGCGGCTAAAGCCCAGTACCCGATCGCAGACATGGTGAAGATGCTGAAGGAACAGGGCAAGAGTGTCAGGTGAGTAAGACGCTAAGAAGACACAGAAGTACTTGTACTCAAGTACTGTACTTGAGTTCAAATTTGACTCTTTCTACTCCCTTTATTTGACTGTCATAGTAACTTAACAACCCAACAGTATACTGTATGAAGTGGTGAATAGTAACTGCTTCATCTCCACATCTACAACACGAGCATGATATAATATTATATATAAAACATATCACTGAGGGGAGACATTCTGCTGCATACTTTTACTTTCAATACTCTTTGTGATTTTAAATGGCTGAATTCTTTGCTCAGCTGAATATATAATATATTCATATTTTTTGCTCGTGGTTCCTCAGCAGCAGGGAGTCGTGACGTCTCAATGCAAATCAAGGTGTGCTGATGAGTTTGCGGTTTTTTTTCGGGTCTCCCGTCAGGTTCGGCATCCACCCGGTGGCCGGCCGCATGCCCGGCCAGCTGAACGTGCTCCTGGCTGAGGCCGGCGTTCCCTACGACGTGGTCCTGGAGATGGACGAGATCAACGATGACTTCCCAGGTTAGCCGTCAACATGCTTATTACACGCTTATTACACGGGTGTCGCGCTGGCAGGAAGCTGTCCGGTAACAATACCGGATCAGTTAACGTGTAATAACCCTTTCATGCGCTCTTGGAGCAGCCTCGTGTTGCTTCTGGATATTTTAAGACGTGCCATCTTTTTTTTTTTTTTTCTTTTTTTTTATCAGGGCAACAGTTTTTTTGTTTTCTTAGCAACCGGGGCGAGCTCACTGACACACATGGTTCCGTTTATGACCGAGGGAAATAAAGCGCGGTGCCGGGGAACCCAGTGACACCCGGCGAGGACAATTGCAGGGCTTTTGTCCAACGCGGTTCGTCCTCCGTCGTGTCTAAACGTGTGAACGTCTGTGGCCCACAGAGACGGACCTGACGCTGGTCATCGGAGCCAACGACACCGTGAACTCTGCAGCGCAAGAGGATCCCAACTCCATCATCGCTGGCA
>NW_027176270.1:130000-143972 GCF_023349555.1 Cebidichthys violaceus
GCACGTGACTATATGAGTCAAATTAATTATGGTAATTCAGTCTAATTATGGTTTGCTTTCACACTGCAATGGTGATTTTTTTTGGGGATGCTCTGCAACGGTCGTTCTAGACGGATTAAAGCTGGAGCTCTTTAAAGTCACGTTAGCAAAATCCAGGTTTCACAGGTGACGTTTCCCCAATGATCGAAAACCCGAGGGGTTAATTCAGGGAAAACGATCATAAATTATGATTATGCATTCGTCTCATGCTAAGCCAGACGTGCTTGACGTGAGGTAAAACAGATCGCTTTATGCCAAATTTCATAGATACCTGAGCTGTCACACAGACAATCGCATGCAGACTCGCACAGCAAACAGATGTGTATCAAATGAGATTTTCCAGTGTCTGTGATATTAGATTCCAAACAATCAGAAATCTGCCAAACGTGTACTGTGTGCCAGGTTGCTTTGAAATATAGCGTATCAATATTAGAAGCAAATATTCTGAGCAGCAGTATTAGTCATATTGTTCACACCATGCTCACGGACGTCATTATGGCGGTTCTTCCTCCACGTGTTCAAGGGGATTTTTCTCTCTAAACCTTATAAATGCACAGTTATAGTCTCCATAGTGCTGTCTTTTGGTCGTAATGCTCCGTGTTGCCTTTGGCATTAAGTTGTCACAAATTTAGACATAACAATATCATGTTTGAGATCCACCCGCCTGCATCAAAGACGAATGGATTGGCTGTTCCTGACATGTTTTATCATTAAAATCCACTTGTGTTTCTGTTTAGTCTAACACAGAGGAATGAAGAAACAAACTGACAGCTGCATGTTTGTTTCACTGTTGACAGCAGTCCAGTTCCAATTCAAAGAAAACTGTTACTGATACTTTCTATTTTCCTATTTCTTCCAAATGTAGTCGGAGAATTTAAAGTATAAATTAAAATAGTTGAAATACGGCCTTAAAGGTGTGTCCGAGCTGCTCGGCCCAAGCATTTTAACGAGCGTTCCCTGTATTGTAAAGGCTGAGCAGATGACTGGACTGACCTTTTTTTGTTTTTTTTTCCTCAGGTAACCGTGACCTGATGACACACACCTGCAACGCTTCTCAGACTGACAGACTCCCCACGTTTGACACAGTGTGAACTGTTGCACGGTGCGCTTTTCAGGCACGGAGTCCGAACAGCAACTTAATGCGCCTCGTATAGCAGCTGGAGAGTGATAGAAAGACAGGAACCCTGCTCACGGTATGCTTTTTTACTTTATAGTCCATGTGTTAATATGCGTTCATGGTGTGTGTCTGTCCCAGAGCGATGTTGCTTGGAAGAACATCGAGCCAAGTTGGAAAGCGTTGAAGCGTCCAAAACTTTGTTTGATAATCCAACATGCCGGAGTCAAAAGCTTTCATCATAAATTATACAGTGGTCTTGTGATGCACACCACCCTTAGTATTTTTAATTTACCTAACCTCTGAAAAAACTACAAAAGAGAAGTTTCTTTGCGCTGAGCACTGAACCGCATGTCTTTTTAATAACAGGGTCCCTGTTCCTCTGATTAATCCACTGACCCTGCTGTCTCATTCAGTAGAATGTAGCTCCCAGCTACCATAATGTAGTAGCAAATTAAAAATCAATTACTGACCAATGCCAGCGCTCCTCTTTTGATACACAACATGTCAGAGATTCTAAGTATTCAAAAGAGCCAGTTTATAATTATGCACCGAAGTACCTGCTGAACTTTGTGTAATTGGTTTACTTTATTAGCCACGCAAACCAACGTGGATCCACTTTATGAAACCTAATAAAAACATCAGTATTTAGCAGCGTCTCAAAACCATCCAATGTTAATTTTGCACCGGTTCTAACAATGTACAGGCTCTATGTGTTTTGTATCTTCTCAGGGTGGTGGACAATAGGTCACATGACTTGACTACTGCGTACTGTGTTTAAGACCTCTCATTAGTGACTCTTTCCGAAGCAAATTTGGTCAAAATGGTTCCACTGTTTTGGAGCTTTTGATGCAGTCATAACCGGAACATCTGTAGGCAAAATCCTTACTAGTGCATTTCTGCAAATAGATTAAATCTAAAACCGTGACTACGTTTTGTCAGGATACAAAAAGGTCCAACTGTTCTTGTTATTGTTATTATCTTCAATAAAGCGGATCACTTTTAGACAGACTTTACAGCTCTGTCTCTAGATACAGAGGCCTCGATTGGGATGGAAGTGTGATTTTTGGCTTGGCGCCCTCGATACATCTGCATCATACATCTTTTGTCACGGATGAGGAGGGGCACTCTTTTTCGAAATATGGTCACGCTTGTTTAGTTTACTCCGATGTTTGATAAACTTATGGCAAAACACCAAGAAGCCATTATTTGTGGCGTTTCACTGGAACCGTATCGGTGTAACTTGGGTCCAATCTGTTCGTCGCTGACTTTTGCAACCTGCACCCATTCAGAACGTGCATCTTTCAAATTGTGCTCTGTTACATTGGTCTACTAATCAAGCAGTGTTATTTATTCCTGTCCTGTTGTAATTTGCCATTGGTTTAATACGTCGGTGGTCCGCATTAGTTTCCCAATGTAGTTTAGTTAAAAGCAGGGCCAGCTGTAGGGTCTTACTTGGGTTTGGTGACGGATTAAGTTACTAGTCTTTTAAATCTTAGTTGTTGGAGGTGACTATAAACATCTTCTTTTAATCATATCTTATTGTCTCTCTGTGTTACACAGATATTAGTGAGTTGAACCCTCGTTCTAAAGGACCTGGTGTTTTTTTGGGGGGGGGGGGGTTCCTTAAGGAGGGCTGCAAACACAGAACTCCCCCACGTTACATAACCGCAGATGTCCTCTGAGGAAATGAAGGGTTACGACCCCAGAAATGTATCAAGTTCAGTTGCGTGTCCCCCCCCCCCCCCCCCCCCCCCCCCTCATGCCCCCCCCTGTCTCCCGCTGCTCCCGAGACCACATCTCCACATCGCACGAGACTCCCCAGCCTCTCGCCCTGTTTATCCTCACCCTTTCTCATCCCCCCCGCTCAGGTTTGTCTCACCCCGTCCCAGACTTTTCTGTGTTCATGCTTCCACACAAACAATAAATGTACTCTAAACTAATATTTTAGTGAATAATCAGTTGCAGCTGACCACTGTAACTATTCACATGCTATCAGATAGTGTAGATTATAACCATCCAATACAATTGACCCTAAGCTATCCTTGAATCTCTAAATCAATTACCGTTATGCAATTATTAACAACAATAAAAACAATATTTAGACATGCTGTTTAAACAACCTACTGGCATACATTCAGCGATGACGTTTACAAGGCAACATTTTTAACTGTAAAGAAACTATTTCGTTGCTGGAAAGAGCACAGCTGGTTTCATGATTTTGGAAGCTCTAATGCACAGCAGATGAAGAGACGTGCGAGGGAATCCCACATTTTGTAAAACGAAAAAAAAAAAAAAAAAGTATTTGTTATTTCAGGAGCAATTTATTAAACAGCATTTTTTGTATTTTCTTGGAACACGTTGTGAGTGTAATTTGTGTCTGGCGTTGCACCTTTTTTTTCCCCCGTGGAGGCCTGTTGCTTCACGCCCGTCTCAGCTCTCTCTCTCTCTCTCTCTCTCTCTCTCTCTCTCTCTCTCTCTCTCTCTCTCTCTCTCTCTCTCCCCTTGGCTTTCGGCCTCTCCTCGTCCTGCTGGGAACACACAGCCTTGAGTCTGAAACGTGTTTACATCTTGGAGCATGTTACAAATTATCTGCTAAAGACTAACTTTGCGTGACTTGGCAGAAGCCTTCACCTTGCTCAGATGTTGTTTGGGTCAAATGTATTTCGGGGGGGGGGGGGTTGCTTTCTCAATTTGACTTGTCTTTATCTGACAGGGGTTCTCCGAGCCAGATGTGAACCCAGGCGAAAGGTAACGCTCGTGCTCGGTTTAGGTATGTGTGTGTGTGTGTGTGTGTGTGTGTGTGTGTCTGCGCTTTATACGCTGGTTTATTAACATATGGTGAAGGCAGCCTGCCAATATGTCTGCGATATTTTTCTACACTGATACTCAAGACTCCACTTTCACTACAATATAAACATTTGAACCATGTCGATGTATTTTTATCTTCCATCGTGAATCATCGAGTCGTATTTCTACATCTCAACCTGTCAGGTTTAGGGATCTTATTCACGTATATCGTGTCTGACGTATTCCCAACAACGTCAACAAGATGTGATCATCTGACTGCTTCATATCTCCAGAGGTTTGCACTTATATTAGAGTTTGAGAAACTGTAATTGCTTAATATGCAATACGTTCTCTCTATAGGTTTGTGTAAATATTAGAGTTAAGAGACCGAATAGCCCCAATTTTTATCAAATGATATTCAAAGATTCATTGTCTTATTAGAGCAAAGTCACAGTAATAACAGATCATACATGTTGCTCGTATTATAACACTGTTTTATCATGTAGCCAAAAGGTTCAAATCACGTGAGATTACAGACATTTAACAAGTTGTGACTGAATAACAAACTTCTCTTTCTTATTAATGGTTTGCGTGCAAATAGTAAAAAAAAAACCAACATGTTTATTTCACCAAATTGGATTTATTGAGTAATTGAGGGTGTGTTGAATTTTGATCACAGTGTGTCAGCAGAATACAATTCTCCCTTCATCTCAGTCCAGAGCCCGCCGCTCAGCTTCACCAGCGTCACAACGTGGCAGAACAAAAGACGCGGTCCATACGCAGAGGTTCCTCCCAAAGTCGCACCAAAGCAATATTTTTCTTCACATAAACGTCGAAGCAAAATGCCTCCTTGTTGCTTGTATTCTGCCAAATCCACTAAAAAACAACAACAACAACAACAACAACAACAACAGTGCTCGCAGACGTGTGTGTGTGTCGTACATTGCCAGGTGTCTTGTGTGAAATAATGGTTTGCAGAGCGGAAGATATAAAGGAAAAGTTGCTTGTGATGATTGTAAAATAAAGACGTTTTTTCTACTGGATGTGTAAAGTAAGCAATTGGCTGTTTTGCATGTTAACCACCAGACGTGTGAGTCTGTTATGGAGTCCTTTATGACCCCCATTAGAAACCAAAGGCAGAGCGTTATTACCTCTGATGACAAGAGATCGCACGGCATTCACATTGATTGTGTCGTTCACTTTGTATGTCAATCGGGATATCTTTCTCAACAGCAGCAGAGTATTTTAGCATTTTCAAAATCACACCACGATAACGAAGAAGGGAGTCGGTGAGCAGCTACAAGGCATTCGACCGGAGTCCGGTCTTCAGCGCAGGACGGGAAGAGAGATCCAAACCAGATCCTGTCCTCCGTACTCTAATTTTACTGAACGTGCTTTTGTGGTTTATTGCGCCTCTGATTCGTGTGCTCTCAGCACTTGTACCAGTAAAAAAAAGAAAAAGAAAAAGAAAAAGAAAGACAAGTCCAGCTTGCTTCAGCAACATCTTTGGTCAAAGCCAAACCTCCGTTCTGGACCTTTTTTTCGGGGTTGATCGTACAGGTCTGGGTGCGGATCATCAGTCCTGACTGTTCGTAGTACATTTGACTGTTTTATAAGGAAACACTTAACTGTTTTATAAGGAAATATAATATTCAAAATAACAATAAGTAGACTTTAGTGGTTTGTTTTAAAGTTTGCGTTACAGACCTAACGGAGCGGAGCGTGCTGCTGGTAATGGGTTTAGCGTCTGTTAACATATATAATATGTGTTTGAAATCGTACAACAACTTGTGACTCGTTGGTTCCTCCGCGTTTTCAGTCCGCCCGCCTCTCCTCCTCCCTGCACTTCATGGGGATGAAGTGGGACGCGACGTGCTCCCTCCTGGTCTTCCTCCCTCGCATCGGCCTTCCCTTCTGAGACAGGGCTATGAACATCGCTTTGCCGTTTTTAGTCCACTTGGCAGAGGAGTAAGCGTTGAAATAGTTTTCTAGGAAAACCTCCTTGAAGTTGCAGTTTTCATTGTAGATCCTCTGTGAAGGGTCAGACAGACGTTACGGCGTTAATACAACACGACCGGCTGCTGCCAGCATTTGTCCTCATTGTCAGTTGTTTTGTTCTATTTCTGTTTGACGTCTGAAAACAGTGTAAAACAATATTACCTTGCCTTGCAGCTGTCCGGCCTTCGTCATAGAGATGTAATACTGGCTCTTCACACCTTTGATAGCCAGTACGCCCCCCTCAGACACGGTCCTGATCTCCAGGATACCTGCCGGACGTTCACACGGTCAGGAGAATGAGACGTAGGACAGGACAGATAAGACAATAAGACACTACCCGACATCCAGCCTTCACTCCAGCTCCACGCCGTGCGTTCAACACTCGTCTTCATCGACGAAGTTCCACGAGGTTAAATCAGTCTGTGGTCTCTCTGGCTTTATTCGAGCCTTGTTAGCTGGCCTGGGTGGCCGTTACGCAAAAAACGCAACCTGTGCCATAGCACATGTGGTAGACAGATTAGGCCTCGCTCTCTCTCCTGGGATTGAGACAACCACCTCCTCGCGTGAGCTTTGCACGCTACATTTTAGGCCCGCTCTTCAAATCGGAGGGTGAGTAAAAACACTTGTGTGCAACTATTTGGGTTTGTGATTTCTTATCATCTTGTGGTGGAAGGTACTGTGTATTTGAAATAATCTCCTTACCCAGATATACCCAGAGGCATCATTTTGATTATTAATTTAAACGTTTTGTTAAAGCAAATACTAGTACTCTCTTAGAAGGAGCTTATCAAACTGTTGTCCCATCATAAGAAAAGCTAGTTCTTGTGTTTGAGATTATGTGATTATGGTGAATCATGAAACATTCATTCAATAAAACTAAGATTAGCATGGAACATATGCATTCCTAAGAGCACCGACCCAGGTCCAGATCGTGGATCTCCTCGTTAATGTTTACATTGTGCAGAAGGTCTTTCCTTTGACTCTAATGAAGCTCTTCAGTCTGACACGGAGCATGCTGCACTGTGGTGTTTGCTAAACCACGAACAGATGGCGGCGTCCCGATCCCGGAACGTAGTTTGTGCTCTGCTTGCACTTCATATTTCACTGGCCTTTACCATCACACTTATTTATGCATTCATGCTTTTATTTGTCACGATTTGAAGGGAAGTTCATCAGCTAGAATCCCATCTTCATTGATGAACTCTGGAAGCCAGTTGACCGTGTGACTCAGTCAAACTATAAACTACTAACTGTGGATGTTTTTTTTTTTTTTTTAATCGTCGTTAAGAAGCATGGAAGTGCCGTTCCCATAATATTACATGTAACCGCTACGGTTGTTTGGTCTACTGTGGAGAGATGGAACACATTTACACACACACACACACACACACACACACACACACACACACACACACACACAGTTAACATTTTGGCTCTGACACAGACAGGCTACCCTCAGCTTGAACAGATTTGTCGTCACTCGCTGGTCCAAGCCTCTGGCTGAGTAAACTCACTTGTGGGTAATCCCTGATCCTGCTTTCTCTGAATACATTGTTTACGTTTGAGAGTAACGGATGCAGCGACTAATGAGCATTAAGGAAGCTATGACCGCTTCATGCTAGACATGTCGTGTCCGGCAAAATTGATTTTAGTAACTTTAATCCACTTTTGTCTTCAATTGCAAATCTTTATCTGCATTGAAAACTACAACGTCTCCATATCTTTTAATCTAGATGATCTGTTATTATAACAGCAGGCATAGGATACAATCAGCCCCTGTTCATGTATTTGTTTTCCAGCTGTCACGCTGTGTTGTTTATCTGGTCTTTGCTGTGACTTAACACAACTTTTTGTAATGATATTATCATCACATTTCTGCTAAACTCAACCTTTAACTTCACTTTAAATTACACAAATGACCAACATGTGCTAGTAATTACCATTTACTATGTTGTCTGTAAATCTATCTGTTATCTTATACGTGTTTGTTTGCGTTCGAGGAATTTGTTGTTTACACATTTTGGAGCAAAGTTGTCATGGGAACAGTTGCAGTACCCCTGACCAGAACACGCAGGTTATTAAGAAACATAACTAGCATCAGCGTCACACATTTCAGTTCTCTATATTGCAGATACAAAAGCTTCCAAGAGATAAAAAAAAAAAGAAATTCCACATTGCAGACGTTTAGACCTTTGCAACAATGGCAAAAAAAAGTTGTGCGGCGCAAAATGAGTTTGCTGGAAGCAAGCCTGTGTTTTTGTTGCTGAGGCACACAATGTGGAGGACAGAAAGAAGCCTGTCATGCAATCAGCATGCAGCCAAAAAGCATGACTCACTGATTTATTACATACATGTCTTTCAGCAGGTCTCTTCAAAGGCTTATTGGTAAGATTGCTTTGTGCTTTTAGCGTGCGACTGTCAGCCACATATGGGCGTATCATTCTCTTTTTCTTCTTTCTTGTCTTATGTTGCCAATGGTTGCACAAGCATCTTTTCCATCCACTCTGAGGCATTTCCCTGTCGAGCCAACATTCCAGCCACAGCCACACTGGCAGATAGGAGGAAACGATAACTACTTGAAACATCCTCACCGTGACAGATGTTTCCAGTGGTTAACGTTGTCTCTAAAGCAATGGTTCTAACGATTTAACGCCTGGAATTACATTTACCATGGCAATCAAATAAAAGTAGTTCGGTAGTGAGCTGGCATGCCTTATTTGACAGTTTCTGCTTTTTGATTGTATGGAACAGTCCGTCTCCGTGTGTCAGTTGCTAACCAACGGTTCACCAGGAGGTGAATATCACACATTTTTCCTTTTCTAATGTCGTCTGTGGCGGTGTCAGTGCGAGCTCCCGGGAAGGGGGGGGGGGGCCTGGCGCCCGTCAGGCCTCCTGAGACCGTTCAGTTTACTTCATTACAGCCTGTGTTTAGATGGTGTTATGGTTTAACAAGCCAAAGCCCCCCCACCTGCTTCACTTCACCTCCGTCACTTTGGCTGCTCCAACAGAGACACATGACCCATTAACGCTGTGTGATTACACTGCGGAGACCTCCGTACAATAACACCTCCCACGTGTGTCTGTCACCTTGACAGGCCAAAGGTTCGTCACCGACTCAGTGGAAAGATCTCGCTGCCAAACTCTGCATGAATCATAACATTTCAAATTCGAGGACTTAGTTCACGCCCACATTCATTGGAAAATACATTTTTTTTTTGGCAAATAAGTGGCGTTTTTTTTTTTTTTTTTTTTTATCACTGATAAATGCTGAGGACCTCCTGGTGACCCACTGGTGTTGAAATTAGACAAAAGGAAAGCATCCTTACTGTAGCAGTTGGTGGGATCCTGAGTCCCAGTGATGTTGCCAAAGTCATCAATTGTTAGGAACCACTGCGTGCGGCTGAACAGCTGTCGGATGCGCACATCTCCGCCCTCCATATAGTCGTAGTTCCTGGTGTGGCGCTCGTGTTTGGAGCAGTTCATGATGGCGGCAAGTTGCTCTGGCGTGCAGTCACTGTAGACCACACACACGCTGCCGAACAAGAAGATTGCATGGAGGTACAGTCCAGAGAACAGGTTTTGAAGGTTCCATGTCAGCATCCATTTGCGCATTATAATACAATGCAGTGGGGATCAATGAACAACATACTTAAAAGTGAGATCCGTGTGCTCTCCCTCAGCCCCCCCGATCCCTGACTTGTAACACTCGTGTTGTGACCTCCGGGGTCCCTGTTCTCGCAGCAGGTATTCCTGGTGGGACGTTGTGAGCCGGGCTGGTTGCGGAGGAGACTTTGTGAAGCTGGCTGTTGTTGGCTGAAGCCGAAGAGCGGTCTGAAGAAGACCTGTGATAGTGTTAGGAGACGATGACTCTCTTTAGTCCTCAGCGACGGTCTGCGTTGGCTGCTCCATCCTCTTGAGACCATAGTCCGACGAGGGACATCGTAATCCAGTCCATTAAACGTTCTGCGGGATGTCACTATAAAAGAAAGAAGTAGACCGGTTTGATTGTCGCTGATGCATTTGGAACAAATAGACTCACAGGTAGACTTAAAACAGCTTTAAAGAACTGATAAAATGATTGCTTGGATTCACCTAGTTCTACAGAAGAGACCTCCTAACTTTTTAAAAATTCTTTCAAAACACTTCTTGTTTTCTGTGTTTCATACAAATATGCTTTGTACAATTTCTGTGTTGTACTTTGACAAGCATATGTCTCCCTGTCATGGACCCCGAACGGTGAAATACTGCATGAATGCTGTCAGATTGCTTCACAAGTCTATGGTAACATCATCTGTACCGGCATACAATACGTTCAGACAAAACCCACTTATGCTGCTTTTCTTGTAAAAACAAAAGAAAAACAAAGTTTTGATGACTTACATGTGCTCTGGGTGATGACAGGAGTTGTCAGGGGTTTGTTTCCCTTCAGAGAGAGTTTTAATCTGAAGACTCTGTAGTTCTAAAAGCTGCAGTCTCAGTTGTAAAAACTAATCCCAGTAATGCAGTGAAGCTAAGCAAGAGCTGGTAGCTTCTGTCAATTCCCATGGATGTCTTCCCTGATTCTGGCAAAACTGACTCTGTGCATCTTCCGCTGTCGTTGTGCACACTGCCTAGATAAATGCCTCCTGCTGACCTCACTTGAGAGCAATTAGATCCCAACCAGTCAGCTGTCCCTGGCCCAGATGCAATGGAGAAACACCCTCTGCCTTGCCTTTCGCTGTCACTCACCCACCGGACATGAGAGGGAGCTATAAACTCTTAGAATAGCAGACTCTCGTCGGTATGCGCTCCGAAATACTTTAAGAACATTTGCATGCACGCTGGCTTTTGCAGAACCTTACTACAGCCTCTCTTCCTTTTCCAAGCAACATCCCACTCTTAAATAGGTCTGTGGTGTGCTTGTTGCAGGTCTGATAATGACTCACGTTAAGCTTTCAATTTTGGATGTTCGCCCTGACGAGGAAGCTTCAAAGAATTTCTCCCCTATCATTTCAAATGTCACAATTAATTAGCGGTGTTATTTAGCTGCACGGAATCATCGGTAAGGATTTATTAACTCAAGTAAGGAAGAAAAAAAACTTCAAAGAAGCCCTTTAGTTCTCATTATTATGAGTGTCTTACATGAGTGTAATAGTGGGAAGCAATAAGTTATGTCTGGCAGGTATCTATCCAAGGGGAGAAAAACAGAAGACATAAACTGCCTAGTCATCTCCGTGTCAGGGGTCGTGTACTTTTCGTGTTTGTATTTAAAGTCACAATTTATTGCCTTACATACCAAGCCTTTCCTTGGACTCGCGACTTCAAAAGTTTATATGGGCCCTAATGACACGCTCCCCTGTGGAGGTCAGAGCTGCAGGCCTGAGAGAGAGGGACTTCTGGCCGCAGCAGGTCTCCTTCTCATCTCTAAACTGGGGTCATAAAGACCCTGATCTATTAGGTGTCACTCCGGTCTGTTCATCTGTCCCTTCTATCACCTCAGAGACTGTTCACACCCTGGTCTTGTAGGAAACATATCACTCCAGGCAGCCACCACATTAACGTTTAATTATAGAGACATAATTCCATGACATGTTGTATGTCTACTTTATAGGCGATACGCTGTTTGACACGTTGTTTGACATGTTGTTTGACACATTGTTCTTTCCAGACAGGTGGACCACAGTTTAGGATAATTTGACAGAACCTTTCTCCATAAATTGCCACCTTCTCTTGGTGAAAGGGTTTGCGTGACCCTAGCTGTGGAGTCAGGGGCAGGTAGCACCTGGTAGGGTCCTTTGAGGCAAATTGCTTCCAGGAGAGGAGCCAGACAAGACAATTCCAAGACCCCTTTGAATCATCGGCCTCGACAGAAACGAGTGACCTCGCCTGGAATCGGGAAGCTGAGGCCGTCTCTTGTACACAGGCCTCTTAAGGGGAGCTTGCGGGCAAGGCCTTTTGTGGCTGGGCCTGGTCATGCTCAAAACAATGCAGGGTCCCCATGTGGGCTCACTCCCTGCGTGGATCTGTGTTGGGTTATAGCGCCATGTCGGTTGAGTGACAGGTGGGACCCTTGGAGGACTGACCCTTGGCTTCACGTCACTTCCACGGTGGGAAGGAGCTGGAGCTAGTGCAGGAGACACCGAGATGTCACAGGCTTCACCTTAACGCACGGCACAGCTGTGGAACCAACCACCTAGATAGGGGCTGTATTCTGTCCCCTTCCAGAGATGCCTAAGGGCCTGTTGCTAACAGGGTTTGTTTCACCGCCAGAGTCTTATTTGAAATGTTCCCAATGAGGAAAGAGCCTATAGAGAAATATCGCTGCAGCCCAGCGGCCGTGGCTCAATGGGTAGAGAGGGTCGTCCGGCAAACCGCAAGTTTGGCGGTTTGATCCTCAGCTGCTACGTGTCTGTGCCGAAATCTCTCATCTCATCTTCAACCTCTTATCTGGGATTGGGTCTCGGGGGGCAACAGCTCCAGCAGGTGGACCCCCAAACTTCCCTTTCCCGGTGCCACATCAGCCAGCTCTGACTGGGGGGATCCCGAGGCGCTCCCAGGACCAGTTTGGAGATATAGTCCCTCCACCTGGTCCCGGGTCTCCCTCGGGGTCTCCTCCCAGCCGGTCGTGCCTGGAACACCTCCCTAGGGAGGCGCCCAGGTGGCATCCTCACCAGATGCCTGAAACCACCTCGACTGGCTCCTTTCAACACAAAAGGAGCAGCGGCTCTACTCCGAGTCCCTCACGGATGACCGAACTTCTCACCCTATCTCTGAGGGAGACGCCCGCCACCCTCCTGAGGAAACCCATTTCGGCCGCTTGTACCTCTAATTCTTTGGGTCGTGACCCAGAGTCCACATGACCACAGGTGAGGGTAGGAACCAAGATTGCCCGGTAGATAGAGAGCTCTGCCTTGCGGCTCAGCGCTCTTTTCGTCACAACGGTGCGGCACTTCTGTGCCGAAGTGTCAACAGCAATGTTGACGTCGCTGTAGAAAATGGAAGAAAAGCTTGTACTATGTTGGTTAGAATTATTATTGTCAAGATATTGGTGACATAGAAACATTTTTAAAAGCACTTTTCTGGCAGAACACAGGCCCTGAACAGCAGTTTGGACCCCTGAAGCTGACCCGCTTGGAGATGTTTAACAACTTTGCTGCTGTAGCTGACAACCAAGTCATGTGCAAATGTAAAGGATACATTTTAGGTCGCTGGAAAAGTCCGAGAGCATTCGGCTGGAACCCCCTTTAGTGAAAATTGATGGCAGCAGTTAAATGTACCTCTTTGTAGAGTTCTTTTTCCGTAGAGCCCTAAGTTCACGGGTTAAGTACACCAACACTGACCTGTTATGATGACAAAACGTGGCAGACTTCAAACTCATTTTAGAATGTGTAGTCGTTGTGCTCTGCCTTTGTTCTTGAACGATGTTCGTGCTTACCCACGCGACCTTTGCTTTGACTTGCAGCCCATCGGATCACTTTTTATCCTCTGAACGAATCAATTACCTCCGTTACACTACAGGAACTGGGTTTTCCCAAGCATTCATTGCCAAAGTAGTCCCCTGTTTTGCTTGTCACATTTATCTCAGTGTTGCATTCTGTCCAACCCAATAATGTGTTTGCCATCGGGGCTGTGAGGTTGTAAAATGATCTTACTTACTCTCGTCTATATTGGATTTTAAAACACATCTGGAGGCACGCTTCTTGTTTCTTGCTTTTTTTTTTGTTTATTTGTCCCGTTTTCTTATTTCTATAATAATAATAGTTGTTAGTGTCATAAGTAGTAGTTGTTGCATTAGTGTCGGTACTGTAGTAGTTTTTACGTTTTAGTGTAATATAAGTGATATTGCAAAAGTAATGCATAACAACAGCATTGTAAGGCTACTTCAACGGGCTACTAGCATGCCATGACTTGAATGCTTGTACTTGTTTGTGTTTGTGAGCATCTGCATGTGTGCGTGTGTGTGTGTGTGTGTGTGTG
This sequence comes from Cebidichthys violaceus, assembly GCF_023349555.1. NCBI lineage: Eukaryota > Metazoa > Chordata > Actinopteri > Perciformes > Stichaeidae > Cebidichthys > Cebidichthys violaceus. The sequence continues at coordinate 143,898 of NW_027176270.1, forward strand.
TGTGTGTGTGCAGGTAGTTTGGTTTTACAGCCTGAGTAGCTGTCTGCTGCCCTTCAAGGATCAAAGGCCCAGCTC
>NW_027176270.1:144072-206572 GCF_023349555.1 Cebidichthys violaceus
GTGTGAGTGTGTAGGAGGAGAGAGGGGGGGGGGGGGGTGTTACACATCTTTTTTTAGCTGAAACTTCACCGCTGGCGAACCTGCGACGGCAGCCAGCATGCCAACACACACTCTCCGACAGCGAGTCAGTGGGCTGTAAAATTAAAACGTCCCTCTTTCCTTCAGCGAACCCCGTTGTTTCGCTTATACGACACTCTCTTACATAACGGTAATAATGGCAGTCATAACGGGCCCCCGACTCCAAAAAAAAAAAAAAAATGCATTTTCAGAGGCATGGGGGGGGGGGGGGGGGGGGGGGGGGTGCGATGGAGTGAAGTGGCTGCAGGTAGACTGAGGTAAATGACTCCGCTGTGGAGAGGCATGCTGCTGGAAAACTGGAAACGCTCACCACCTGAAATTGGAACTGAGGACTGTATCAAAAAGGTACCAACAGGGGGTCATCTACGTGTGTGTGTGTGTGTGTGTGTGTGTGTGTGTGCGTGTGTGTGTGTGTGCGTGTGACACTGCAGGCCTCGGACTGAAGCCCCTGCAGAGAAGAAGAAGGTGAGCGGTGAATGAGTCCGACCGCAGGTGTAAATTATGTGCATTATGGCCACGCGGCCTCACAGCAGCTCTATTGAAGTCAACCAGCTGCAAAAAATTAAAAAAAAGAAAAAGAAAAGAAAAGGTGGCTGGAGGTCACACAGACCTCTACTCCCACAATCCTTTGCTGCACACAAAGCCCAAACAACCTCCTCCTAGTGAGCTAATCTCCCTAAAAAAAAAGAAGAGAAAGTGACGGTTGTGATCGCGTCTCACCTGACGATGTCCATGGCCTGATAGATGATCCCTGATTGGTCGACGGCTATGACCTGCTTGGCCCCGGCTCTGGCGGCGAACATGGACAGTATGCCGGTCCCACAGCCCACATCGAGCACCACCTGCAGGACGGGAGGGTGGGGGGGAAGGAGGATTGGTTAGGATGAAATGGAACTGTTGGCTTTGACACGCTGTAGTGTGAACAAGGTTGTGCATGTTTTTAGAACCTATCAAAGCATTTCAGCCTGAAATCGGTTCGGAGGAGCTTTCCTTGCATTGGGAAAACCAAAATATGTACTAATAAAAGGAACAAGCAGCAACTGTCACGGAGGCTGCCTTTTATTTTGAAGGACTACATGAACTCCAACATCCAAGTCACCTCGAGCTGCTTTCGGCTTCCACGTTTGTACCGAGTCATCAAAGTTAACAGTCTGTAATGTTTGGCATGCTGTCTCCAGCACCTTAACTGCTCCCCAAAGCCCCCCCCCCCCCCCCCGTCTCTATTTAAGGCCGCTTTAACCTGCCCGCCCGGCGCTTCCCGTAGAAGGGGATAACGTACGTTCCCCCCATCAACCAAAAAGAACCTGCCTCCCCCACTCCACAGCATCATCCCGTCTAACCAGCAGCCGCCCACATAATGGATGGTGGTGATACAGGCTGCTGCTTTCTGCAGGGGGGGGTCGGGGGGGGGGGGGGGGGGGGGGGTTAAAGAAGGGGGGGTTGTTCTGGGGTTTGGTGGTGGATTGCATGTGTGCGTTATCAGCACTCTGCAGTCGGACATTCAAGGCGCTAATAAAGCCCACACTGTGTTTTAAATCACCGTCCTCTTATTAATGTCTTTCCTGCAAAGAGCGCGCACACACACACACACACCACACACACACACCACACACACACACACACACACACACACACACACACACACACACACCACACACACTTTAGGTTTTTCCTGTTAATGGTCCGCTTGGGCTGTACATTAAACCGGGCTACCCTTTCAAATACTGTACACACACACACCACACACACACACATTAATACACACACACACATTAATACACACCCACATCTGTTTGCATCTGGCTCACCTTGTCTCTGAACACTTCGGGGTTTGCGGTACATGAAGTCCGCGGTAACTCTCCGTGCGCACTTTGTCCTGCGGAGGAGAGAATCGGAGGTCAACGTCAGCTTGTCCCTATAAAATCGCTGTTGTTTATTAGCAGTGATGAAATGACAACAAAGAGTAGAAGAGAAGTTCATTCTCATGAACAAAAGTGGAGTTTTGCCGTTATTTTCTAACGCCACACAACGATCTCCCGCTTCCAGGACAAGTGAAACGCTCGCGCTTCAGCTCGTGACCTTTGTCCTTTAGCCGCCGCCGCCGCGTGTCCCGACTGCTACTGCACATGTGCAGAGTCTCAGCAGAGCTAAGAGGGAAGCGAGCCGGCTCTGGGGAAAAAATGATGCGTTTGACTATTGTTTTGATGACTTGCAAGCCTGAGAATGTTCAAAACTTAACGTAAAAATAAAATAAAACATGTTGACGTGTTTGAGGGAAAACACACAATTTACTGCCCGGGTTTTCTAAAGGCTAGGCTTTTAAAGATGATTTGCGTTCTCGGAGTTCTACGACTGTTTGCACGCGGACGTTTATGTTGTGATATACAGCGGCCTTATCGGCCACCCTTCAGGGAAGAGAAGAAGAAGACCCGGAGCATGTCACGTGAAGCGCTTTCGCCTCGCAGATAACGGCGGATCAAAAGCAGACGGTGAGGGGATTCTGGGAACGGTCAGAGCAAAATCCTACGGGACAGAAACACGAGCGGGGAGGGACCCACCGTGGAACCGAGGAGGTTCTATTGAGACGCTGAGCTCTCGGGAGGACATTCACATGAAAAGGAAGCTTTCAATTAGTTACTGTGATCGCCAAAGACTCGTCCACTGTACTTATTATAATAAGTGTTTTTAAATGCAAGAACAAAGACTTTACATTAGTGTTGTAGCGATCATGTGAGGGAGGAAATATTACAGCAACCGATTCACTTTTTTATTGTACATGTTGTATAAATATGGGTATTTGTTTTTAAGACGACGTGGTAAAATGAAGGCTATAATTTAAATGGGAAGACAATTCATTGTCCGGCCTTTCATTTCCACACCAGAACTCTTCTCTTAAAACTAAAAGTTATCGCAAAACGACTTACGATGGAACGACTCTGACCTTTTTTTTTTTCCCCGCGTCGCACGATTGGCCGGTGTCCCGTTTTTTTTTTTTTTTATATTAAAAGCAGGAACAAATTAAAGTGGATTCACGACGCCCTTTCATACGGTCTCTAAAAACACACACACACACACACATACACACACACACACGTCGTAGATGACGCACTCCACGGCGACCTGAGAAAGAGTTGAACACTTCTCTACCGCAAAGCCCCCCCCACCCCCCCCACCCCACACGTGGCTCTGAAGCAAGTTTAGAGCCTGACGCAGGCTTCAAATGACGCAAAACTTAACAGTGCTTGGCACCAATCAGGACAGCCAACAGGGATATGTCTAAGCACTGCGGTAAGTAGAACAGGAAGGGAGGAGACAGAGCTGACCCCCCCCCCCCACACCACACACACACACACACACACACACACACACACACACACACATAAAAGCCCCCCCCCCCCCCCAGCTTGCTGACACTTCCAGGTTTCAGCACTTGAGCACAGCGTAAAAAAAATAAAATTGTATTTCCACGTTTGGAGCGTCCGCCATGCAGGGGCACTGCCGGAGTCTCACTCGAGAGCTCGGCGCTTATTGCTGATTTATCACTTTTGTCCTCAGTATCAATGTGTGCATAAAGACGATGATTTTCCCTTCACGTGCTACATGGAAACCTTTCAGCCGAGACGGATGCTGATGAACCCCATTTCTCTCTGCAGAGACGGAGGGAGGGCGGCGGGAAGTGAGTCACGATGATAGTAATGGAGACCTGCAGGCCTGGTCAGTGTGTGGGTGTGTGTGCGTGTGTGCGTGTGTGTGTGTGTGCGTGTGTGTGTTGTGTCGGACCTCAGCATCTCCTCGTGGATTGCTGTAATGGGCCGTAGGAGCTGAAGTAGGCCTCGTCCTCGTCCTCTCGGAGCTCGGACACCGCGCTCAGGCTGCCGGTTCCGCTCGTCCCCGCGCTCAGCACCAGACCCTGAGCCAGCAGCCTGAGAGAAGCACAGCGGGGGGCGGATCCGCCCTTTTTAAGCGTCTCTTGTTGGGGACAAAGGGCGGCGAGCGGGAGAAGCAGAAAGCACACACAACCTTCATGCAGGACGTAGCGGTAAACGGAGGAGACGGGAGGCATTAATCTTTCCTAACTCTCTTCCAACCCCCCCAACCTCACTCTTTCTGTAATTTTCCCTTATTGCCCCCCCCCCCCACCCCCCTCCTCACTTTAACCTCAATGCTGCAGTGGAATTTTCCTTTCTCTTTTATATCCTTCCCCTTCCTCCCAAACTTCTTCAACAAGGTGCTCTAGTTGATGTTGCTGCAATACTGGGCTCACTGTGTCCCCCTGCTGGCCTCAGGAGGGCAGTGCAGAAGCAGATGCGACACACCGCAAGCTCTCCAGAACATCTAATTAGGACAATCACAATCACACACACACAGTAGTGATAAAGGAAGAGCGAAACCGACTTGAGTTTGTGCAGGTCGTCCATGGCTCTGGTCAGCGCCTCCTCTGAAGTACGGGCTCTCTCCTCAGCGGCCTGGGCCCTCTGCTGCAGTGCATCATGGGACTTGGTCCCAGAGGGCGGCGGGCACGTCGACGGGCCGGAGGAGCCCTCGCAGAGCTCCTCGGGGTCTGTCAAGAACCACAGAGAGGGGGGGGGGGACAAGCAAGAGACGTGTAACATCAAAGGCTCAGTGACGGTTAAGAGAAGCGGACGTGGAAAATCAGACTAAATCCATTCAGGTCTCATCTAAAAATGATAATCTGCTGAAATTCTGATTGTTCAGACCTTCCAGTAGTTTTAAAAAGACCTCTTGCAGGAAGTGAGTGTTGCCTTTTAGAGGGGAGAAGAGGCCGGGTTCTGCAGCCAGGCTGCATGCACTCCACCAGAGCTCTCTGCACCGACGCAGAATACCAACGCCGCTCCTCCTCCGAGGGGCTTTTCAACAGAGGATCCTGAGAAACAAATCACTGACTGCGGTGTCTGCGGACCGCACCGCAAACCTACAAGAGACAGCAACCTGAACCAGGTCCAACAACTTCTCTCCTCCCGAAATAAGACGTGAAGGAGTCGCCGTGTGTGAGAGACAAAACACGAAAGCCTCATCAAAGGTTTAAGGGGTCTCTTGTCTCTAGAATGTATTTTTTTAAAGCGTACTATAATGATTCAAACCACAAAACATGTATTTAGAAAAATATTGTTAAAGTGTCTCCTCTTATGTTGCCATTGGATACAGTGGTTTCTGGTCAGGCCTTTTTTCATTGGTGTAGCTTTTGCAAATGATCTGCAATGCAAAAACCCTGATATCCCCTACAACCTGAAAAACAGTGGACTGTTTCATGGTAAGCTGGGATACACACATACACACACACACACACACACACACACACACACACACACACACACACACACACACACACACGTGTGTATCTCTCTTTTGATCTGTGGCTGAATAGTGATAGACCTCCTGTTTATGAGGTGAAAAGTTGTACAGGGACACAAGTGAGTGAGTGAGTGAGTGAGTGAGTGAGTGAGAGAGAGAGAGAGAGAGAGAGAGAGAGAGAGAGAGAGAGAAAGAGAGAGAGAAAGAGAGAGTGACAGTGTGTGGGAGAGAGAGAAAGTGAGTGAGAGAGAGAGTGACAGTGTGTGTGAGAGAGAGAGAGAGAGAGAGAGAGAGAGAGAGGAGAGAGAGAGAGAGAGAGAAAGAGAGAGAGAAAGAGAGAGTGACAGTGTGTGGGAGAGAGAGAAAGTGAGTGAGAGAGAGAGTGACAGTGTGTGAGAGAGAGAGAGAGAGAGAAAGTGAGAGAGAGAGAGAGAGTGACAGTGTGTGTGAGAGAGAGAAAGTGAGTGAGAGAGACAGACAGACAGACAGACAGACAGAGAGAGAGAGAGAGAGAGAGTGAGACAGACAGACAGAGAGAGAGTGAGAGAGAGAGAGTGACAGTGTGAGTGAGAGAGAGAGAGTGACAGTGTGAGAGAGAGAGAGAGAGAGAGAGAGAAAGTGAGAGAGAGTGAGAGAGAGAGAGAGAGAGAGAGTGAGACAGAGACAGACAGACAGACAGACAGACAGAGAGAGAGAGAGAGAGAGAGAGAGAGAGAGAGAGAGAGACAGACAGACAGACAGACAGACAGACAGACAGACAGAGAGAGAGAGAGAGAGAGAGAGAGAGAGGAGAGAGAGTGTGTGTGTGTGTGTGTAGATTTTGTTGAGGGAATAGTTGTTTTCGATATCGGCCTCGTCGATTTTCTCGGCTTCCTCCATTACATCTCGTCGGCTGTGCCGCTCATTGAGAATGAGAGTTAATACTGGAGCACAATGTCAGAGGACCCCCCCCCTCAACCCTAACCCACCACCACCACACACTGTGCTCACTGTACCTGTCTGCAGCAGAGGGTCGTCCTGCAGGACTGGTCTCAGGAAGTCTTCGCTCTCCCAGGGTAAAGGAGCGTCCGGCAGGCCCCGTCAGACCGGATGCATCGCATTTCTATAAACGCAGAATTGTCCATAAAGAAAAAATGAAACTCAACAATATAACATGAACATTTAAACCACATCTCATCACAGACAATACGTACTGTTGACCGGATGAAGTTGATCATCTTGATGTAACCGTAGTCATCTAAATCTAATGAGGGGGTAAAAGAGAGAAGAGGGTGAGCCAATTTCATCAGAACCGAACAATCCTCCGGTTCTCCTCTGACTCTCTACTTACTGTGTTTTCTTATCACGTCCACGAGGCTGACCCGGTGCTCAGCCGTGCAGTGCTGCAGGGTGGCGGGCACGGAGTTCAGCCGCCTGAAACACAAACAACGACACCCGGTAGGACACTCTAAATGGAGACACTTACACTGTATCGTTCAGCTACTGAAGCCCACCTCACCTGTCACAGAACAGACACGCGACGTGAACCGGAACACTGTCCTCGTCCTCCTCCCACTGCCACGGCTCTTCGTCGTTATCCATGTCATCATCTTCATCATCACCGTCAGAGAGCTCCGGCATCTCGTCGGCAGCTCCGTCGCCGCCTGTCAACAGTAAACAAAAATACTCATTTACAAGCCGCTTTTGCACACGGCTACTTTTAGCAGCGTTGGTGTAGCTAAAAGCTAATTACTTTCACACAAGCAAAAAAAAATGTGCACCAACGTTACAACCATTACAGCTGCGGAAACCGGCTGTAACGACACATTGACAATGCGCAATGGAAATGTTCGCTAGCTAAAAGAAGCGCGTGCATTTTTAACAGCCACAGTGTTTTTTTAGGGGGGGTTTAAATGTGCTATTTACCAAACTCACGTGGGTCTGTGTATTCTGCCATGATGCCGCCTTGGTTACTGTGGACTTCCTGGTTGACGTTCGGTGACGTAAAGAAAAGGGGGCCGGGCCGAGTCGGAAGAGACACTTACAGATAACCACCACAAGATGTCGCCAGAGTTTAACTTATGAAATGATCTCAGATACTTTCTCTGCTCCGTGAAGGTGTAGAAGTATAATTTTACGACACTCACACGGTTTAACAGGTTTTACTGTCACCTATGATCTAAACTATCTAAATAAAAACTGAGAAGTAATTATAAAATACAGTTGATTGCGCTAAAATGTCAAGAAAAGTCTGAAGTTTTCTGCGGCCATCTTTGTTTGGCCGAAAAAATAATCAGCAACTTGGCAATCGGGTCAACGTCGCAATTAGAGTCTCTATAAAACATGGAAATGGCTTCAAAACATGAAGTATTGTCAAACGCTTCATGTATTTTTTGTTGAGTGTAAGTTATATTTTTGTGTATGTGGTTAACACACAATAATATAACGTTAATAGTCAGGAAAACCAGATGTTTAGCCAACTTTAAATTAAAAACAGAAGAACAAAAGTCAAGCAAAGTTTTAAATATGATTTATAAGTTGCATTAAATGCATCCGTTTAACCAGAATTGAATCATCGTTATAATTGCCCCCGATTCTGTTGGCCAGGTGGGAAACCTCTTTCCAAGAACTTTCTACCTGCAGCAGAACTAGCTTGGGACCATGTTTTTGTCAAAACCAGGCCTGAGGCGGCAGACGTTGGGTGTATCCTCTCGCTCCAGACATCACCGCGATGGTGCCTGACGCGTCAACTTCTCCTGCCGAACTGCTGCCAGGAGTCTGTCTTCTTGTGTACGAGTCTGACATTTTGCTCTGCCGTGACGAAGGCCTTAGGGCAGACCGTGCATCTTTTGAGACTCAGGCTTCAGACTAGACTTGAAGGCGTGGATATTCAGACTTGCTCTACTGCCGTGTGAAGAGACGGGGGTTCCTTCTGTTGTTGGGTTCAAAGCCTGCTGGAGCTTTGTCTACCCGATCAGGTGGACAACTCCCCGCTGATGTAGTTCTGGCATGGTCGATACGGGGTGGAGCAGAATTCAGATTTCACTTGATGAATCTTCTTATCAGGAAAAGAGAGTTCTTCGTTGCTTTGTCCTCGAAGTAACTGAGGCCGAGTTGAAGCCAGGCTTTAAATAAATGGCCGAGTTTGGCTTCTACGATCTTCTTCAGCGGAGTCAACGTTGCCGCTTGTCCCTCTGTCCACACTTGATGTCTTGGCACTCTGACTATAGTTGGTTCACTCCATCTTTTATATTCTCCTTTGTCATTCTGTCCCAGACCTCTATTAGTAAAGTCTAATCAGTGAGAGGCAGATCAGCTCAGTTGCTCCTCATTTTTGGGCTAATTACTGCACGGCCAAAGCTGCAGGAAGAGGAGAAAAGCTGTACGCCCCCCCCCCCCCCCCCCCCGCAAAAAACAATGTCAATTCTCCCTCTCAATATCACTTCTTGGGAGTAGAATGTTGTTTAAGTGTTCTGTTGAAATGTGCAGAAGCCATGATATTTGGAAAATGCTCATGTTAGGGCAAAACATTTGTGTATTTTGAATCAGAAGAGAATATGAACCCACAGACTCTCAGGTGTCAGGTTGGTTTTTATGTCATTGTTTAGAAGACAACTGCATTTTATAAGGAGTGACTGTCTTGTTACAAAGATGACGTCAAATAAACCAAAGCTACTGAATAAAAAAATCCCTATATCACACAAGCATTTAGAGCCCAATGAGTGTAACCACATTCAGCCACAAGGGGGCGCTGCTGGATCACGGAGAACAAGGTACGTTTATTTGAACATCATCTGTCAAACAAAAAGGCAATTTGAAGCGCTTCACTTAGAGCAACATGCACCAAAACACAAGTATAAGAAAATAAAAACAAAAATAAATAAAATGAATTAAAGCAGAAGACAGTTGTGTACAACTATGAAACAGAAATAAAACAATAAATTAAATAGAAATACCAGGAAGAAACAACAGCATAGATATGGTGATATGCATCCAATCCATTACATGCTGCAGTGCGCAGATATAGACACCGGATATTAAAAATCAAACACCCACAGAGTAAAATATTTATAATAATGTAATGAAAATATGTTAGAAGACATCCGATATTTTAATCTAGTCTAGCATAGACTCAAGCATCTACTTTAAGGCAGTTCAGTGCGTTGACTCAGAGTCGACGACGACGATGATGATGGTGATGATGATGATGATGGTGTGAATAGTGTTTGCAGTATTGGAGTTGTCTTTGTACATCCGCTGTAATGAGAAGATAAAATGAGAGCGTTTGAATACAGGTGACACAGAACATCACAGTGAACTCTGAACTGTCTTTGGCATATTTAACCCTGGACCCCATGTTCATTAGTCTAAGGACGTCCACATCAGATACAGATGTCAAGGAGCCGTCGCTCTCACCTCCGGGGTGCGTTTTCCTTCCACTCACTTCCCCGCGCTTTTCCCCAGAGCGGCGATGTCCTTGTTCTCCAGGATCTCAGACTTCTGCTCGGGTCGAAGCAGAGTGTTGGACGCCATCGCTTTGGCCACCGCTTGGATCGGGATGGACATGGACGTGGAGCACACGGCGGAAAAGGCACCCAAGAACTTCCTGGCCAGCCACTCCACGGGCCGACTCTCCTGCCTGTCGACCAACAGAACCCTGTTGGAGGAAAAAAAAAAAAAAAAAAAAAAACTTATTTTAGCCACCTATAAGAAAGTCAACATGTGAATATTCAGAACGTGGCGTACATAAACACACTGACTATGGACAAGAACCTCATAAGACCCCACTTCAAAAACACCCGGACTATACCTTTAAAATGTCACTCCCACACCGTTGAGATCAGTGATTAAAAAATGAATGTTTATATTTGTATTTATATTAAAAAAAACGATGTTTTAATATTGTATTATAAGCTATTAAGTGACGTCAGATCGGTGCATTAATATCACATTCTAAACCGCCAAATCAGCAGCAGGGGAGGAGTTGAAACTGAGCTCAATCACAGTCCCTGAAACATCAGTGAAGCACAACTCCTCTTCCTCTTCCTCTTCTCTAGCGGTGATACAAATGAAGCCACGGGGGAATGTGAGAGTCCATCCAGCAGCTATCACATGTCCTAATCCATTGCGACAATTAGATGCGTTTTGGTCGGCGATTATTCGTGTCAAATGGTGACTTGGAAGTCTTCAAAAATACATTTGAATTCAGTAAATGAGATCACTCACCCTGGTCTGTAAACGGCATATCTGTCAAAGCCCATCGCCTCAATCTCTGCTTCCACTTGTCCCTGGGGAAAACAAATCCGTTGTCAGTGATTGTCCAATGTCACTATTTAATGAGACAAACAGAGGGGGGGGGGGGGGACTTCAGTAGGCGGCCTGCAGCGGAGGGAGGGAATCAAACACCTTGACTTTGAGGTAGAGGAAGCTGCTGTCTTTGTCGGCTCCCCTGGAGGACTCCAGGTGGAACTGCGTGCAGCCTCCCGCTTTGGCGAGCTCCGCCGACTTCAGGATGTAGTCGTGATCAACGCGGATGAATCCTTCCTGAAGCAACAGGAGAACGTGACCTTTGACAGCGTTTCATAATTAAAGAACAAAATCCTTCTTAATACCTCAGAATATATAAACAATAAAAACACATTTCACTAATGCGACAAACATCTTAAACCTTGTGATTTTTTAATAACTTATCTGTGGTTATTATTGCAGTATTACTATTTGTTGCCCCTTCATACCGTTCATCCATAAGTGGAATACCAAACACTTGAATAAGTCATTTAATACATGGCTTGAGAATAAAATATACATTCACAGTCAAACACTGTTTTAACCCCAAAACAAGTGTGCATGAAAGATATACCCCGACCAATACTGCACTTTTTAAGACAATATGATGTAAATATTTGAGGTTTTTAAAACTCTTTATATATATATATATATATATATATATATATTTCTTTTATATATATATATATAAATAATATATATATATATATATATTTCTTTTATATATATATATATATATATATTTCTTTTATATATATATATAAATAAAATAAATTATATATATATATTGTATATCTATCGGCCTAGTCAGTTTATCAGTCTAGAACTATTGGAAATGCAACTCCATCAAATCCTATCATACTGTTCACAGTATTCTGGTAACTTGTGCCTCAGTTCAACAGTAGAATCTTAACTGATCCGTCAGTTCAGCACCAGCAGTGGATCTGTAGTGTGTAGTGTGTAGTGTTCAGTGTGTAGTGTTCAGTGTGTAGTGTTCAGTGTGTAGTGTTCAGTGTGTAGTGTGTAGTGTGTAGTGTTCAGTGTGTAGTGTGTAGTGTTCAGTGTGTAGTGTTCAGTGTGTAGTGTTCAGTGTGTAGTGTTCAGTGTGTAGTGTTCAGTGTGTAGTGTTCAGTGTGTAGTGTGTAGTGTGTAGTGTTCAGTGTGTAGTGTGTAGTGTGTAGTGTTCAGTGTGTAGTGTTCAGTGTGTAGTGTTCAGTGTTCAGTGTGTAGTGTTCAGTGTTCAGTGTGTAGTGTGTAGTGTGTAGTGTTCAGTGTGTAGTGTTCAGTGTGTAGTGTGTAGTGTTCAGTGTGTAGTGTTCAGTGTGTAGTGTTCAGTGTTCAGTGTGTAGTGTGTAGTGTGTAGTGTGTAGTGTTCAGTGTGTAGTGTGTAGTGTGTAGTGTTCAGTGTGTAGTGTTCAGTGTGTAGTGTGTAGTGTGTAGTGTTCAGTGTGTAGTGTGTAGTGTTCAGTGTGTAGTGTGTAGTGTTCAGTGTGTAGTGTGTAGTGTGTAGTGTGTAGTGTGTAGTGTTCAGTGTGTAGTGTGTAGTGTGTAGTGTGTAGTGTTCAGTGTGTAGTGTGTAGTGTAGTGTTCAGTGTGTAGTGTGTAGTGTTCAGTGTGTAGTGTTCAGTGTGTAGTGTTCAGTGTTCAGTGTGTAGTGTTCAGTGTTCAGTGTGTAGTGTGTAGTGTGTAGTGTGTAGTGTGTAGTGTTCAGTGTGTAGTGTGTAGTGTTCAGTGTGTAGTGTTCAGTGTGTAGTGTGTAGTGTTCAGTGTGTAGTGTGTAGTGTGTAGTGTTCAGTGTGTAGTGTGTAGTGTGTAGTGTTCAGTGTGTAGTGTTCAGTGTGTAGTGTGTAGTGTTCAGTGTGTAGTGTTCAGTGTGTAGTGTGTAGTGTTCAGTGTGTAGTGTGTAGTGTGTAGTGTTCAGTGTGTAGTGTGTAGTGTGTAGTGTTCAGTGTGTAGTGTTCAGTGTGTAGTGTTCAGTGTGTAGTGTTCAGTGTGTAGTGTGTAGTGTTCAGTGTGTAGTGTGTAGTGTTCAGTGTGTAGTGTGTAGTGTTCAGTGTGTAGTGTGTAGTGTGTAGTGTTCAGTGTGTAGTGTGTAGTGTGTAGTGTTCAGTGTTCAGTGTGTAGTGTGTAGTGTTCAGTGTGTAGTGTTCAGTGTGTAGTGTGTAGTGTTCAGTGTGTAGTGTTCAGTGTGTAGTGTGTAGTGTTCAGTGTGTAGTGTTCAGTGTGTAGTGTTCAGTGTTCAGTGTGTAGTGTTCAGTGTTCAGTGTGTAGTGTGTAGTGTGTAGTGTGTAGTGTGTAGTGTTCAGTGTGTAGTGTGTAGTGTTCAGTGTGTAGTGTTCAGTGTGTAGTGTGTAGTGTTCAGTGTGTAGTGTGTAGTGTGTAGTGTTCAGTGTGTAGTGTGTAGTGTGTAGTGTTCAGTGTGTAGTGTTCAGTGTGTAGTGTGTAGTGTTCAGTGTGTAGTGTTCAGTGTGTAGTGTGTAGTGTTCAGTGTTCAGTGTGTAGTGTGTAGTGTTCAGTGTGTAGTGTTCAGTGTGTAGTGTGTAGTGTTCAGTGTGTAGTGTTCAGTGTGTAGTGTTCAGTGTTCAGTGTGTAGTGTTCAGTGTTCAGTGTGTAGTGTGTAGTGTGTAGTGTGTAGTGTGTAGTGTTCAGTGTGTAGTGTGTAGTGTTCAGTGTGTAGTGTTCAGTGTGTAGTGTGTAGTGTTCAGTGTGTAGTGTGTAGTGTGTAGTGTTCAGTGTGTAGTGTGTAGTGTGTAGTGTTCAGTGTGTAGTGTTCAGTGTGTAGTGTGTAGTGTTCAGTGTGTAGTGTTCAGTGTGTAGTGTGTAGTGTTCAGTGTGTAGTGTGTAGTGTGTAGTGTTCAGTGTGTAGTGTGTAGTGTGTAGTGTTCAGTGTGTAGTGTTCAGTGTGTAGTGTTCAGTGTGTAGTGTGTAGTGTTCAGTGTGTAGTGTTCAGTGTGTAGTGTGTAGTGTTCAGTGTGTAGTGTGTAGTGTTCAGTGTGTAGTGTGTAGTGTGTAGTGTTCAGTGTGTAGTGTGTAGTGTGTAGTGTTCAGTGTTCAGTGTGTAGTGTGTAGTGTTCAGTGTGTAGTGTTCAGTGTGTAGTGTTCAGTGTGTAGTGTGTAGTGTTCAGTGTTCAGTGTGTAGTGTTCAGTGTGTAGTGTGTAGTGTGTAGTGTGTAGTGTTCAGTGTGTAGTGTGTAGTGTGTAGTGTTCAGTGTGTAGTGTGTAGTGTTTAACTCACGGTCCCTGCTTTTGCTTTGGTTGTTCCCAGGCAGCAGTAGCCCACATCGTGGCCCTGGAAGGCTGCGGCATAATCGTCAAGCTTCTCAAAGTCCACCACCTCCTGTACCTGGAGGCATAGAAAGACAAACGCAAACAAAAACGTCACTCTCAACATGATACATGTCATGATAATGGACTAGAGAATCAACCCACTGACCAGGGCTTCACTCGCTCCATCTTCAAAGGAGAGCCGTCTCCTCCCGATGAGGGTAATCTTGGAGAAGATGTTGCGCCCCAGCAGCTCTTGAAGCAAGCTCTTGCCCGATTCCCCAGAGGCACCGAGGATGAAGCAGCTTTTATTTTGCTGCCTGAAGTTTTCCTCCAGAGTCTTCATGTCCTCGGCCATGCTGTGTGTGTGTGTGTGTGTGTGTGTGTGTGTGTGTGTGTGTGTGTGTGTGTGTGTGTGTGTGTGTGTGTGTGCCAAAAAAAACCAAAAGTGCCTGCTATTAGCATGAGTTCAGGTGATGCTCAAAAAGCAAACAAAGTGTATTATAATGCAGGCAATGCATGCAAATGTGACAACATTGTTTATTTACCATCTCGGTATAAAGGCGTGATTTCACATACTAATTTTGGGCAAACCCCTAACTTTAGAAATGGACTCTGCAATAGGCTGGACACCATATTAAAACAATAAAAACTCTGATCTAGTCGACACAATACACGACGAATTAACGAGAAGACGCCTATAATTTAGAATCCAGTCCTGGTTTTGTTTCGCAGGGTGAATACGTTTCCCAAAAAGTGAAGTAGCTTTAAATGCACCTGTTTGTTAACGGGGTTCGGTCTGACTCCGGGAGGAACGGTTAATAATGACGTCGTTGCTTCTCTCTTCATCGTTTACATTTGTAGCTAACATTGAACATTCCTCGTGCTCGCATTCAGATGACGTAACGTTACCTGTGACCGTGTCCCCGGTGTTAGCAGGTTAGCGGTTAAACTGAAGCGTGTGTGTGTGTGTGTGTGTGTGTGTGTGTGTGTGTGTGTGTGTGTGTATGTGTGTGTGTGTGTGTGTGTGTGTGTGTGTGTGTGTGTGTGTGCAGAGAAGCCCCGGTGTTTACCTCGTGTACTTAACCGGATCGGGGTCGTCGAAATAACTTAAAAGCGCCGCGACGACAACAATGACGGCCGTTAAGAGCCAGGTCGCTTTTCCGAGGGTCGTGTCCGGTATGTTCATAACAGACGCTGCTAGGGAGCAACGGTTACATTGCGGCAACACTTCCTGGTTGCTTCATCTTCACTGACGGTGCTCGTTGATAGGCTGAGAGGGGGGGGGGGGGAAACAAGTATACATCATCGTCTCCGTCAACGAGATGATGGCAATAATGTTCATTGTGTATTTTATGTATTTGGTGTTGTCGTTAATTCAACAGGAAGGGAGAGATCTTTGAACTTCAACACGCCAGTCTCATCCTCATTTTCCACCATGGAAAACGTCTGCGCATGCGCACTTGACTTTTTTTTAAAAAAACCCGGAAAAATAGATTATTATATGGATTTCAAGAATATCTTACAACTGTAGAATGATACAATATTATGTATTTATTTTCCAATTTAATTTCTATATCGTGCTCCATTACAACATATTAGTGTCCACCTGTTGCACTAAATTGCTTATTTTTGGTCTACTTACCATCGTTATCTCTCAATATTAGATTAATAATGCAACTCTTTGAAAGGGAAAGTTACAAACATTTATTTAAAGTGGGGTTCAATTTGTGCATAAGCATGACCGGGCATTTTGTCCAACTTTGTGTACGCGTAAATAGTAATCTACTACCACAGTCCTCGTTCAGGATAAAAGACGGATAACTTCTTTTATTTTTTTGCCCTTAGGAAAGTGGGTTTTTTTTGCGAGGTATTGAACCATATTTTTACACAGATCAAAAAAACATCTCCTTGCAATCTTCTTGCATTATTCCCATCCGTCATTAAGACGGTTTTGTGTCTTTCTTCACTGTCGGTTATAGAGATGCATGTTGTCCAGTGGAGGAAGAAGTACTCCGATATTTTACTTGAGCTAAAGCGATACCACAGAGTAGAAACTTTCTCTCACGGCGCTCTGAGTGTCCTGGTTCACCTGCAGAGCGCTTCGCTTTTCTAGTTGCAGGGAGCGAACAAACTAAAGCTGTGTAGGTTAAGGGGAAAGTGATTGCTGTCATCAAACCCTTTTAGTTCATGTGGCAGAAGAAATAAAAGCCATTCATGACAAGTCAAGAGCTGGTCCTCTTTACTCCATTAGACTGGACCAGCCTACATGCGAGATGCTGTTCAGCCAGTGTGTGGTCTCTTCCCAAATGGTTGGTTCACACTCAAAATGTTTGCTGGCAATTAAAAGCTTCTTTTACATAAGAAACATGTGCAGAAAAAAACCATTTCAAATATGTTAAAAATCTCGATACTAGCTCTACTGAAAGCAGGGTCTTGAAGGCTCTCCGTACTTACATCCTGATAGAATCCATTCACACATCTTGCACTGTATAAAAAGTAATAATGAAAAGCTTTTTTTAAACACGTTTAGGAGGCATTGGATCTCATTGGAATATGTAGAAGAGATGTCCGGGATATGGCGGCCTGGACCCGGAGTGCTAACCAAACCCTGAAACATGTATTTGCCTTTTGTCAGACCATCGGGGGGGGGGGGGGGGTTCATTAGCCAAAACCTCCACACAAAGAAAGCGAGTCCAGTCACATGCAATGAATTCATCAACGCTCCATGTTTTTAACACCCCTGCCACTTGGAACACAAGGCATCGACCTAATAGAATAGAATATGATGGAGCCGGGGGATGAATCTGATCCTTTAAATTTGTCAGCAGTCGGAGACAGAAAGGAGGTTGGGAGAAGAGGCCTTTAACCGGCACTCTGCTGAAATGAAATGTCGCCTCTTTGTTCCTTAGCCGCGGGTGCTAATTGGGCCTAGCGGCGGGGGGCGAGGAAAGCCGCCGCTGGGCTCCTGTCTGTCACACCTGTTGAGTCATTGTCTCTCGCATTGATCAGACAGGAAGTTGGAGTGAGGAGGCTTATGCCTCAGTGGGTGCGTGGCAGAAACGTGGTTCAATTTCCTTTTAGAGCTCCGCTGCTGGAGGTGGAAATACCAACGGTGGTCAGTGGTCAATTGCGTTCCGACCATTGATTAGCTCGCACTAAAGGACATATGGATCATAAAGAGTTGGGTTTTTTTTATTGGGTTTTCACATCCTTAACACCTTAATCAAAGTCCCTCCTGCATTTCCTCAGCGCTGCGTAACGCCTGAGGTCTCTGCCACGCAGTGTAGAGCGGCGGACGGACGGATTAGAGAGACCTCGGCACACAACTGCAGAATGCCGTAGTGGGACCGCTTGAGTCACGTTGGACAATAAAACTCCAACCACAGGAAAGTCACAGCTCAACGGAGATGAGGAGATTCAGCTGAATCTCAGCCGTACAGCATCTGCATTGATTTTTGTCATAGAAAAAAAATGTATCAACCTTGTTTTATTGTGAAGATATGAGGTCCAACAACAATCTCAGATGTGCACTGATAGTCAGCTCACAGTTCAGACATGATGCAGGGTTTACAGGTTTACGCCTAAATTGTAATGAAACAAACTGACTGTACAAAAGTCCTTATTCTTTCCTCCTGAAATGTGCAAACATTGAACTAAAATGAGCAAATATCAGGAGTCACAACTCATCAGATTTAGTTCATATTCCCATCATTTATGTTGCGGCTTCATATCTATATGGACACATTTCTGTTTTCTTGATATATTGTGCCACATGATTTATTGAATGTTATTTTTATTTGTATAACCGACTGATGTGATTGTAATTTTAAGGATACATCCAAATGAAAGACATGTACACGTGGATGCCTGCATATACATATCACACACACACACACACACACACACACAGACACACACACACACACACACACACACACACACACACACTGTACGCAAACTCGGCTTAAGGCTTTGGACCCCTGATTCCACAGACTCTGGAGTGTGATGCTAATGATGGAAATTAATGGAGCCTGACAGCACAATCTGCTGCCCATTGTCTCCCAATAAACAGCTTTGCGGTCCACATGAGCCACAGAGGGACAGAGGGGACGGGGAGGTTTAAGCTGAGACCGGCAGGGTTGGAGGGTCGGACCTCAGGGGACAGAGCTGATCCTGAAGTGGGGATTAGCTCAATTAGACGGGCGCTGTCTGATCAAGATGCAGGGTTCACACCTATGATGTGTGTGTGTGCGTGTGTGTGTGTGTGTGTGTGTGTGTGTGTGTGTGTTATGAGAGGAGTCGCCATCATTAGAGCCGACTGTTGCCATTATTTGTTGCCGCGTCTGCCCGACGCAGCTGCTGCGAAGCAACAGTCAAGATGACGACCTTCTGCTGAGACATCCATTTATCGTCATGCATTTCAATGGTAATTAATCTCCGATGTGTTTTCATCGTCCAAATGATAACAGGTCCATGAATATTTCAGTGTGCTTCTTGTCAACTTGTTTTACGGGTCAAGTTGTATCAGTGACAAAGCAACAAGGACGTTCAAGCATCGTTCATAATTTGTCACTAATAAGATTGTTAACTAAGGGAATGTAAGTTCAATGAACTGTTGGAACGAGCAGATACAGAATATACACGAGGCTCATTTCTCAATGTATTTTTACAGGTTTTCTCTGGAAAAAATATACAGATTTTCAGTTTAATTTAATTTTTTTTAATTTTAAACTACATTTTCACCTGGATATCAGGTCCTCGTGCACTAATATGTATCTGTTTCCCCCTCTAAAAAGACACTGATGTAGTTTACAGCAAATAAGCTCCTCTTTTAATGAAAAGTTTACTGTTATTAGAAAGTTAGAGTCCCTAAATATAAGAATTGAAAAAGAGAGAACCAAGTAAACTGGAGTGGTCTTGTTGCAAATTGTAATATTGTTTTTAATCTACAGTAAAATGTACAAAAACATACAAAAATCCAGTCCTGGTACCTTAAAATATCATCATGTATAATTACAAAACACTGGAGCAGTTTTGTCTCAATTTAAAGGGAACTTCAGAAGTTTGAGGGGTTAAAAAGATTACCAGCTGCCAGATACTGTGATCAGCTGTGTGGGGGAAAAAAAACAAAGCGGTACAATAAAGTAGCTGTGGGACAGAGGCTCAGAGTCTTCCTCTGGGCTCGGCTTTTGTCGCAGGCTCAGACTCGAAAAGGCTCAGACCGTCACAATATGTTTTGGAAGCGGAGTATATATCGCCGGTGCTCAGAGGAGCTTTTCCTGGCTCAGCTGAGCAGCGGTGAGACCTGCCTTCCCTCCTCTGAGGAACAATGGGCTCATTAAAGGAGCAAACAGATTATCACATGCTTTTCAATAGACGGTGGTAAAAAGAAGAGTCCGGGGGGGCCGTGGCAGCTCCCAGCAGGTAGAGATAAGACGACGCTTGCACATCTGGCCGACCCGCTGCTAACTACGCCTGTCGGCCTATCTGCATATCTGCATCTATTTTAGTATATGTAAAAGTCTTCATGACTCTGAATTTAGCTCGTTTCCCTCGCAGAGAACATTTCATTACTTTACAGTATGAAACACACCCTGACATAAAAGTGTGTTTAGTGTGGGTCTGTGCCAACAAACGTGTGAACACTTCACTGCATTCACTGTAGCTCAGTTTAAACAGAGCCACCTGCACACTGTCCGTGCTTTCCTCCGTTATACACTGTTTTCATACAGCAACGAGTCCTTTCCAATGGAAGTCGGTGACACGGGGGCCACAAACTGACGCCGGACAATAGATGGCCAGCGGGAGGCTAATTGCGACGCTTACAAATCTGCTGAGTCAGACGAACGTCAAAGTGCACGCTTACCTGGATAAGAAAACCAAGCTTGCACAAGCTTAAGAAAGTGAAAACACATTCACAAAACTGCAAGAAAAAAAACCTTTGAAAAAAAGATAAATCTGAAGCTGTAAAACCAGTCTGATGATACCAAGCGTGTTTGACTGACATTGGCCATCAATAAGCGTATTGATCAATAAGCATATTGATCAAGAAGCTTCATGCGAGCATGTAGGCTGGGGGGGGGGGAAAGGAAATCTATCCTGCGACAGTCTATTGAAATGTTAGACAAATTCTAGACAACCACGCCATACTTTGACCAGCTACAAATACGTCTTTGTGTCATCATGTACTCCGACGCCACAGTCTTCTCCCACCAACGTGCACTTGTGCACCAACGTGCACTGAAAGTGCAGAAGCAGACTTTGCTCTACTGCTGAGCTGCGAGCCTTTGTCTGAATGGATGTGTATTGGGCCCCCCCGAGTCCTTTTCATCGGCACGCCTTTGTTAAAGTCAGTCGACTAATTGACCGGCGATTCCTCCTTCTCTGTCGTCGGAGGGTTATGCTAACATCAGTCAGGGTTTACCAGCCCTTCTCCTCAATGTTAGATATACTTCAGAAGGTATAGTTGCCCAGATATGCGTTCTTAGTTTCGGACCACCGAGGCTTCGTGAAACGTCAATATTTATGATCGGTCGTCTTCTGCGTCTCATTTATCTCAATGGGGGGAACATGAAAAAAAAGGACAGATTATTAGTTATGATGAGTTTCCCAGGAGAAAATTAAACTTGAAACAGTTCAATCTGCACGGGCTTGTGTGAGGTAATACTATAGCATAAAGCCTCTTAGTGGATATTTGTGTTTGGCTTTGAGTTTTCACTATCAGATCTGTTTGCTGTCTTAAATCTCCCCTTTGTGGCAGGACACGGTGAAGCTTAACGACTCCTTTGAACTGCCGATATCCCCGGCGGAATGGCTTCGAGAATGTCAACCAACTAACCTTTAGTCTCTTTCCCACATCCAGCAACAGCGCAGGGCCACGTTAATACCCATCTTTCAGTTCCCATGTTCACTTTGTCCATCGCGCACGCAAACAGGCAGCGACTGGCGTAGTAAAACGGCAACGGAACAATACTGGAAACATGCTGCTTTGTTTCTCTGGAAGAGAAAATTATGCAGAAATCCTCAGAACAACTGCAGTTATGATGCTTCTCATGTGTGAAGAACGGTTTCAGCAGACGGTTCTCGTACCTCCTTCCTATACCTACTGTCATTTTTATATATATCCCACAAAATCTATTTGTATATAATCCACGTAATCGTGGACCAGGAAGCGTAAAGAGGAGACCACCTCTATTATTTAAACCCAAACCACAATCTTCTACCAGACCCAGCTAAGTTGTTTCCTGTGAAGACGGTACGGATGTAATCAGCATTATTCACACGTGTCGCTGAGCATTCGACGCATTCAAAATGAGGAACAACTTTTCGCGAGATATCAGCACCCTTTAAAAAAAAAAAAAAAAGACTTAAAAAGCCTGGCGATCATTTAGCGACACGACGCGGGTCAAAGGTTAACAGTAGATCTGAGCAGCTGATCGTCACACAATAAGTGTCAGAAAAAGCACGACTGACACCTGAAGTGTTCATCTCATAGAGTTTGGTTGAACTCAGGACTTTAGGTGTCAGGTGACTGAATGAGATATGATCATGAATGCTACCAGGAATGGTCACTTCCTGCGCTGCTACATTGAGACCCACAATCACGTCGCACGAACGTTGTCTCAGACTGCCTCAGATGTTGGGACATGTTGGTTTAGGGTGGAGGAAGGCCAAAAACAAAGTTGCGTTCTCATATCGTCATACTTTGTGATGGACACTGTCTCAGTGTGACGCTCCCCTCCGTCCCTCTGGCTCTTCTAAAACCAGCTGAGTCTGTCTCTGGGACGGGGGGGGGGGGGGGGGGGGGGGGGGGGTCGGGCCCTGCTGTCCGGCGGCCTACAGGGAGAGTGAAAGAAGGAAGAAGGGAGATCATGTCGGATCGTAACGGGACCCACCACAGCACGGAGACCTCCCTGCCGATGAGCAAACACCGCTACAAATGGCAGAGCTGGCTGGACAATCGCTCCGTGAATGGAAGCTAATTAGCTGGAGTCTAATGCCAGTTTACTGACACCTGTATTAGCGCGCTCGCTCAGCGGGGAGTCAGGGCCGGCCAACAAGCGCTAATCCCTCATAAGCCCAGAGCACTCCTCCCAAGAACTGGCATTAGCATACTCTTCTTCTTCAGCACAGCTGTTGCCCAACCTAAACCTGGAGGAGACGGGGCTTCCACAGCGATGCGCTTTGAGGAGGAGGAGGAGGAGGAGGAGGAAGAGTTTGTCTCCAGTCACCTGTGTTCCCATGTACGTCGGGTTCCCACTAAAGAGTCCAGAAGTGGCCGTATTTGGAAATCGACACAGCAAACTTCCCTGAATAGAAGAAGCAAACCTCTGAAATCCCACATGAGGACAACCATGACAATCTCCTTCTCTGTCGTTTTTTTTTCCCTCACCCACATCATTTTCCAGGCCCTATGGGAACTCGGCCACGTTCCCTTTCCGTCTCGTTCCTTCGCTCTCCCATCCTCTCCCACTGCCTGGGTGGTGCAGTGATTACCCAGTGGCCGTGTGTGCATCAAGGCAAAGTGCGAGGCCGGTGTGTGTGTGTAAGGGATTAGCGAGCTTTTGGCATTAACATCGCGACTGAACTGGCTACATTCCCTCGCTCTGCTAATAATTTGAGGGGAGGAGAAAGCGGCTGGTCCATTAGCTCGGTCTGTTTGCTCAGGAGTTGGCCGACTCTGATCCTCTAATTTCTCTCACCGATTCCAAGAGGATCTCCTGCTTTTGTGACGGGAGGGGACGGGGAGGATAAAGGATGGGACCGAGGGGCACATTGATTCAGAGATCGCCGTCCTCGGGACATTCTGTACACTTACGAAACTAATCAGTGTGTGTAAACACGGTGAGACGCGCTGAGGGCCGGTGGCTAAAAGGCCGGGGTCTCCGGGGTTGATTAGGAAGAGCTGCCGACGGACCACACTCGGTGTCTGTCCCGGCTCTGATCTGCGGACCCCATGCAGGCAAAAAAACGCGAGCAGCTCGGCTCACGCGTCGCTCCGTTCTGACTGGCTGGGGTTTTTTAGAGGGGGCTCGGAGTGGATCAGGTCGTGGTCTCTGGTGGACCTGTAGAGTTTTTAAGCACTTGGTAAATGCAACTTTTATCAGATGCTTTTTCCAGGAGTCTGTTGTGCAGAAGCAGCGGAGGACACTAAGCATTCGTCAATCAGATATGCGATTGATACGAAAGCTCTGCGGTGGCCGACAAAAGCTGAGAGAGGAAGAGTTACCCAGAGAAATCGGATGAGTTTACATGCACAGTAATAACCCTAAATAAATCTGTGTATCCACCAGTAAATAGATCTGTCTCCTACACCTCACTCCTGTTGGAACCATGACTCTTTTATCCAAGAATTTGCAGTGACACCAGAAGAGCACAGGCTCTGTATCAAGAGCAAACACAGTTTTTTTCCTCACATTACATTGTTTTGAATATAAGGGTGCACAGTCTTATATTTCTATACATTCAAAAAGGTGATTATGAACCCAGTCCTGCTTTCCGTCTACACGACCAGCGTTGTTGTTTAGACGACTTTTTAAGAAAGTGACAGCTGTTCAGTTACATAAGTTTGTGCAAACACACACGTGTTTCTCCTTATAATAATTCACTCTTATTTTGGTTTACTTTTTTACAGCAAGTTAAAAAAAAAGTTCTTTAATGACCGTATTGTATAATTGCTGATGTTTTCTGTCTTGCGGAATGTATTGTCTCTTTGTGCATTGAGGGAAGCACAAAACAGTTTAGAAACTGTCCCAAACTGCTTTAAAATGCGACTTTCCACTCCTTCCCAAACAACAGAATACACCAAGCTACAGGAAGTGACACCTTAAAACTTGTTTTTATAAGGAAATGCAAGTTTGCTATCTAATTAAAAGTGAAAATGTGTGCACAGTAGGCCTCATTCACAAACGGTGTGCACCAACGTTTCATGCTCAAAATCAGTGATTCATCAATATTTTCTTCGTTCTCTGTGAACATCTGCAGCCGTCTCAATGTAAAACAAACGGCCTTTTAAAGGCGCCGTAGACGAGGTTGGAAGCATCTCTGTTGCCCCTCTGAACGTCTCTCAACACGGTGACGGCTGAGTTGGCTAGCTTGCTAGCTAGCGAAGCTAACGGCGCGAACTATGGGCAAAAGTGCTGACACAGGTTTTTAACCTGAGAGGGTTAGGGTGTATTTGAAGTTGCTAATTTACTAATACAATGTAGTAGAGTGCTATGAATTTAATGCATCGTCATCCTCTATAGTAGAGCATAGGAGAGAATGTCCATGACGGTTTGGTTTTCATTGGTTTTATTGACTTGGTCCGTAATGTTTGGCTTCTACCGTCAATTTCTAGTGCCATGAATTTGCGCACATAGTAGTTCAGTCACGACATTCTTTTAGTTTTTTGATGTTTGAGGGTCCATGCTTCTCCCTGGTGAAATGACGACGTGGCAATGATGCTTCAGACTAAACGCTAATATTCAGATATTTCTTCAAACATCCCTAAAGAGGAGCTGGAATCAGGTTTGTTGACATTCTATTTTTTGTGTCAGAATGACCAGAAATGCTGTCTAAGTTCATTTTGAATCAGTCCAAGTTAATTCACAGGCGCTGGCTCGCATCTTAACTGGTCAGAAACCAAATGTTAAACTGCAGCACAGTGAACATGTCAACCGTGTCGTGGACCACAGTAAAATAAACGTGACGCAGAATCAGTCCTGACACGGGGGGGGGGGGGGGGGCTTGTGTTATTGTATTATAATAACCCATCAATCATCAGATCTTAAGCTGCGCCCTCAGGGGGATCCTCTTCTGTGACTCAACATCGTCTCCGTTTTAAGTGGACATCAGATCAGATGTCACTATCAATTCCCGAAGCCACGACCTCTCCTAATACCCCTCACAGCCAATTAGCGGCAGCGAAACCTTCAATGGCAATGCACAGGAGCCGGTTAGCGCTACACATGCTACCCTGCTAGCCGCCGCCGTCAGTGGGACAGGGGCTAATGGGCAATCACTGGGGGGGGGGGGCTTATGTTGCAAATCAGCCCCCAGATCTGCGAGACTCTACTGGGGATTCCTGTCCGGTGTGGCCTGATTCTGGAGCTTATGATCCAGTAATGGGGGTGCTTTGGTGGAGATCTGAGAGGGACCCGTGGGAATACGGTGTCGAACCGGCCCAGGCCTCCTCAGGCTAAAAGGGGGCTTTGATAGGCAAAGCAGCTCGGCACAGAGAACACGGAGGAACAGGGCCCTGCTAATAGGAGGTGTCACTCCTAACTTGTCCATCAGCAGTTGACCCGTTTCATATAAAGCATGAACAGAAAAACTTGTTTTGTTCGATTTTTTCAGTGATTATGAATGTGTTTCTTTTTTTTAATGTGAGGTGGATCGACACTGATCATCGTGCTCTGTGGTGAATTTAGACACATTTTAAGTTTTTGTTTTTTTCAATCTTTAACTATTTAAAAAAGTTGAAGTGAGAAGAGACTAAAAAGTCTCAGCAGCATCACCAAAGGTACCAAAGACCGTAACACCGCTGCTGTGTGTGTGTGTGTGTGTGTGTGTGTGTGTGTGTGTGTGTGTGTGTGCCATGTTTTCTGTCTGATCTGCCAGTTTTTTTTGAGGGCGCATCATCCTCAACCTAATGATCGGCTGATGTTACATTTTAGATTTAGATGTTTTTTGCGTTTTTTTTAAACGTCTCAAACGTTTGGAAAGTGTCCAACACGAAGGTCTACCGAGTTTGCTGCAACACAATGTTTCATCCACACTGCATTTCCTTGCACTGATGAAAACAAATAGATTAAAAAGCTAACAATAAACCAATACAAGCTTCCACAAAGGCTGCAACTCTGCGAGTTTACGCATCCTTTTATTTCATCGTACGTGTTCATTAAGTCATGAATAAATCCCACAGAGATCAAGATCTCTCCTGCAAGAGAAACTTCAAAAACGGCCTTCACGCACTAAAGCAAGCTCAACATCGTTAGGAACATCAGTACTTCTACACGAAAAACTCACACGTCTACGACGTCGTGCGTTCGTTTTCCATCGAGGACCGCTTTGTGCTTTTGGCTCTCCTGGGGTCTGGTGTCGTGGCTACGAGGATGTGTTTGAGTCCCAGTAGCGAGCTGAGTTTTGCGGTGGCGCTCACACTCCTTTATAAGAGTAAAAGGTGCATAATCAAGAATGCACCGTCCGTATGACTCTGTTCAGAGAGAGTCACATGTGCTGCCCTGTCTCCACTGAGCAGAACATCGACATGATTGAGAAATCGACCGTGATCTTCTCTCATTGCTCATTATTGATCACTATAATCCTATAAAGGGAACCCTATCCCATCACCACTTAAATGTGTGTGTGTGTGTGTGTGTGTGTGTGTGTGTGTGTGTGTGAGCGGGCCGTTTAGGCTGAGTTACGGGGGTTTATGCCGTCTGTTCGTCCTGTCAGCGAACGGGTGGGTTGCATTGGTTGAAGAATGGTGAAGGCAGGTGGTGTGACTAAAGCGAGGACTGGACCGAATTGGGCGGATGCAGGCTTTAGCCGAGGGAGGAGGAGGAGGAGATGGGACAGGGGTGTCACCAGTCGACGGGGCCCGTCCCAAAACAGCGCCGCGCACACCACACCCACCCAACTGTTCCTCTTTCAGCGACCCCTTCTGCCTCTCCTCTCCTCCTTCTCTCGCTCTCCCTGTCTCGCTTTATCTCCTCTCCTCTCCTCCTCTTTTCTTTTCTTTTCAGAATGCATTGTTAACAAAACGGTTTACAAACCCTGGCTGGTACATTATCCACGACCGCCTCCTGTGAGATTGATTTAAGCAAATGGATTCAGAAAGGGAGGAGGGATGGAGAGGAGGAGGAGGAGGAGGAGGAGGGGGGGAGGGAGGTTGCATGGAAAGGATGGAAAAGGAGAAAGTGAAAAGAGGTGTGTTCCTGCAAGCAGCTTTACAAAACCACCACATGGGCCAACGTTGAATATTCCCTTTTCTCTGCGTTTTTTTTTTTTTTTTGAGAAGCCATACATTAAACGCTCATTATGCAGCCTTTATGTGCAAGAGGAGGCAGAGCGGCTGAGGGACGCACCGTGATCCCCCTGCATCATATGCATGCATGGAGCATCTTTCAGAGGCTTTCTGACATGTATGATATCGTCATGACCCGGAGAGATTTGACTCTTTCACAAAGGGAGGGTGTGTCTACTGGGGGGTTTTAACGCCGTGAATCAGATTGGCTGTAATGTTTAATAAAGTTGACTTTTTCGGGGTGGGGTGTGGGGGGGCGGGGGTTGAGAATTTGTTGATCCGAAGAAGTCAAAAAGTCTTTCATTGCAAAATGTAAAAAAAAAATATATAAGAGAGAAGCATAATGGAATGAAAGCGGCAGAAGTGACAACTAGAGAACGCTACCCGGCCTTCTTTTTTTGTGTTTTTATTAGTTTCACCATTAAAAGCACGGACGCTTGTGTGTGTGTGTGTGTGTGTGTGTGTGTGTGTGTGTGTGTGTGTGTGTGTGTTGCTCCTCGCCGACCTCCATTCTCACACACTCTCAAAGACACACTTCAGCTGCAGATGGATTTCTTTCACTTCTACTTTTCATTTGACATTTTAACTATATCATTCCACTTTCACAGCCTTCTCTTCTTCTTCTTCTTCTTCTTTTTTCCAACAATAAGATCTTTTTCTGGAGGTGTGTGTGTGTGTGTGTGTGTGTGTGTGTGTGTGTGTGTGTGTGTGTGTGTGTGTGCGTGCGGGCAGAGGGACAGGGGGACGGGGGGGCAAAGGTTGAACCGGGCATCCTATCATGATAAATCACTGGTTAATGAGGAGTCTATTGTATCCTCACACATTGTGTCCCCCCTCCTCTCCTCCTCTCCTCCTCCTCCTCCTCCCCCCCCCCCCCCCCACCTCACCTCCTCCTCCCTGTGTCCCTTAGACCGCTACCTTTGGGTTGTTAAGCTGACACAGATAATGAACTGGCCGCTTTGAACTGTCCTCACAATATTGACTGGTTGCACACAGCAGATGTCTCCCTGGCAGAAAGCAACTGGTAAAAGCACATTAGGTTAACAAAGAGAGCTTTGCTTTGTAGGGGTGGGGACTGGAGAGGAGGTGGCAGAGGGGTCTGTGTGGGTGTGTGGGTGTGGTGGTGGTGGTGGTGGTGGTGGTGGGGGGGTGGGGGGGTTCGGGCGGAGGGATGGGGGAGCAGAGGGCAAGCTTCAGAGTTGACAGATCTGGGGGATTATATCAAAACAACACATTTGTCGATTATGTGACGAAGAGAGGAGGCGGCAGAGAGAGAGGGCATGTTTTGAAAGAGAATATCTTCACAGGCTTGCGTCGCGTTATGAATGTGCTTTGCATGATAATCTGCTTCTAACTCGTGGTAAACGCTTCGTTCTCCGGTGTAAACCGAAGCACAACAAAAGACTGTTTCAACGCAAGAACTAAATCTGGCAAACGTTTGGTTTTTTATTTGCAGCTGCAGCGCAAAAAGGGTTTCTTGAAGTCTCTTGATTTCTGTCAAAGTTACATTATCACTGAGCTTTAATGGAGATTTTAAATTTATTATTATTTTAATTAGAATTTACTTAGTTTTTCATCACAACGAGGGCAAAACAAGACAAAAACAAGTGTGCAAAAAGAAACCTTTTCCTTTACACTTTGACTTTCGTGCATCATAATTTAAACAGGCCTTCGCCGTTATCTCTTATTAATTATTTCAAATGAATGCAGACTTGAGGTTGACTTTCTAAGGTTTGCACAAGTTCAAGTGTTTTCACCAGTTTGCACATTGATGCTCGCGTCTAGCGGTTAAATAAATGGACGTCTGGAACGGTTAAGCTACGGTTAAGCTACGGTTAAGCTACGACGCGCAACGTGCAAAACCCACCGCGTGGTTCTTTTAAAAAAAAGGTAACGAACCCGAATCACAGTCTGGCACAGATGAGTTCATTCATTCCCGCACCATAGCTAGCGAAATGATTTAACTTGGTTCTCAGTCTCCCCTCCCGCTGCTGTTGTTGTTGGGGTGAATGCAGCGCGGCGAAGCCTGTGAGCCGACTGGTTTCTTTCTGGCAGTGGGACGGGTGTCTAATGGGTCAATAATAAGCCGTGACTAACCGTCTCCCTGAGGAGCAGCTTGGCCAGACACACACTCACAGAAAGCAGCAGAAAGGTATGAGCCACCAACACTGATTACCATATAATTGCAGCCATTGTATTTGACATGGAGAATTAGTAGCCCGCTAGGTGGCTAACTGGCCTTTTATTCAGCTTCGGACTGGACACAAAAAAAACACACACACACACACACCCACACACACACACACACACACACACACACAAGCAGACATACTTGATGGGAATATGCATATATGTATACACGCAATCATTTGTGTTGTAACGGTGCAGATCCCTGCATGGAAGCATCAAATCTTTCAGCTGCTGGAGGAAACATTTAGATGTCGGAGGATTTCAAAAGGGACAATATGGTGGAGGAATCAGCGTGGAGGAAAGAGCTTTAGTTTCATTTAGGGGGAATCCGCTAAATGAAATGAATACTTCTCAGCTTCTTCTCAGATTAACCTCCAGCCTTCGCCAGCCTCTCTCACACCTGTTTCCGTTGAGCCGCCGCATTGGAATCGAATGCGGAGGGAAGCGGCTTTCCGGTTTCAGCGGCCGCCGCTTTTAACCGTCTGAGTTCAAGGATCAGTGTTCATACACGCTGGATAATCTGCTGTGGCCTGTTTCAAATTCCTCCTTTCCACTTTGAAAATGACACACGCCGCCGGTTGTGAAGTCGCAAGCTCCCCCCCTCCACACACACACACACACACACACACAAGGAACCACGTCCTCAGACTTTGAGGCACGGAAAACAATTTGATTTGGTTTTCCTGGCAATACGAGTCAAGAGGGTTAACAAGACCCACCGCCATGGAGTCCCTTCACCCCGCGTGTGGCTAAACGATCGCTTCCCTTGCGCGCCTCACATCGCAACAAATCTCTTTTCATGATCACTTTTCACTCTTTCTCTTTCTTGCCTCACTGGGTCTTTTTAAACTGAGAGGAGAGAGAGACAGAAAGACAGAGAGAGAGAGAGAGAGAGAGAGGAAGAGAGAGAGAGAGAGAGAGAGAGAGTCAGGGAGAGAGAGTTTCTCTCCCCTCTTAAAGGTTTTGTGTGAGGACGGCTGAGTGAGCGTCCATTATAGAAAAGGCCCAGACCACCACTGGATGACCCCGCTAGGAGCGACAAAACCCAATTGGTCACGGCCGCCAGCAGCTAATGGGCCAGAGAGGAATAGCCCTGGGTGGGTAATGACTGTATTCTCTGCCTTTCTCTTTACGCCCTTCTGGTGCCCCTCGTACCCCCCATCGGCCACCAGCCCCGTTCCCTCCCTGTACCCCTTTAGCCAACCCTGGGTGCCTCCTCCTCCTCCCCCACCAGCATTCTCCTCTGGTGTCATCTACACTAACACACACATCTACACAATGCTGGCCTGTCTGTGTGGCGCACTTGGCAACAGATGCTGCAGACGGATCAGTCAGAGGGAATCAGAGGACCATATGTTTGGATGAGTCATGGATCTCCGGGTCTTTTCCCACACAGCGGAGCTCGATTGAGGAGTCTCTCTGCCCGACGGACAGTTTTGGACTTTTGGGGCCAAAAGAATGTGGTTCAGACCGGATCAAAAAATGGCGTCAAAAATGTTTTCTTTGAGAAGTCGCCCTGAGAACAACTTACTCACCGTTCACTCACTAGTTTAGGCGACATAGATTGTGGAAATATCACGGTTATCGTGACTTTCCACCTCGCTACATAAAGCGCATATACTTACGCAAAAGTACTGCGATGGTGTTGGTGTGTTGCTGCAGATTCAGCTGAGAAGATGAAACAACAAAGTTTAAAGGCTCATCTGACACCAACACACCGGTCAGCAGTTTACACTAGAATGATGCAGGATTTTACACTCGGGGGAAAGTTAATTGCGGCAATATTTCCCAAACATAACCGATGGTTTTAGTAACATAACCTTAACCGTACTTTAACAAAGTGTCCGTTTCCCTTTATTGGTCAGAATGTTCCTTTTATTTCCACTTTATTACATAGCAAATGGTTAAAATGTCTGGAAGTAAAGGAGCCTAAGATCTGTTGGTCCTCTGAAGTCCTTAAATGTGGTTCTAATGAGCATTTAAATATAGATACTGTCCTTGATGATTATATGATGTTTGTAACTTCGGTAATATAAATGTATATTGTTTACTCCAAATAGTATAACTAAGGTCATGTCTGTGAGATCTGATTCAAAGGTCTGTTCTGTGTTTAAATGTAGAAACTCAATATTGTCAACTTCCCAACAATCTATGGAATCTGATGCACAGAAGAAGCTGTAAAACTGAACTTATATTTACCCAAAATGTGTATATTTGTTATAGTTTTATTATTTGAAATTAGCTCTAAGTGTCACACGTTGGCACCTTAGCATCCTTTCTTTTAATCAACATTAAAATGGGACTATATACAGATACCCCCCCTAACACACACACACACACACACACACACACACACACACACACACTCTGATTGGGCTTGATCTGAACATCTCTAGATGAACATTCGTTGGATTAGTGATTTGTTTTGGTCGCATTAAAAATAGAACCCTGGCTGGAAGAGATAGTCGCTTGTTGGTGAAAGAGCATGTGACGATGAGGCACTTTATCTGCAGGAGGACGGTGCTGGGTGGTAGTGGTGGAGTATAGTTGGCAGCAAGCAGGAGGGGTTGATGGAGAAGAGAGGAGGAGCAGGAGGAGGAGGAGGAGGAGGAGGAGGCGGCGGTAGTGGTGGATGGTGGATGTGGGCAGGTCACACTGGCTCCATTCAGGCCCCTAAGACAACACCACACAGAATGATAGACTCCTCAGGATTGTTTGTCCCTCTCGACCATTCTCCCTCCTGTCTCCCTCAATGGCACCCTTAGCCGCACATGAGAGGCTCTCACAGGTACCAGAGAGTGTGTGTGGGGGGGAGAGAGAGAGAGAGAGAGAGCATGTGTGTGTGTGTGTGTGTGTGTGTGTGTGTGTGTGTGTGTGTGTGTGTTTGAAGGGTGGAGCGGGGTGGTGGAGGTGGGGTTGTATTTTAGAGATAAAGCCTCCTAGTCCTATGGTTGATTGCCCCGCTATAGAGACTCACTCAGTGGCTCTGAAAGGCTCCCTCAGACACCAGTGAATAAACTCTTACTCTTACGCTTCCATACATCACCCTCCACCATCCCCTCCACCCTCCTCCTCTGGCAGATCCACCCCCCCCACCCCCCCACCCCCCCCGCCTCCACTCTCTCACTTTGAATTTTCTGGGGATTTGAGCACAAGCCCCTCCGTCCCTCCTCCTCCTCCTCCTCCTCCCTCCCGAAGGTCTTCCACACTTCTCCAGAAAGAGAAAGAAGAAAGAAGAAAAAGTCTTCGCCTTTCTCTCCACCTTTTCATGCTCACAAAATGTTCATGCCTCACAAAATGGACAGTCAACATTTCCATATTGTCGGCACAGCGCTTGCTATTTGGATATTCATGACGAGTGGAAACACCGTTAGGATTAATTCACCTTTTTTTTTTAAAACTTCACAGGAAGTATCAATAATCCCAAATGAGATATTTGTGGAAAGTGGCATTTTGAGAAAGAGAAAGCTGATAAATAATCACGTAAATCATGAAATATTCACACACTGCACTCTGTCAGTCTGTCAGTCGTCTTCCTTCCTGTCGACGCGTGAAAGATGCCGAAACGCCGACGTCATCCCGGCAAGCTAACCATTAGCTCGCGTCTATAGAGGCCCTGGTTAGCGCTGCGGCGGCTTCCTGTCAGCAGAAAGAATCCGTCCGACGCTTATTGACAGGATGAAGGGTTCATTCACTCTGACCGATCAGAGGAGGAGCGTCGTTAGATCTATTTACTAAGTCACCTGTAGGAACACAGTTTGGCTTTAGTTGGAGTTACTTTAGAGATTCAAACTTTCCGCTCGACATCATATAAACTCATAAAATAAGTTAGGAATAAACGGATTCTTTAGATACCTCACTATTGACAGGACATTGTTTGTTACAATTCACTGTCGGAAAAATACTTTTTCTTTGGTTCAGGGTTGGTTTAAGGTTTAGGGAAAGATAATAGTTTGGGTAACAATTACTTTTAAGGTTAATTTACTTTAAGGGAACTTTGTCATTATTCAATTTTCATGCAATTACGGTTTGCTGCCGGTAGGAAACAGGCGTTCTTTTGACCCATCCATCCATCCGTCCATCCATCCATCCATCCATCCGTCCATCCATCCATCCATCCATCCATCCATCCGTCCATCCATCCGTCCGTCCATCCATCCATCCATCCATCCATCCATCCTCCGTGTTGCTCTTTGACACCGTCGCTCGACTTCCTGCTTTGCTCCTGATGCAAAAGAGTCCCTAGAGGGCCTTGTCACTGGAACGTTAGCATCGTTGTGTATTTGCTGAAACTAGAGACGCTATCGTTTTAAAAAAAAATTGTTTTATTTGCCCAACTAGAGAATGGCAAGAATCCTTCAACTTTTATAACGTTATATCCGCTTCCGGGGATCAGGGAGAGAAATGAAACGAGCAGCTGAGGAAAGCGCTGTCGTTATTTGAGTTCCTGCGCAGGAACACGGAGGACTGCTGGGTTTCTTGAATGCAGCTCAGCTCTCTCTCTCCACACAGTGTGTAGCGCTGTGCAGTGAAGATGAACAGAGAGTCAATGCGCCCTCAAAGACCTGGGCGGTGAGGCTTTCCACACGGCGGTTTGATTGACACCGTCTGTCACAGGCAATGAACTCAACTCCGTCCTCTTTTTTTTTTTGTTTGTTGCCTTCCTCTTTCTCCAGGATTTCACACGAGGGCTCATTTAAAACAAAGTTTTCCAGTTATTCATTAATTTGTATTTGTCTTCCCGTTAATTAGCCTTCCCCTTTTCCCCAACAGTGACGCCATACATACTCGCATTTCCATTCTTAAACCCCCCCCCAACTTCCCACTCACTGTAACACATTTACATGTTCTAACCTTTATATGTAAAGCCAAGTGGGCTAGAAGGAGCTGAATGTTGCCTCCTTATGGTGCAGCCTTGGTTTTAAGCCATTCAAATTCAGCCTCGGTGTGGAGGTGCAGAGCTTTGCATATTCCTCAGTCCTCTGGGACCTCAGCACAAGGCGGGCCCGTACCTTTGTCTGCGCCTCGGCCCGCGGACCTCTGGGAGTTCTGCGCTCTGATCAGGCCTCCGTTTAAACAAGTGAAACAATAACAGCGTTTAAAAACCCAAACCAGGTTCCCTCCATCAGAGATTTACTTGCAAGCTGTTGCCCTTCTGCTTTTTGGTCCGACGGTAAACGCTAAATCCTCCGGCTTTTACCTTATTTCCTAAGCTGCAGTTTCGAGCGCAAAAATGAATCATCAGGTTCACCTGCTTTTGTGCGTTTCGAAACCGACCTCTGCGTGGCGTAAGAGCGCATCTTCTTACTAGAAGGTGAAGATCGCATTTTATTTATTTTTATCGAGGGAAAGTAGGCCGACTGGTTACTCCCCACCCATCTGTTATTTTCTTTTTAACGACACATTGAGGCACTTCAAGATCTTCCTCAACAATAGATCTAATATCGGCGCGCCCTCCAGCCCTCTCCCTCCCTTCTTGTCTCAATCGTCTCGCACACTTGTGAGGAACTATGGCTTAAATTAGTCTGCTTAGAAACAGAGGAGTGCCTTAATTAAAACTCCATCCTCCTCTCTAAATCCCCCCCCCCCCACCCCCCCTCTCCACTTCATCCTTCTCATCCTCTCCGGCTCGCCCGGCGGACAGAAGGGAGAGGCGTCGTTGACTCGCAATCCGAGGCCCTTCGCTTGTTCGCCGACCTCAATAGAAACTCGCCGTTAGATACAATGACCTCGCAAATTAAAGGAATGACTGTCCAAATTAAATCAAGCAAGGCAAGCCCCACGCAGACGGGCCGGGCTCTCAGTCTGAGCTTAGCCTGCTCCTCTGCTCACCCACCCCTCTCCACCCACCCTCCTTCTTCCAACCCTTCAGTCTTTCTCATAAGCGAGAGGTGAGCAGAGAGACTGAATGGAGGTTTTCTTCACAGTCCTCCTTGAGATGCTACTTCTTGCTAATTAACTGGTGCTCTTTGTCATCTCCTCTGTGGGTATGAAGGACCTCGGGGAGACTGAATAGAGCTTTCTCAACTGGCAACCCTTTGCCAACTGTCTCTTGCTCTCGTGCACTCGTCATTCTACTCTCTTTGTCAGATGTCGCAATAGCGGATTAATTGATGGCGCTTTTATTAATTAGGTTTTTTTTGGGGGGGGGGGTGTTTTGCGCGCTGTCGACGGCGTTATCGTTGGTCACTTTTATTTGGTGGGAAACGGACGATTTTTGTCATTAAAAATACATTTTCATATGAAAGAGGAGTAAAAAATGTGGTTTAAGTGTGTGTGTGTGTGTGTGTGTGTGTGTGTGCGTGTGTGTGCGTGTGTGTGTGTGTGTGTGTGTCTAGTCTCTTTGCATGTGAATGCAGCCGTGATCCCTGGACTCAGGAGACGGCCTATCGCGGCGGCCTGTTGTCTCTAATCCTCGAAATATTGTCCCATTTCAATGAATGGTGTAAAATTGGAACATATGTGTCTCTTTTATTCTGTGAATATTTCATTACGTCGCGAGATCGCCCGTTTGTCATCTCACCTCACACTCCTTTCACAGACCACTCCTCACGAGCCCCAAACATCCCATAGTAATTTAAAAAAGAACAAAATTTCAACAAACATGCAGCCATTTCAGATTCTCCGATCGCACGAATGATTCCTGGCGATTCACTTCAGTGTCTTGCCTCTGAACAACAAATGGCGAAGCTTTATTTTCCCATCCATCTGCTTGGATCTGGGAGATCGGGTCCATGCGGCGCTGGTTGGACACACGTCATAAAGCTAATAGGGTTGGACTCCGAGACTGTGACACTGGGATTTGCTTCTCCCTTGATCAATTAGTCTCCGCTTGTCCCACTGTATCGGCCTCTGAGAAAAGACTGTAAAGAAAGACGATGGGAAAACACTAACGGAGAACCGTGGCCATGGATAATAGCTGGAATCACTCCGTCCCATGAAAACTAGAATGTAAAAACAACTGGAGCTAAAAACTCTGTCTCTGTGTGTGGCGAGGGGGAAACAATAGGTCCCTCTCCAGGTTTCCACGTCTTCCATATTCCCTGAAGCTTGAAGAGCAGCTTTAGCCCCTTCCATCCTTAATCCGGCTCATATTTTTTTGCCAAATGAAAGGATAACTTCTCTTCTCCAGGCTTTACCTCGAGTGATTCTCTGAAGCCAAGTGAAAGTTTCAAATTCCTGCTCCGCGGCTCGTTGTCTTTGGAGTGGACTCTCTGTCAGGCCATTGTGCTCTCCTTGACCTTAAGTGTCTTATCATTTGGCCCTGCAGAGCAGAGGTCACTCTGCAATAGGTGACCCTTCCCCCCCCCCCCCCGATCGCCCCATTCGGCTTTTGTACAAGTACAAGAGGTCTCTAAGGAAGACTCTCCAGCTAAAGATAATATACAAAGTACTCTGCGATGGAGCTCAATTCAACGACTAATGGAAAAGTTGAAGAAGATTCGGATTCAGAGATTTACAGACTTCAACAGTTAACAACTTCTTCTTCTCTGCTACAATCTTCCACTATTGTCTTCTGGAGATACGTCTCCTCTTCCACGTTGTCCCTGGTGGACTGGCTTAACCCCACATCCTGGTCATGAGTTCGTCGTGAGAGGCCAATATCAATCCTGGTGTCTTCATGTTCGCTCAGCTGATAAAAAAAACAACCAAGAACCATGAAAGTATTCCTGCCTCTCACTGTGTCTCTGATCTGGATAAACTGTGTCATTTCTCGCTCATTAAGCTGAAACGGCTCTGAGCTCAACATGGCAGCTGAACCTGAGGAGAGAGGAGGCGTGAAGAAGAAGAAGAAGAAAGGGGAAAAGGGACTGCAGGAGATGGTGAAAGGGGGTCGAAGAGTGATGGTTTGGAGAACTGACAAGCAGAAAAAGGGGAGTCAAAGACCCGGTGGAGTCGAGGTCACCTCACCTAGGGCCTATTAGAGCCCCCGTAATGCAATGATGGGATTAATTACGGACCACACTGGGACTGAGAACCAACGCAGGCCAATGGCTCCAAATGGCTGCAAGTGACTTTGAGATGCAGGACTTTGACTGCTCCAGGAATCAGACCTAGTGGGGGGGGGTGTCTGCTGTGTGGAAAGTCAGACCACATTACTGCTGTCTGTATGACCAAAGCCCGTCCTGATGGTCATCATGCCTCACAGAGTTTCAACGGGGTAAATGGACCGGCTGATGGTCCACATCCTGGTTTGAAGAGCGCTGCAGCTTCAGCCAGCAAGCTGCCGCCTCACACGCTGCTGTCACGGCTTCATCAACCCACGTTTGATTTACCATCTCCAGTTACATAACAAGATATAGACTAGATGGATAAAGATGTACTGCGCAGTCAAAAAGCATTCAGACAGCTACACGTGTTCTTTGTTTTTGCCATACATTATGATTTTTAAAAAATGGAGAAAAATAGTGGAAAATGGGTGGTTTTGGAGCCCAAGCAGTCGCATATACGTGGACATTTCAATATGTCCTGATAAAAATAGTGTTTTATGTTATACCACAGTTCAGAGGCTCTAACATAAACTGAATCATATATATTAGAAGTATTAGAACGAGTCAAGATTGCTATTTGTTGCCTTCTGAGATGCCAAAAAGGCAAAGTGGACACATTCCTAGGGTCATGAAAATTAGTTTGAAAAGGGTTCTATGTGTTTCCTTTCATGTTGTCTAGTAGTATAGTATGTCATAAAAAGACGTAGTATAGTATGTCACAAAAAGACGTAGTATAGTATGTCACAAAAAGACGTAGTATAGTATGTCACAAAAAGACGTAGTATAGTGTCACAAAAAGACGTAGTATAGTATGTCACAAAAAGACGAAGTACAGTATGTCATAAAAAGACGTAGTATAGTATGTCACAAAAAGACGTAGTATAGTATGTCATAAAAAGACGTAGTATAGTATGTCACAAAAAGACGTAGTATAGTATGTCACAAAAAGACGTAGTATAGTATGTCACAAAAAGACGTAGAATAGTATGTCATAAAAAGACATAGTATATGTCACAAAAAGACGTAGTATAGTATGTCACAAAAAGACGTAGTATAGTATGTCACAAAAAGACATAGTATATGTCACAAAAAGACATAGTATATGTCACAAAAAGACGTAGTATAGTATGTCACAAAAAGACGTAGTATAGTATGTCACAAAAAGACATAGTATATGTCACAAAAAGACATAGTATAGTATGTCACAAAAAGACGAAGTATAGTATGTCACAAAAAGACATAGTATATGTCACAAAAAGACGTAGTATAGTATGTCACAAAAAGACATAGTATATGTCACAAAAAGACATAGTATAGTATGTCACAAAAAGACGTAGTATAGTATGTCATAAAAAGATGTAGTATAGTATGTCATAAAAAGACATAGTATATGTCACAAAAAGACATAGTATAGTATGTCATAAAAAGACGTAGTATAGTATGTCACAAAAAGACATAGTATATGTCACAAAAAGACGTAGTAT
The DNA here is from genome assembly GCF_023349555.1 of Cebidichthys violaceus. Taxonomy (NCBI): domain Eukaryota; kingdom Metazoa; phylum Chordata; class Actinopteri; order Perciformes; family Stichaeidae; genus Cebidichthys; species Cebidichthys violaceus. Next base: position 182,670 of record NW_027176270.1, read on the forward strand.
AGTATGTCACAAAAAGACATAGTATATGTCACAAAAAGACGTAGTATAGTATGTCACAAAAAGACGAAGTATAGTATGTCACAAAAAGACATAGTATATGTCACAAAAAGACGTAGTATAGTATGTCACAAAAAGACATAGTATATGTCACAAAAAGACATAGTATAGTATGTCACAAAAAGACGTAGTATAGTATGTCATAAAAAGATGTAGTATAGTATGTCATAAAAAGACATAGTATATGTCACAAAAAGACATAATATAGTATGTCATAAAAAGACGTAGTATAGTATGTCACAAAAAGACATAGTATAGTATGTCACAAAAAGACATAGTATATGTCACAAAAAGACGTAGTATAGTATGTCACAAAAAGACATAGTATAGTATGTCACAAAAAGACATAGTATATGTCACAAAAAGATGTAGTATAGTATGTCACAAAAAGACGTAGTATAGTATGTCACAAAAAGACATAGTATATGTCACAAAAAGACGAAGTATAGTATGTCACAAAAAGACATAGTATATGTCACAAAAAGACGTAGTATAGTATGTCACAAAAAGACATAGTATATGTCACAAAAAGACATAGTATAGTATGTCATAAAAAGACGTAGTATAGTATGTCATAAAAAGACGTAGTATAGTATGTCACAAAAAGACATAGTATAGTATGTCATAAAAAGACATAGTATATGTCACAAAAAGACATAGTATAGTATGTCATAAAAAGACGTAGTATAGTATGTCATAAAAAGACGTAGTATAGTATGTCACAAAAAGACGTAGTATAGTATGTCATAAAAAGACGTAGTATAGTATGTCACAAAAAGACGTAGTATAGTATGTCATAAAAAGACATAGTATAGTATGTCACAAAAAGTCGTAGTATAGTATGTCATAAAAAGACGTAGTATAGTATGTCACAAAAAGACATAGTATATGTCACAAAAAGACGTAGTATAGTATGTCACAAAAAGACGTAGTATAGTATGTCACAAAAAGACATAGTATATGTCACAAAAAGACGTAGTATAGTATGTCACAAAAAGACATAGTATATGTCACAAAAAGACATAGTATAGTATGTCACAAAAAGACGTAGTATAGTATGTCATAAAAAGATGTAGTATAGTATGTCATAAAAAGACATAGTATATGTCACAAAAAGACATAGTATAGTATGTCACAAAAAGACATAGTATAGTATGTCATAAAAAGACATAGTATAGTATGTCATAAAAAGACGTAGTATAGTATGTCACAAAAAGACATAGTATATGTCACAAAAAGACGTAGTATAGTAAAAAAGTCAAGAGACACAGACAGACGTCAACTGACCCTAGCTGCTGTGTCCCCCTGATGACGCTCTGCTCAGCACTGTCTGCAGCCTTCTGCACTTCTTTGTTGTTCTGGGATCTTTTTGCCTGTTCGATTGAGGTCAGGTGATCGACTCAATCCAGAACAATCCAGAACATTCCACTGTTGACCCTAAAAAAACGCTAGATATACAATAATGCAATTAGTGCCTTAATTGCATTGTTGGGATGGTATCCTGCCGAATTGTTCATAATAGCAGTAATGTGATGCGGTTGTTAAATGAAAGCTGAAAGTCGACATTCATCGTCGTCCCTGTTTGATTTCAAATGAAACGGGCCGGAGGACAGAGACAGTGTGTTGTCTTCATAGTGATTTCTTCAGGTCACGTTCATTTATGACGACATATTCACTGAGCTCTGGCTCTTTTTTTTTTTTTTTTTTCTCTTCTCCTCAACGTGAAAGAAGATAAGTGAAAAAAAAAGAAGCTAAATGTTCTGTCGTTTTGCTGTTGATCTTCGATTAATCATGAGAGGCCAAGTGCAAGAACCGTGTCCAGCCTTGTTTATGCAAGGCTCAGCTAGGGCCCTTTCACACACACACACACACACACACACACACACACACACACACACACACACACACACACACACACACAGTGGCTCATGCAAACACACACACACTTGTGCAGCAGGAGCAGCAGCAGCACTGAAAAGATCACTGGTTTCCTCCTGTTATGCAAATGCATCAAAACGCTTGAGTGAGAATTATATATGAATCCAATGAGGCTTTTTCTCTCTTTTAGAAATGCTTAGCCACAAGTACTGAGAGCCCTCAATGGCAAGCGTCCGCTTCACTCCCTGGCCATGCGTATTATTCAGCTTGACGAGACGCAAACTGACATAAGCACCCGGGCTCACTTTCACCCACTGGCAATCCGATTATATGGCCAACACGGCATCAATGCTGCAGGGCCAACAGGCAGTGAAGTCCGTCAAGCATCCCCTCCTCCACCCAAGCCCCTTCTCTCCCCATTCATACCTTCTTCTTCTTCTTCTTCTTCTTCTTCTTCTTCTTCTTCTTCAACTGCTCCGCACAGCTACCCCACACACACACACACACACACACACACACACACACACACACACACACACGCACACACTTCTTCAAGCTTCCAGCCGCAGTAAACACAACCTCCCGGCCGGAGTCGTCAAAGTAGCAAGTTTTAAAACTTTCTTGGAAAAATGGAAAAACTTTTATTTGCACTTAACGGAAGCGGTACGTCCCTGCGCGTGACTAAAACCAGTAGCGTCACAATCGCTTCTGGTGCACTGAACTTAAAATCCCGCAAACAAGCATTTTATTGCGTTTTTTCTTTCTTCTTCTTTCTTAAATCTGTCTCGAGCATGTCGTCGCCGGCTGAGCAGAGCACAAAGACATGTATTAGGCAGCTGCACGCGGTGGCCTCCTGAACCCTGTCCAGTGCCCGTTCGTTCCATAATAATCAGATATTAGCAGGCCATATATCTATATCAAACAAGTGCTTTCGGCTCGGCCCGAACCGGGAGAGTCACCGCTGATGTCACGACGGGACTCCTAAAGCTAAACCGGTGTTGACAACCACACAGCCTCGCCTTCTCTTCCCGTGCTGCGCAGCGACGCTTGGGTCCTCAGACGGGGCACCCGCTGAAGCTGTGGGGTGTTTACATGACGCTACCCAAAAAAAAAAGAAAAAAAAGAAGACTGCCAGGTGCTGGGGTGGGTGGGGGGGGCAAATCGCCCCCGCGTCCGTGAAACTAATGTAGAGATGAGATTAAACTCGCAGAGAGATACATTTGCAATTGATTAACACTGAGCCACTGTGACAAATTGGATATACTTTTGAGGGAGTGTGTGCAAGCCTTGTGTGTGTGTGTGTGTGTGTGTGTGTGTGTGTGTGTGTGTGTGTGTGTGTGTGTGTGTGCGCGCGTGAGCGCGCGTGTGGACTTAATACAATGTGTGTTTATGTGGATTTAATGCAATATCTTGCCAGATTAATGTTAAAACGAACCACAACTGCACTTATCACACCCGTTGTTTCCGGGTACTTTTGAGCACCAGCTGCTTTTGTCAGAAATGAAATATTAAAATATTTAGATTTTGAGTAAGTTCGCCTGACTTCAGGTGGAGCGTAATGAGCCGGTGGAGGGTGTTCCACCTGCCGGCCGGCTCCTTCTTAAAAACAAGGGTTTAGAGGACCGCGGTGTTTCCTCTGCAGCCCTCTGTTTTGTCTGGTATTAATGAGCAATTAACTTTGCATACAAGGTCACAGACAATGGTATTGGTTGTCAGATTATGCTAATGCTGCTGGCTGTGGCTGCACTGAAAGAGGACGGGGAATCCCTGTGAATAGAGAGGGTTGTGGCCTTTCTCCGAGATGAGAAAATGATATGCAAACTGTACCAACATGCGCTTTAAGAGGATTAGGACACCACTCGACATCCATGCTGACAACTAATAAATGAACAGCAACAAAAAGGGGGAGGCCGGTGTCCCGGTCTGGACCAGAAAGAGCAGTTCTTCCTCTGAAACTTTCTCCGGTTGAAAGTGGAACTTGCTGTCGTAACGGGTTTTGGGACAGTTAATGAAAACGTGAACGTGAAGATGCAGAAGCTGTGACTTGATGGGTTGTAAACGCGCGAGGGTGAGATGAGATCAAAAAAAAAAACGGATGACAAAAAAAAAGCCCGACTGAAAGAATTCAGTGTGGGGCGAAGCAGACGACAGAGCCCTGGGGGGGGGGGGGGGGGGACTAAGAAGTTGAACTCTCCCGTGGCCAAGTGAGGGGGAACAGGTGCAGCCAGAGTTCACACAGACCGCTTTGTGCTCTGATGTGGCTCCGGTCCATTTCGGGGAAGAGGGAGGGGGGGGCCCCATGTTTAATACAAAGTTAATATCGATTTAATGCTTGTCACCGCTCTTCTGAATCTGGTGGCATTGCTAATTCGCTCAGTTGTTGAGCGAGGCTTTTTTTTTTCTTCTTTTTTTGCGCCGCCAGATGCTGCAGGAAACCTCCGGGCGCCGCCGGGCAGAGCCGAGGTGAAGCCGCGGCCAAAACGCCCCGAGTGGGGAGCCTGTGCCGAGGTGAAGCCCGGTCACGAACTGGATCCTCTGAAATAGATGTTTGGTTAACTTCACGTGGCAGGAGGCGCGAGGATCCACTGCAGGAGCTGTGACACGTTAAGGCCCCCCCCCCCCCCGATGTGGTGTGCAGTGGTGGCAGAAGTAGTCCGAAACTTTAGTACAAGCAATACTATGATCCTTCACTGCAAGTACATATTACATTAAGTCAAATTATGGACAAAAATGGACATTTTAGCTGCTACCTATTGAGTGTTATTTTTGATTATTGGCTTATTGTTTTAATGATTACGGTGCAGCTGGTCGAGGTAGAGGTGTCATTTTATATTTAATCTGTTTTGTGTATATATATATATATATATATATATATATATATATATATATATATATATATATATATATATCGAGATGTAGCTTTCAAATATGTATGATGAAATATCCAATTTAAATAAGTAAACTACCTTAATTAAATTACACTAATAATATTCAACATTTAACCTTTTTTTTATTAACAACATTGACATTATTCATGTTTTTATGGCTGCTCTAAATTTGATCTATATCATCTGTCTTTCTGTCTATTTTTCGGCACTTAACACGTAAATTGTATGTAATATAAATGCAGTTGTTTATTTAATTGATTAAAAGTATTAAAAATCAATTGCCTGCTTGTGTTTTGGCGAGCATGCGGTGCATCGGAACATGTCTAAATGTGTCAGGACGCACGTGTTAAGTGAAATAAATCGTTCACTTTACCCTAAACCCTGATGGATTCTGCAGGGCGGAAGACGGATGAGACTGGTGACCGGTGTCACACACATACGAGCCCGCGACCATGTCAGCGCAATCTGTTCCTCCCCCCGGTTACGTGAAAAGACGGGGAGTTAACCTTTTTTTTTTTTTTTTTTTTGCGTCCACGTCACCGATAAATAATGAGGGAATAATAAACAGTTAACCACCTGTCGAGACCCGCGGCACAATGGCACGGCCCATAGAGAGCCTCTCATGCACGGGTAACATATTTACTCAGCCCCCTTTCACTTAACGAAGCAGCAAGAGAGCCAAGACAATGGTTCAGTTCATCTGTTTGGTAAACTGGCATGACCGCGATGAAAAGAACAACAATCCGATCATATTTGCATATATTTCACTATTCGATTATATGATATAGGCTACAGGTACAGCTGGAGATATCTGGGGAAAAACAATTAATTAATTTAGGAATATTTAAAGTTGAAGAGTCAGTCATCTATAGGAATATGAATCGAGTAATCCTGCCTGTAGGGATGTCTAAGGACACCACGAGTGATATACATCAGTAGGTAATCCCTAAAGGGGAATTAGCCCGCCATAAGTGAACATAAACATAATTAGGTGGTGTCAATATGAATATTGTAAAACGCTGAAATGTCATTATGAATGTTAATACAGTTGTTATTAAATATGATCCGATACAATGCGTACCAATAGGCTACATGTATATTGGATCTGGTGTCGATGGGATAAAAAAATGCTACAAATGATCCCATTATGGCAACTTTTAAACTTTTAACACGGGAGGTTGAATCGGGGACTCGAGTGGGCTGTGACGCGGGGGAGAGCGGGGTGTCGTTGGTGGTAATATCTCAGAGATGTGCTTTTAATGGCCTTTAATTCAGCCGCAGCCAGCTGTTTTTACTCGGCCTGGTAAAGGAGCAGGGGGACGTGGCAAGCTTGCAAAGCTCGTCGAAATTCGTCTCGGTCAGCCTCAGAGCGGCCTGTGCTTCCTGCTAACCATCTGCTTAGCGCGCACAAAAGGAGGATTTCGGGCAGCGAAGTAAAGGAATATGGGCTCATAAAAAAAAAGAAGAAGAAGAAGCTTTGAAGGTTCTCGTTACTTTAGCGGAGGTGTTGCGGTGCCGGCGGAGCGCTGCGTTAACGCCCGTTTGCGCGATCCTGCGCTCGTGACGCAGACGCACCTCCGATGAGCGTCGAGTCCCTCTAAAGGATCATTTCACGGAGGCGTTCCCTTTTAATTATCGGATCGTGGCCACTTTATATCAGATTGATGTCGAACCACTTATCGTTGTTTGAGCTGATCCCAAATGATGCAAACTGACATAAACATCACTCAGTGAAGCTGACTGATATTAGATATTATAATATGATGACTTGTTCTTTATTTTAATTAAGAGGACGTTTGCTTACAGTCTGAGTCTTTCTTCTTCAGTTTTTTTTGTTGGCTGATATTAAAAAAAACACTTTCAGAGTCATGTTGGCAAATATAAAATAAAAAAATATAATAATATATTATTATTATTATATTATTGTTTTGTTCTTAATATCACGAGTGGACAATAATAATAATAATAATATTCCGGTGATTTTTAGTTAAGTGGAAAAATATATTTGAATGTTAAAGATTGACAATTTGTGACAATAAAAGGCATAAATGACAAAGTAAAATATAAATATTAAATATATATATCAAAGTTGTTTTTTTTACTTCATGTATTTTAAATCTAAATCAAACTTGTCAGACTGGTTGTATTGTATTTCTTATTTTAATTAGGCTTCAATGGTAACAATTAGGCGTTTCTTTTTTTCCCCCCTCGTCGGCTCTGCGACGCGTTGTCGCCTGATCGCTTTTGCTTTAACGGGTTTTTCAGGCGCAAAGCTGACAGAACACGACGATCAGGCTCCAAGTCGCTTTAATACGAGTTCATACGGGCTCTCAGTGTCCGCTCATATGAATGCGTTTTAAATCAAATCACAGATGCACTTTTATTCAGCCGGTTAAAATAGCAGAACAAAACCGTCTTTAGAAATAAAGCTTTTTTTCTTTTTTTTATTCCTCTGGGCCTTTATTTTTTTTTTTTCTTGAAGAGAAGAGAGGGCAGCAGAGAAAGGCCGAGGGGCGCCTCCTCCTCCTCCTCCTCCGCAGCTGAGGCTGACAGTTAGTTCATGGTTAACAGGATCATGAGCGCGCTGCTCGGGCCGCACACTTCTCCATGTGCGCACTGAGCTGCGGCTCTGCGCACTGAATAGAGCCGGTGCAACAAAAAAAAAAGAAAAAGAAGAGAGAGTGATATTTAACACATCTGTTAAAGCGTTTTGATAGCAGAAATCCGTTTAAGACATTATTCCATGACGAGGGCCAGATTGAGTGTTGAGAATCCTATGAAAGCCTAAAGCTGATTTACATTTCATATGCATGCGCGGCAACTAGTGCGGAAAATGTTCGATCAGATTTAACATAAAACACTCTATTTTAATAGCGTTATATTGTTTAAAGCTACTTTTATCATCTTGTATGTATATATATTTATTTTATTTTTGCAGTGCGGAAAATAGAATAAAAGAATAATTTTACATTTTTAACGAGTAGGCTATATATATATATATATATATATATATATATATATATATATATATATATATATATATATAATCTGCATAACAGAAAGACACCATGAATGGGGAACGAATAAAGTATCTTTTATTTAAGTACTCATTAAAAGTGCCCATATAATGGCTGAATCGGTAAAGATTGCTCTTTAATTAGGCCGCTTGCCTCTGCCAAACAAAACAAATTGAAAGGAAAGTGGTCAACATGCAAAATTGATGACTGAGCCTCTTTTGTGGTGGGGACATTGTGTGTTGCTTGCTTATGAAGTCTAATGCAATCATAAATTGCGTCCTTCGGCCAATCAGCGGGCCGGGGGATGCGGCATGAAAGCGACCCATGTGGAGAACTTTGTTGAGCCCCATTGTCGAGGCTGTCAGCGCTGAGCGGAGGGCCGCGGAGGGGAGGGGGGGTGTGGGGGGGGGGCAGGCCACTATAAAATACCTCTCCCCTGAGTGGAGACGCCAGAGGAGTTAGCAGCCATTCACACGACTGATTCTCTCCCAGCTGACACGAGGAGTATCTCAGATTTCACACACTGACTTTTTTTCTCTCATCCGGGACCATGATGATCCCAAGCGTCCTCGCGCCTCCTGCCTTCTACCCGGGGCTGTACCGGCCCGCCGCCGCCGCTCTGCCGCTCCACCACACCCACCCGTCCGGCTTCCAGACCCACTCCAGCTTTCTAGTGGAGGACCTGCTGCGGATAAGCCGGCCTGCCGCCTTCATTAACCGGACTGTCCCGTCAGCGTGCGCCTCCCTGCCCACGGCCACCACCACCGTGTCCTTCAGCGGCGTGCCCGCGGAGCGTGCGGTGGCCACGACCGCGGTGACGCGCGAATCGTGCTCGCCGAAAATGTCGGTGTCGAGCAGCAAGGACCCAACTTTTCTCAAGTTTGGAGTGAGCGCCATTCTCGCACCTTCGCCAAAGACCGGTGAGTAGACGGAGCCCGTGCTTACCGTCAGTTTGTGTTTCTAAACTAGAAATGATGTGTTCTCATTCGGGAGTGACTAACGTGTGATGTTCCTCCACAGCGTCCTCACACCCTACTTTCCACAGCCTGCACTCCAAGACCTTCCCCATCCCCTACTTTGACGGAACCTTTCACCCCATATTCAGGACGCCTTATTTCCCAGGTAGGCGCAACTTTTACGCACTTCTCCATCTCTCTTCGGCCTTTAGAATTCTGTCTGAACTAATTGCTTTTAAATGTAAAAAAAAAAAACAACTCTCGCACCCTGTCACACATTTTTTTTTTTTTACCACCGAAAGAAGAAATCACTGTCTTATTAATGGGGGAGCTCTGGCCCCTGCCCGGACGCACACACCCTCCCCTAATTAACCAATTATCCCAAATCGTCACGCTCTAAATTTGAGGCGGGGTGGAGGGTTATAGTCCCCCCTGCTTCCCATTGGGGGGCGTTTTGGCATTTCTCTGGCCCTGCGTTTTCCCACAGAGCCCGGGGGGCCACCGGGCCGCTGTGGCGGGCAACAAAAGCCTTCAGCACCGTGACCAATTTGGTCAGCTCCCACCGGGCGAACCACCCACACACCCCGGAGAGTGACTTTTACCAGGGGGGGTGTGGGGTGTGTGTGTGTGTGTGGGGGGGGAGGCAAAGGCGTGAACCAGTCATGCACTAATTTCCCTATTAGGCGCTATTGAGAGTTTTCAATATTCTCACAAGACCACATAGCGCGTCGTTGTTCCTGATTCTGCTGCGGCCACAGGGCAGCTACTGTCAGGAAGACGTCCAGTTAGCAGAACGCAGACAGGGAAAGTGTCTCGCGCGGAGGGAGTTGAAGTAACGCGATTTAAAAAAAAAAAAAAAGCCCTACTGCATCCAAAATGTCCCAGCTGGGGGACGTTTGTCCCTGCGTGCTGCTCGGCCCATAGGATAGGTTACCACTGACCTCCGGTCCTCCCTCTCTCTCTCTCTGTGCCCTAAACATTTATTCTCCACGCGGGCCAATCAACGAGTTGAGATAAAGAATAATCTCTTAGAAAAGTCTATAAAGTCGCTAGTCCGTGCTTTCATTCAGACGCATCATAATGGAGACGGAGTCTTTTCATGGGCTCAGCTGAAAGCCTCAACAAAACAACTCCAGCGCGCTGAATAGCTTTTCGTGTTCATTTAATGAAAATGATTTGAAGGCACGAAGAAGAAGAAGAAAAAAAAAAAAGCGCCATTCCCCTCCACTCTCCCCCCCCCGCCCCCCCTCGGGGCATCAGTATTCTGGTATGCAGTTGTGTTTAGTTTGAAAGTGTAAATCTCCTTTTGTTGCGATAATATATGGCCTTCGCCGCCTGTCCAGAGTCTTTTCTGCGTTAGTTCATTACTACACAATTACCGTTCACGGTTTATTAACTCCTCTATCCGCCCTCGCGGGGTTCCTTAAAGGATATGCTACCTCTTTACCATACCAATGCGGTTGGAGACCGGCCAATGTGCTAATTAGTCACCTCGTGCCATTTCACTCAAAACGGAGACGTATTGCACAGTTCCAAAAGGGGGAAAACTTCCAATAAAAAGTTGAAAAGTACGGGCTTAAAGGGACATCGTTATGTTCATATAGATGTCTGAGGGATTGTTACTTCAGATTCAGACAACAGGAGAATATTCAACATCTCCTTGGATGGTCATTTGTGTCTGCAGGGTCATTTCTTCTCCGCGAGCAGTATGTTTTTTTTTGTGGCAAAGAAAGCAAAGCTAACAAGTCCCAATGTCTCCTCTTTGTTTGTTGTTGTAGCATCTTCATCCGTTGTGCCCATTCCCGGGACCTTTTCTTGGCCCCTGGCCGCCAGAGGGAAACCCCGGAGAGGGATGCTGAGGAGGGCCGTGTTCTCCGATGTGCAGCGCAAAGCTCTGGAGAAGATGTTCCAGAAACAGAAATACATCAGCAAGCCCGACAGGAAGAAGCTTGCCTCTAAGCTGGGCCTTAAAGACTCACAGGTAAAACGTCACGAGCGATTTGAATCTCCAATACGCCGTGCGTAATTTGCGCGTAATACCGCCGTTGTGCATTCCGCTGCACTTAACGCAGAACCTTTTTTTTTTTTTTTTCACTCACCCGTGTTTTCTCGCCGTCTACAGGTGAAAATCTGGTTCCAGAACCGGAGAATGAAGTGGAGGAACTCCAAGGAACGAGAGCTGCTGTCGTCCGGTGGCTGCCGCGAGCAGACGCTGCCCACCAAAGCCAACCCGCACCCGGACCTCAGCGACGTGGGCAAGAAGTCCTCGGCCGAGGAGGAAGACGAGGAAGAAGAGTTTCGAAGAGAGAGAATCAGGGCGCACTCCAGCATCTCCTCTCCATCTCTTTCCAGTAAGCACTCGGACTTCTCAGAGTCAGACGAAGAAGAAATAACAGTATCTTAATTTATTGGAAAAAAATAAGCAAATATAGAGAGAATATAACCCATGTTTTGTTTCCATATGAGACTGTGACCACATTTGTAAGAAGCTGCCGACCCCATAAATGTCATTGTTTAAAAAAAAAAAAAAAAAAAAAAAAAAAAGTTTCTCTCAAAGTTCGTTGCTTACTCAGCGCATGCGCACTGTACAGGATCTGCTTCTGGGACACAATTTGCTGTTTTGCACAGCTTTGTTCGATTGTACAGTATTTTGTACAATTTTGTATGGAAATTTTATGCCAAGAATATTGAGTTACTTTTACCTTGAATAGAGTTGTTTATTGAAAAAAAATGTAGCTATTTCGTTAATAATTTATATGAATTTCTTTAATAAGTATGTTGTATTATGTGCTGTATATATGTTTATTTCACACTTTTTGTACAATACCAAATAAAATTGTAAACAATTCCAAGTCAAATGTGTGTTTGTTAGTTGCTTTTTTTGTTGTTGACACAATTCACAAATAACCTGGTTGACAAAACGAAGGCTGGGAGGTTTAAAGAGAATAAAAAGCACAATATTCTTTACATGTTAAGTCACAGAAATGATTTCACATCACCATTCAAGGTTGACCTTTAACCTCAGATCATTTATATCTCTATAAGCAAAGTAGAATATGTAGTTTTGTTCATCGCAAATCACATGAAACAGGCTATGCAGTGAAAGGATGGGAATGAGTTCTAAAATCAACCTGCAAAACGTTCTGATTTTGAGCACCAGAACTATATGTTTCTTTCTTGCTAGTGGTCCAAATATTTAAACCAATGTCACAGCACTGATTCATGAATGCACTTTGATTTGAACTGCTTCTCGTTCATGTCTGCTCCTTGACAACCCGAGGGGCTCGAGGGGAGAGTCGACTCGAAAGCCCCGTTAAGTTTACAGCCATTTAAAAAAATAAAAACTGCTAATGCACTATAGTCTGTTAGAAAAGAGTCAGGCATTGTGTGAATTCAGTCCAGCACCAAAAGGCATTTGTGCACCAGCCTGGAGATCTAAAAAAGACGATGTAGTCAAAGTGAAAACTTGTGGAGACTTATTTGGGACATTATCTCAAACATGGTCAAAGTTAAAAGGATACATCGAGCCGAGGTGAATGTTTATTTCCCATTTAGACAGTCTGTGTTTCTTGAGAAAAGTAGGACTCTAAAGGGGTTTAGTAAATTAGATTTAGTCCTGGCCTTGTCTTACTTTGTAAAAGACGTTAAAGATGTGGATGTCTGTGCCTACCTATGCGTTGGACCAGTGAAATGTGTGCATACTGTAAATGCTAAGTATGATGTCAAACGTTTGTTCATACTTCATAGTATGTGCATTTTGTGAATGCAATAAATGCCTGGATGTATACTAGACTAGCAAGAGTTTGTGAGCGTGCGACGTGATCTTTCTGTGCATACTCAACTGCCCCACAATGCATTGAGGCCGGCCGTCAGTCGTGAGGTTTTGAGCCAAAAGCTGGTAATGTGTCAATCTGCTAAGTTTTTGTATATTTTCCGGCCACAGAGTGACTATTTTAGACTATAAGTATGTCGTCAGAAGGTTTGGACGCCAGAGATGTGACAGAGAAAATAGTTCCTATCGAGATACATCTGAATGTGTTTGTGCAACCGAGCGCCCCCACCGGTGGGGGCTACGCACTCATCCAAAAATTCATCCCCTCATAACGTGCACTCATCAGTAACGAATATAATGATGCCGCATACCTACCCAAACTGCAACTCCTGCTCTACAAAGTCATCTCAGCTGTTTGTACAAACTCCAAACATAACATATGACAAAGCTACATATAATACCAAGTAATACAATCAATATAGCGCCACCTAGGCAGTCCCACTCGCCACATTTATGCCAATAACGTTTTGAAAAATGAATTCAATGCTAACACCCGTTAGCTCCGGAGATCGCTAGTGACCAGACGATCGCAGCCATTTTGTCACATTCCGCTACGACACAGCCTCGCAGTTTTACTTACAAAACAAAGCCATCATCATAATCCACATAATCGATCACATCATAAACCAGCTCCTTACTTTGAGATGTTCTGCAGCAAAAAAAAAAAAATGAATCCGTTGATGTTTATTGTCTATCTGTTCAGCGGACGCCGCTCTGTGTGGATTCAAAGCTGGCGCTGCCGTCGTGTGCCTCGTGTGCCTGCTAGCAGAAGAGGCGGGGTTATACGTCTCAGCTAATCAGATTTGAGAAATTTGACACTCGGGTAGTTTTTTTATTCTGATTGGCTAACGGATTCTGTCATTCAAAGTCACGTTAGGTTGTTTCAACAGAGCAGGCTGTGACGTGTCTATGGAAGGTTCATTGGGTCAAATCGGCCCTTCACACTGGCTGAAAGGCTTTGGAAGAGAAAAGAACTGGAATTCAGACGAGAAAATCCCATGGATGACAAACATTAACAGTCTCAGAGAGGATCCAGGCTCTCAAAATGATGACAAACTGCTGCATTTGGATAGATTGAACACTATTAGTGATAAAAGAAGTGAAATATATAATTATATAGTATATAAAATTACAATGGAACAGCTGGAACAAGATTACATTTTGGTTGACCTCGTCTGACCTCTCCGTACTAGATCAAGATGTACTAGATAAAGCTTCACTTTATCAAAGTAAAAATTTGTTTAGAGACCCTCAACATATAGTTCTATGATCTGGGAGAGCTGGAAAGCTTGTAGCTACATGATTTCTAATAAAGAAATATCCTGAAATTGCTTTTTTTTTCCAGCCCGATGAGATGGAGCTCCCGGTTGGTTTTCGGTGATGACAAAAACCAACCGTCTAGGACGAGATAATTAAACATAAATGTCAATGACGGTAGGCAACGCTGAAAGCTGCTTTGAATTAGTAAAAAAAAGTAAGAGCTGCTGAGGAAAAAGAGCCAGCAGTACACTGATATGAAATAAACACGTTATATGAATATTCTCTAAAATCAAACAAAGCAAGGGTGGAGAACTGTAACAGTTCTTTTATTTCAGGTGAAGATGAACTGCAGTCTCACAAAAAACAAAACAACACAAATTACATTTCGACATGACTTCGCTGAAAGTGACTTTCTTATCCTGAAATACGGAGCCAAGACTTTTTTTGTGACTAACAATGCTGTGACATTTTGTTATTAAAAAGTTTTTATGATGTATTACACTATGACATAGTATAGCATGACTTTTTACAACATACTAAACTATGACGTTGTATTATGATTTTCCATACTATGGCTCTTTTATGACATTTTTTATCACGTATTATACTTTGACTATCTACGTTTCTTTTTACTATTACTTTTTTTAATGAAATTATATACTAACTTTGTATTATATACTATGACATTTTTATGATATACTATAATATACATCTTTTATGAAATTCTGTACTATGATTATTTTTTATGACATACTTTATTATGACCTTTTATGACATGATGTTCTATGACTTTTTGACATTCGATATTACATACAACACTTGTAACGGGTTGTGTGTGGACCCAGTTGCAGCACACAGGATTCCAGGAGTTTGTTGGCTTTTAATGTGAACTCAACAGGTTCAGAGCGTTACGGCAAAAGAGCAGCAGAAACAGCAGAAACGTACATTGAAGATACAAGGTGATGAAGTATCATGTGTGTTCGCGGCTGAGACGTTCTTATTAGAGAATAAAGTGAATTACCTAAAACTGAAGATTTTTTTTACATTCAAAGGAAGAAACCAAATGTGTCAATAAACACAAATACATGTTCAGTCTTACCGTCATCACTATGACTAATTTAACCTTCAGCACGTCAGTCATTTGCCACACACACACACAACATACCACATTGAATATGTTACGGGTGACCGTGGCTCAGTGGAGAGCAGGGCTGCCCTTCAATCAGAGGGTTGGTGGTTCGATTCCCAGCTCCTAGTCATCATCATGACATCAATGTGTCCTTGAGCAAGACACTTAACCCCAAAATTGCTCCAGTAGCTGCGTCTAGATACTGAATTGTAAGTGGCTTTGGATAGAAGCGTCAGCTAAACGAATGTAATGAATATGATTGAGTGAAGTAATAGTACATTGTTTTGAATATGTGTGTTTGTGTGTGGATCTTTGTACTTGTGTCTGTTGATCAGGTGTGTGATTTGCACACTTTCGGCACTGAGCCAGACATAAATCATGTAACTTTGGCCCAAAAAGCAAATCCCTGGGGAGTCCATTTTGCAGCCTGAACGTGATCCCAATGCAGTTCTACACCTGTAAAATGGATCTTTCTGCTTCTTTTTTTGTATTCCAACCGCTAATTGAGTGATTTACATATATGTTGCGTGACAAATAATGGGGATCCAAATAAATGAAACAACCATCAACTGAGGTCTCTGAGACCTCACATAGAAGTAACGTGTGATCTTCTGCAGACGACTTCTGAAACGCAACATGTTAACAATAACAATACATTCTTATTAAAATAGGTAAAATCATGACATATGGAGGGGATTAAACACCGCTAAGTAACACTGTTGAACAATATACAATGTTCTGTAAACGCTTCAAACGCTGTGGAAGCAGCTTCAACACTTTTCATGTCTGCATTTTGCATGTAAGAGAAAATGACGCAACGTTTTGTTGACTTTCCCTATTTGAACTGAAAATGATTCAAACCCACACTGAGCAGGAGCTCTGACTGACAGAGTTGAATTCATCCGATGTTGCGCTGGTGTCGGCTGGCACCGTGTGGTGACAGTGGAGCAGTGCATGTGGTCTCCATGAACCTCTTCGTCGCTTGTCGGGGTTGGATTGTGTGGATTGGTTTTCACCCTCTGAAGCTTTACAAAGGTCAGGGGTCAAAAGTGAGGCACCGACCATGATCTGATAAACAACACTTCCCAGCTTCCTTATGCAGAGGCCTTGGATGATGTACGGATGAGACTTGAAGTTAAAGAAAATAAAATTACTGAATTTTTAAAAAAATAGCCTGCATAGTAGAAGTAGGCTACACAAGATAAACAGCACTTCACTACAAAAACAAAGCGGTTGTGGAATATTTGAAGGAGATAGGAATACATAAAAGATGTTGTGTTTGTTTGTTTTGTTCTTTCACTATTAATACCATAATTTAATACGTTATTCGGTGATATAAAGTGATCCAGGGACTAAACATCACACACATGCTCTGTACTAGATACTGTAGATGGCTCTATGGTTCTTTGTTTGAAAACATGTTTAAAAATCATATTTAGATTCACAATACATTGTATAGAGTAATATGCCTATTTCATTTGATCATATAGAAACATTTGAATATATTGTATTTATTCATGACACAAAAATAACAAACATAGCAAGAAAACAACAAAAAAACAATACAGACAATATAGAACTGTACCAGCGAGACGTAAACTTCAACATGTTACAACTTGTTTATTCTGATCACATCACAGTATTTTCCCAATTATTTGAGAAATCCCAATTGCTTTTTTTGTTCATATATATATATATATATATATATATATATATATATATATATATATATATACACAGTGAATATAAATATACACACAGTATATTTGTCGGAAGGAAAAATAACCTTGAAGGCAAATGCAATCCATAACTCTTGAGAGTAAAGAGGTGAGAAACGTCATATGTTCGAGATGTTTGTGAAAATTGACCAGCTTGAAAGGAAATCACTGGAGTCTTAGGCCACCACAGTATCAAATAATACTTTAGGAATATAAAATATTTGACAATTATTTCATACAAACACTGTTTTAACCCAATAGATCTTGGAAATCGAATGCAGAGTAGCTTCTGATGCATGCTTTTTATGTATTGGTTTATTTGATAAGGGACGACGCACATTAATAGAAACATCGCTGTAAATGCGCCAGAGTTATAGTCAAGAGGCAGATGCTACAAAGTAAACCATAGAAACAGAATATAAGATAAAAATGTACAAAGATATGCAATATTGACCCTTTGCAATGTGTGCAGAAACAATGAAAGAATATTAATAGTATCATCATTCAGGAGACATTGTCAAGTTACTAACGAGACATGCAACACAGAGGCTCACAAATTAAACACACAAAGCAAATAAAATGATAACTATGTTAAATAGAAATGGACTATAGACAAGATTATGCTGCATTGTTATAAGATTATGCTGCATTGTTATAAGATTATGCTGCATTGTTAGACACTAAAAAACACATCTATGTCAGAGGCACAAAACGTAAACGCATGCAGAGTGTGTGAAATATATAAATCGGTCAGACACAGCTGAACAACAATAAAAGACACGCATGCACGTAGATGAATGAATAAAAGCGAATCAATGGCTGCACACGTGTTTGGATCAACATAGAGAGAGATATAGCATACTATTCTTGATATCCCCTCCACCTTTGCCGCAAATCTCGGCTCTGCAGAGTCGTCTGTTGCAGAGAGAGAGGAGGAGCTGTATGACAGGAGGAGGAGGAGGGAGGAGGAGCCGAGGAGGTGCCGAGGAGGTGCAGCGCAATCAGCTGAGAGGACGTCAGCGCTTAGTTAGCTCGTTAGCTTGACGTTAGTTTATCAATATGACGCGAGCGCTGCTGAGGCTAAGGGGCCTTCGGCTGCAATGCTCTGCGGTCTTTGACGTTGCCCCGCGTCTCTTAGGAAGGGACTTTCATATTCAGACGCGAACTCTAAACAAAGGCAAGCACGACATTAAGATGGAGAACATCACCGCGAGCGACATCTCACGTGCTTATTGACGTTAGCTTCGCTAGCATGTTTTTTTTAGCATGCTACGTTGTTTTGCCGTCGAGCACTTTTCTCGTAAAGACCAGCAACACTACCTCTGCTTTATTCTGGTGCAATGCGTAAGTAAAGCGAGGCTCATTATCATACAGGTATTGTGCTTTGGCGACATTATTTTTTTAATAGAGGTTACGGTTCAGGAACTCTCGCGAGAACTTGGTTTCACGCGCAACAGAGGTTACGGTTGTTTACGTCAGGAACTCTCGCGAGAACTTGTTTTTTTTCACGCGCAACGTGATGACGTAAGGGTTGTCGTTTTATTTGCCGATTAATCTATCAAAAAGTGTGTTTTCTTCACAATGCATCATATGACAGTTGCGTAGCGACGTTTATACGAGCTTGGAGCTACCGCCACGACGTGTCACGGTGTTTGATAACGTATATATTTAAAAGTTACGTGTCTTTTGAGGAGGGGCTAATTTGGCGCGTTTCCGGAGCGGGATATTCAAAAAAGCCGGGGACCGCCAAGAACACCAGCTCAGAAGCTTGTTACCCCTCCAGTAGTCCGTTGTAGTGTCACGTCTCGGTCGCTCTTGTTTTTTGTCCGTCTACCTTTTATTCTTTTTGCACTATCGGTCTTAACTGTGAGAACCTTTTATCTTGTCAACATGCCCTCCCTAGAAGTTACAGAAGTTAGAGATGCGTCTGCAATTTCTTCATTGAAGAGGTCGAGGACGGAGACGAAGCACACAGAGGACAAACCTGTCCTCAGGTTTGCAAAGCTTTCCGAGCACGCCACGACGCCCACCAGGGGCTCAACTAAAGCAGCGGGATATGATCTGTACAGGTTGGTTTTACACGACGTTTAGCCTTTCACGGACTGGGGTCACTTTCAAATGCGTTGTGAACATTTAGCTCGCTGCTCCTTGCAAAAAAAAAAAAAATCCAAAGTGCTGCGTAAACATGCTAACCGTAACTCTCCGTATTGAAACAGTGCATACGATTACACCGTCGCTGCTATGGACAAGGCCATCGTGAAGACGGACATCCAGATAGCGGTACCACATGGCTGCTATGGGAGAGTGGGTGAGTGTTTTGATAGATGCATGTTTTTTTTTGTTTTTTTTCCTGCTTTGTCTACTTAGGTTTAGCTAAGCTGCGCGTGAGCTCAAGTCAGGATCATTGCAGATTTTTTAAATCTTTGTCCCGTTGTGTCGTTCTCAGCGCCGAGGTCTGGACTGGCTGCAAAACACTTCATTGATGTTGGCGGTGAGTCTTTGCACGTTTGATCTACTTCTGATTTTAGAATCCACGTCGGGGGGGTGTTTTATCCCGTGACACGTCCAGTCATTTACATTTGTTGTCTGTGTGTTTCCTCCTCAGCTGGAGTCGTCGATGAAGACTACAGAGGGAACGTGGGAGTCGTGCTCTTCAACTTCAGCAAGGACTCTTTTGACGGTGAGTCGGGAAAATTGTCGAGCGGCGTTCACTTTTAACAGTGAGAGCCATTCACCGTAAACATCTCATCTTCAACCTCTTATCGGGGGGGCAACAGCTCCAGTAGGTGGACCCCCAAACTTCCCTTTCCCGGTGCCACATCAGCCAGCTCTGACTGGGGGGGATCCCGAGGCGCTCCCAGGACCAGTTTGGAGATATAGTCCCTCCACCTAGTCCCGGGCCTCCCTCGGGGTCTCCTCCCAGCCGGTCGTGCCTGGAACATCTCCCTAAGGGAGGCGCCCAGGTGGCATTCCTCACCAGATGCCCTAAACCACCTCGACTGGCTCCTTTCACCCTATCTCTGAGGGAGACGCCCGCCTCCCTCCTGAGGAAACCCATTTCGGCCGCTTGTACCCGCGATCTACTTCTTCGGGTCGTGACCCAGCATAACATAAACGTAACATGTTGAGTTTAAATCTGCCGCAGTAGGTTAACAGTTGGAACTGTTAGAATGAATGAGGTCATTGCATCTCTGATACTAAACTGTTCTCTACGTTTGGTAGAACCTGGCTTAACCTGGAATATGTTAGTTTAGAAATGAATAAGTGAAACGTTTTTGCTTATTGCATCCTGTACACAACTAAAGATATGAAGCTCTTTACACATATATATATATATTTTTTTTTTTAAGTCTTTGCTACAGATATGCAGTTCACTAATTGTCCTTTTTTTTTTTTTTTTTTGTCTTTCCAGTGAAAAAGGGCGACAGAGTTGCTCAGCTGGTCTGCGAGAGGATCTGCTACCCAGATCTGGTGGAGCAAAAGGTAAACTGTAGAAGAACACTCAGTGTCCACTTTATTGGGTTAGGCTTAGATAATAGACTTAATGCAGTTTAACAGGACGGCCCTGCAGTAAACCCTGCTGGAGGTTCTCATGTCCGCTGCATTAGAGAGGTGTTGATTCAACCTAATGACCATTTTTGGAGGCTTTAGTTTGTGGTGCTGTGGAATTGTATGACGGGTGTTTTTCTATTATTATTTTTTACCTCGGAAATGCAATATAATTTAACCACGAACTTCATCCTGTGAAAGGATCATTAAGCTGAATCAACACCTCTCTGGAACATTCAACACCTTCGTGGAGGTAGACTTTATTGCAGGACTGTTGTTTTGGACTTCCTAAAACTGGCAACTTGAGTGTGTTTTACCCGTTTGTTGTGGAAACATTGTCAGGTTTTCCGTCGGACGTTCGTCATGACATTTGATTTTTTTTAAATCATAAATTCTGTTCTTTCAGACGCTTGATGAGACGGAGCGCGGCGCCGGAGGTTTCGGATCAACCGGACGCAACTGAACGCTCCAAATACTACTGGCGATGTACATGTTGACATATATTAATTTAGGTGTTAATAAAGTTGTTGTTTTTTGTACTTCTGGGGAGTTTGGTGTCTTTACTGGGACAGTCTTGAGTTCTGTCACATGAGCTTCTTTTGTCTGACCCTTTTCAAAGTAAAACAAATAAATCTGCCAAATCTCCACATGGGGGCAGTGCAGGACAAATAAACCTGAACATGCTAAGCTCAACTCATACCGGTTTCACTAACTAAAACACAAGCTAGCAGCCTTTTAGTTTAACTTTCGTCACATGAATAATTCAATCTGGATAAAAGGGGGGAAAGTACAGCAGTGAATACATATACACCAAAAAAATGTTTTTTTTATTGTGAATTTACAACTAAACCTTTTTTACTGATGTGAACACAGACTGGTGTCAGGCTGGTCCGTGGCAATGCAGCACTGATTGTATTTTTTTTTAGTGAGAGAATGTGTGGCCACGAAGACCTCAGTGCATAATCATGAAGGCCCAGGTTTGGCATCATCTGTGTGTGTGTGTGTGTCTGTGTTTGTGTGTGTGTGTGTGTGTGTGTGTGTATACACAGTTTACAAAGGAAGTAGTTGGTCATTATAAGCACCATTACAAACCCCTCTATTCCAGGGGCGTCCTCTAGTTTTACAAATGCTTCATAGATTAAAAGTGGCATCGATTATTACAGTATAAACACAATTTACATGTAGTATAGAGGAGAGCGGACAGGCTATGCAGCTAGCTGTTACTGTTGCAAAGACATGACATCTTCAGAATGACCAGTGGGATTGTATTGTCGACTACTGAGTTTTGTGTAGTAGCACAGTGCATTCAGAAGTCTATGTGGTTGTGTTGCTAGCACCAGTAAATATGAATTATTCTAGTCAGTAGGAAGAAAAAAAAAATAAAAATGGAAAAGCATAGTTTAAATATGCAGTTGGAGTCATTCGAGCTCAGACATGGCTACATCTCAATAGTCCATAGTGGGTTTCCTTTCCTCTCCTAAACATTCTCATCATTTCATCTTCACGTTACGTTAACATCTGGGGGGGGGGAGAGAAATGTGTTCGCTCTCATGGATCCAGGTTTGTTCAGTTGTTTACCTGAGGGGAGGAAACGAATGTATTGCAGACTATTGGGACTCACCCTTTTCTTCCACCGAAGCCGAGTTCTTAAAAACAAAAACAAAAAAGAAGAAACTCAGCCTTTAGAGCTTTCTGCAGTCCTCATGCCCTTCAAAAGTGGCACCTTGATTCCACATATCATCGAACATACATGAAACCCGGCAATTTAGAAACCACAGACATCGCATCTATGATATGTAGAATCATCTTTGGCAATCGCAGTCCCACCCCCACCCACCCCACACCCCGACCCCTTTCTTGTCTCTTTGGTGGCGAGCCCTTCTCCCTGTTGGAGCAAGTAGAAGTTGCCCCGAAACCCACTTATCCAGAGTCAGAGATGGTTTTTTTTTTTTGGCCGAATTGTGAGCCTGACACTGGATGAGCAGCTTTAGCAACGTCTGCCCGTCTCAGTCTTGACGACGGTTAATGGAGGATGATCTGCACCCTCATCTTCAGTACGTCTCCCAGCTGTCCCGTGAGGTAGTCTTTATCGTGTCGGTCCTCCAGCTCGGCCAGCTCCTTCTTCCTGTAGAGCGCCACGCTGCTGATCTGAAGGTAGTACGCCCCCGCGGGGAGGGCCTTCTTCTTGCTCAGGTGCAGGTAGCTGACGCCCTCCCTCTGGTTGATCTTGAAGTAGCCCTCTTCGTTTCCGTGGTCGATGCTGTAGCGCACGTGGTCGGTGAGGGCGGATAGGGCCGGGGTGAACTCCAGGATGTGGTCGCGGCTGCTCAGGTCGCTGACGTTCAGGTGGAACCGCAGGGTGTCCTCGACGTCGACGCTGGCCAGGCTGACCGTCTGCTTCTCGGTCAGCTGCGGAAAGACAAAACATGGTCCAACTGTTCAGTGGATACGAGACACGCGTCCTACGGTACGGAATGTTATCTGTCGTTAATCAAGGGAGGGAAAAGAACAAGTTGTAATAGAACGTGTGCTTCTCCCAACTAGTCAAGTTGTAGTTTATGTCTGTTCAAAATCTAATCGCTTCATCGTTCTATCCTTCTAGAGCCAGTGTCTATTTTGAATTGTTCCCAACGAGGAGAGGGCATAAAGACGCTACGTGGACACGGATTCTTAGAGTGGAATTGTCATGATTAGCATATGAATTCTTGAGTTACGATATGTTTCGCGAGGTTGCGGTGACCTTAGACCACCGCATTGTAATCAGTTCATCCTCGGGTCAAAGTTGCCAAATGTGAAGAAATTCTCTCGGGGCGTTCCTGGGAGGACGGAGATGTACGGCCTGCCTAGTGAGGTCCGTCGATGAGTCCCTACCACCTGCAGAAACGCTTCACGAGAAACCAAACGGGAGGTTTCTGTCACGTTTTGATCATTTAGATATTACATGGTGCATTTCATTTCCCAACACGGACGTCTAAATGCTGCAACGAGGAGCTTTTTTCAACAACGCTGAATCGTTTACCGTGTTTGTTTATCATTCTGCGGGGCCGAGTATTAAGCCCCTTCAGGTGGGTCAAAACCCCGAAAGGTTCCCGTGACCGTCGGCGTTAGCTTTGCTGCAGACAGACAGACAGACAGACAGACAGACAGACAGACAGACAGACTACCTGCATGTCTTCCAGACGGTCCTCCTGCGTCGAGTTGGTGCTGCGACGCTTGCGTCCCTTCTTGGGATAGCCGTTGACCTTGCACTCGTAGCAGGCCTCAGGAGACAGAGAATTATCGTCCACCTCGCCTCCCTGTCCGGCGCCGGAGTCGCCACCGGTGAAGCCCAGACCCGTGACGCAGTGCCTGCAACGAAAGACAAAGTCATCGGTCGACTAGAATCCTCCGCGGAGGGCTCTTCCGCGGCGGATTCGCTCACGTACCCTTGTCCCGCGCGAAAGTATCCAGTCGGACATCCGCACAGGTAGCCCCCGTCCGTGTTGGAGCAGCCGAACTTGCAGGGGTTGTGGCTGGTGGAGCACTCGTTGACGTCGGAGCAGCCGCCACCCGTCTGCTCGTAGTTGAAGCCGGTGGGGCAGAGGCAGCGGAAGCTCCCCAGGGTGTTGTGGCACGACGC
>NW_027176270.1:211572-254072 GCF_023349555.1 Cebidichthys violaceus
CAGTCATCTATGCCGTCCTCACACTCGTTGTGGTCTGGAAAACACAAACGCTCAAGAGTAAGAGGCTGCAGAAGTAAGAGAAGACCAAGACTCGCCCGGCGGCTCACAGAAACTGCAGCGCTCAAAGAGTTCAACGCAAGCCGCCCGCTAGCAGCCTGTGAGGCGGGGAGGGTCGGCGGTCTGTTTGGAGCTCTAGTGTAAACAGTGACGCTACAGACGCTGACGAGTTCCTCCTGTCTCGTCGCTTCCCTCCAAAAACACCACCGTTGCTACGCTGCCCGAGCTAAATGAGAGAGCGGAGGCGTAAACAGCGGCTCGGTTTTAAAGTTCGTCCGAGACGGAGAACTCTTGAGGATCTCTCAGAGATCACGTAACTTTGTGGACGGGGGCCCACACCGTGTCTCCGTGAGGTACTCGCTTTACTGTCTACCAACACTTTCCAGTAAATGGACCATGACTAAACACAGCAGGGCGTGTGTGTGTGTGTGTGTGTGTGTGTGTGTGTGTGTGTGTGAGTCACTTCGCTAGTAGCACCTTTACACATCCTCTTGTCCTCGCGCAGCACGTAGCCCGTGGGACACTTGCACTCGTACGAGCCCACCACGTTAACGCAGCGGAAGGCGCACAGCAAAGGATTCTGGGAGCACTCGTTGATGTCTGGGACAAGAAAACAAGAAGGCAACAAGTCCCGTTAGTAGGACAGCGTCCAGGACGACGGGGTGGAAGTGAGAGTGCGGACGTAGAGTCACTGACCTTCACAGGTCATCATCGGCCCGGGCTCAAAGCCATTATCACACGCGCACTCGAAGCCACCGATGACGTTGGTGCACGTGCCGTTGCCGCAGGGATTGCCGTTGGCACACTCGTCAGTGTCTGTGTTCGAGAAGGTTACCAAAAAAAACACAAAAAAAAAAAAGTGTTAGAGAACATCTGACGGGTTAGGAAGGAAGGAGGAAGACGGGAGGGAGGATGAGAAGACATGGAGAGGAAACTGGCCTTCACACTTGACCCGAGTGACGTCCAGGCGGTATCCCATGGGACACTCGCAGCGGAAAGAGCCGTCTATGTTGATGCACTGGCCATTGATGCAAGGGTCATTGAGGCATTCATCAATATCTACAATTCAAAAGAAACAAAACATCAACACCAAAATGAAGTACATGCCACAACTGTAACAGAGGCGGAGGACAGTGAAGGCTCCGTGTCACTGACACGCATACCTTTCGGGTGGTCGTCCGTTCCCCGCTGGTATCCCTCGTTGGGACAGAGAAGGGGATAACCCTCTGGAACCAGCAGATGTGAAAAGTCATGAACACCATTCAGTAACACACATGGATCCGTTGCGTTCCCTGCGCGGCGCGTCTACGAACGTGGCGCCACTTGTCTGTTCGACGCAGCTTTCGTCATCCGAGGATGCGTTAAAACTGTCGAGTCCGTGCGCTTCCTTCCGATCGGATCTGGTTTACGCTAGGATCCGATCGGCCAGGCCGCTCTAGCTTGCGTTGAGTCCGGACGGCAAATGGGCACAATAACACGAGTTCCTCTCTCGAGTGAGATCAAAAGGTACGAGAGGAGGAGAACCGAGGCTGCGTCGTGTTTAACTTACCGATTTTGCCGGCGTTCCTTTGACCGTAAAAATACATCCGATCGCCGTCCGACTAGACAGGGTCCTACTGAAGCGGCACACGTGGACACCAGCCGAGGTACGAGATCTGGCGCATTTCCAGATGACGAACGTCGCATTGAACAAGAAAAGCGTCACCACGGCGTGTGTGTGTGTGTGTGTGTGTGTGTGTGTGTACGTACCCTCTCCCTTGGTGGGGCAGATCTCACAGGGATCTCCCCAGCCTTGGCCTGGCATCCCAGTGCAGCAGCACGCCTCCTTAGACGTGTTCTGAGGCTTCGGAGCCAGGCAGCGGCCATTTTCAAACTTGGTGTAGCAGTAGTTCACGCGGATGTCTGAGGGGGTTAACACACAAAAGGGAGAGGAAAGTAGTGAAACACTAGAGACAGCGAGTCGTGATGCTCACCTGCGGATACCGTAAATCGACCAAAGCTACAACTTTTCTTTTCAAGTGTTTTTCTTTTCAAACCACCATTTTACATTTTGTCGGTGATGTATTGGCAGTGAGGACGGAGGTTGGCTAATGGTCCTGAATGATGTGTGTTTGCCAGCCTCTCTCCCTGCGTCTGAGGGCTCTTGTTCCTCCTGGATGAGGCAGGCACTCACTAGTAATGAGAAGCATATGGTCGCTCTCTCTCCTGCTAGCGTCGGCCTTCACTGAACTCAACACAAATAAGCTTTCTGACCACCGTAGATCACACACACACACACACACACGCACATGCACATGCACATGCAGACACACACACACACCTGGCTCAGAGGCAAGGATCACATACATGAACACCTGGTGCTTTGAGGAGAATGTCAGAGAGAGTCGTGTTGCTTTCCTCCATGAAACTGATTTGTCAGCCTTTCCACTAAAGAGATTTATGGTGCTCTGTGCGCAGCTGTTGTTCCGAGTGTGTGTGTGTGTGTGAGCGCATGCACATGTGCATCTGCACGTGGATATGTCATTCTTATTTGTGCACTGAAATATGGTACAAATGTTGTGGTCTGATACAATATCAAGGCTATGTCATTTTTTTCAAATCAGAGGTTGAATTTAATACTGAAAACAAAATAACAAAACAACTAAATTGGAAAACACATTTTTTTTTTT
Source organism: Cebidichthys violaceus (assembly GCF_023349555.1). Lineage (NCBI taxonomy): Eukaryota > Metazoa > Chordata > Actinopteri > Perciformes > Stichaeidae > Cebidichthys > Cebidichthys violaceus. Next base: position 214,299 of record NW_027176270.1, read on the forward strand.
TTTTTTTTTGGAAATAAATCAACCCTTCTGGTCTGGCAGTGATGACACAAATCTGATGGTGGTGACACATTTATATGGTCATGATTGTGGAAATGTGCTTAACCACTACGGCATTTTAATTTAAAACATATTATTGATTGGGGACTTGTGGCCTCGTGGTTAAGACACATACCATCTACTGTTATCGCAATATCACAAGTATGAGTCCAGCCAGGGACCGACGTTGCACGTAACCCCCCCCCCCCCGTGTCTCTCCCCATGTGTATCCACTATCAATGAAGACTTGAGACTGCTGGTTCGATACCGACCCGCCGCCCTTGGTCATCCCCCCCGTCTCTCCCGCTTTGCTGTTTATTCTCCAGCTGCAATAAACGCCTAAAAAAACCTGTGTTTTTTTGCTGCTGTTGTTTTGTCACTTAGCATCTAAAGAGCTTAACATGTGGTTAAGAACGGGTCCAGCTATAAGCGGAAAACTTGCAGCGGTTTAAAAAAAAAAAAAAAAAACGCAGCTGCGTGCAAAGCTGGTCCTGAGGGTTTTTTTTTTTTTTTCTTCGGTCTTTATTTGTCAATTGCAAAACAATTACAAGTGGAGCAGTTGGAAAGGAAACTCTGGTTCTCTCTCCTCCTAAACGCTAATACCAAATGTGTGAAAAGAAAAAGTAAGCGATCGACTGTGTAACGTTCCCCCCCCATCTATGTTTTAATATTAAATATGAATGAGTGAGACGAATGATTTCCATCACTGCTTTCTTCATTTTCTTCATGGCGATCGTCATTTTTAATAAAAAAAAACAAGGCTTTTGTCCTCGTTGACTTTTACTGCTCATGTTGCTCCCTCTCCACCCTTCTCCTCCCGTTCATCCCCCCCCAACCCCTCTGTCGAGAAAAAGTGAAATACAAACTGCAAACTGCCTCGCTGAACCAATGATGTCATCACTTCGGTGTTTCGGAAGGGGGAACTCCCTAACAGAGGACTCAGCGCGCCCCCACCCCAACCCAAAAACACACGTATGTACACAAACACACACACACACACACACACACACACACACACACTGGTGAGGAAATGGAAAAGTGATCTGTTCAGAGCCACCCTTGGCCTTGTTGAGGAGGCCGCAGCAGCAGAACCAGCTGGAACACAGTGTGCTATCATGAAAGAGTGTAACACCACTGACTGCTGCTTCGTCTCCACTCGCACTCAGAGACAGACTACACAGATGCACCAGTATTTACACTTTGCACTTTAAAACGTGATGCATAAGATGGTTTCATAGGCCTCGTCTGTCCTCTTCCCCTCTCACACACACACACACACACACACACACAATTACCTAGACATCTGCGTCCGGAGGCAGAGACCTGGAAGCCTTCGGGGCACAAGCAGGTGAAGCTTCCTTCATTGTTGGAGCAGGTTCCGAACGTACAGATCTCCGGCGACTGAGAGCACTCGTCGATATCTGACACACACGAAAAGAGGAACGGGCATCAAGCACCTCGTCAAATTCACTATTTAAAATCAACTTCTAATCTGCAGCATCACAAGTTTAACCCAGGCATTGACGTATCTTATTTTTTGACATATCGCCATAGCTTGCGAGGATGACTCAATGCATCTCGATAACGGACAGGCGGCATCCGGAAGGCGGATTTTAGGCTCCTCGTCACGTTTGTTTTTTTCCGCTCATCTCGAGGAGCAGCCGCTGCCGTTACCTGACGCTGAGAATACAGCGCTGTTCCTCCCTGTGCTTCCAGGAACAGAGCGCAGAGCAGGAATGTGTTGAAGTCTGCCGAATATCTCTTCATCAGCCCCCCCCCCCCACACACACACACACACACACACACACACACATACTGTATAAACAGTCCAAAGTATTCTGGCTTGGGCCCACTCCCACGTGTGAGAGGGAGAAAGAGGGAGGAGCAGTGAAGACGCCGTTTATTCTTGTGCACCTCAGCAGAGCTGTGATTTGTGTGTGTGTGTGTGTGTGTGTGTGTGTGTGTGTGTGTGTGTGTGTGTGTGTGTGTGTGCGTGTTGCATGTAAGCAGGTCTGAATTGCTTGAGGTGAGATTTACCCCCGCAGATATTTTATTACTTCATCATTTCCTGCTGTTTTCCACATGTGGCTCATGTATGTATTGAGGCCGCTGTACCTTCGCAGGTTTCCTCATGGAGGTAGTAGCCAGGTGGGCAGATACACCTGTAAGAGCCATCCAGATTCAGACAAGTCCCTGCGCCACATGTGCCCGGATTCACCGCGCATTCATTAATATCTGAGGAAGAAAAAAAAGGGGGGGAATTCATAAGGAATACGGTGTAAAAACGTTTCACTTTTACATTGAAAATGAAAGAAAGTGCCGGTTCCTCACCTGCACACTGTCTGCCGTCCAGCGTGAGCTCGTAGCCGTCGTGGCACACACAGAGGAAGGTGCCCACGGTGTTCACACACTGGCCATTTCGACACATGGCCCTCTGCTGCGTCGAACACTCATCGACATCTGATCGACGCACAAAACACATTAACGCTATGAAAAATCGGAATTATCTGAAATCTGTTTTTTTTTTCCCCCTCTTTTTTTTTTCACACCTACCTATGCAGTCGCCGTTGTGTGAGTTCTGAAAGCCGTGGTAGCAGAGGCAGTTGTAGGAGCCCACCGTGTTCTTGCAGGTCCCGTTGCCACAGGGTTGCCTCTCGCACTCGTCGACGTCTAAAAAACACAAAACAAGAGAGCGTCGTCACGCGGGGGGGGTTTTTTTCCGACCTCAGGGCGGCGCTCTCGTTCTCCTCGAAGGCAGGAGAGAGAAAGTGACGAGAACCGACGCGGCTTACCGACACACATGGACTTGTCCCGCGTCGTGGTGAAGCCGTTGGGGCAGATGCAGCGGTAGCTCCCCAGCGAGTCGATGCACTGACCTGGGTTGCACACGCCGGGGTTCTCGATGCATTCATTACGGTCTGAAGGAGGAGGAACACAACGGTCAACGCTGTGACCAAAGCACAGACAGTGAAATATACAATTCCACTGAACTGGCAACCAACTTGTTGAATTATATCTAATTTATTTATTCCACTGGTATATTATGTGGTGATTAGACACCATTAAATGAAGATCCCCTTTCTATATTGTTATTTCTGTCCTTCCATGTACAGTTCTATTACTTCATTTATCATAGAAGTCAAAATGTATTTTGTTTTCTCGTCAAAATTACACCTTTTTTTTCCCTTCAGTTCTGCCTAGAAACAAATAAATGTGTCCTATAAATGTGAGCAGACAGCAGTTATGTCATTTTAATTTCACTTTTTAAACAGGAAAAACTGTCCATTTGTCCAAAATGTCCATGTATACACAGTAAATGTCCAAATCTATTTCAGGTATCTTGTCAAGCTTAATTTACTCAGAGGTGGTTGTGTGTCATACACACTGTAAAGAGTCTTGATCTGCAAGGACAACATGTGAAGAGGTCACATAATACTGTAGCAATAATTTCAAATATGTGTAACAATTAAAGTAATTATAATCGCAGTTAACAATCACTAATATGAGCATTTATTTATTCTTTCACGGGACACAAAACTGGCCAATGACTCATACAGGAGGTGACATTTAAGTCAAAATATGTCTATCTTTAAATACTCTATTTCCCATCATGCCTTGCAGCAATGCTTATTTTTTCTTCAAATCCCTGTATTACGAATCACTGTATATAATTCACACCTCAGCGTCTCTCTCACTGGAGTCTGACCATGCTTTGTTTTTCGGACTTGCATGAAAAGCAGGAAGCAAAAAAAAAAAAAACCAGGATGTTGATTTAACATTTCGCTTATCGGTGAGGACTGACAGTGACATGTTTCAGATCTACAGCAGCATATGTTCAACAGCTCAACACATGCTCCACATCCTCTCTCCTCTTCATAACAAGCCCACGATGGAGAACTCCTCCTCGGCCCCAGTCGCTGTGCGCCGCCTCTGGCGCTTTTATCTTTGGCCTACAACTGGCAAGAATGTGCAGGTCAAAGAGTTTCATGTGACCGAGGTCGATACAAGAGAGCCGGAGGAGGCAAGACAGCGTCAGGCCAGAGGAGGATCTCCGAGGCCGTCGTTCTAGAGGAAGACAGCGAGGCTGCTTCTTCTACATTCATGTAATGTAATCTTTTCCCTAATCCTGCTCCGTGTTTTCCACCGATTCTGCACCGCTGGGGTCCTGAGGCAACCGAGCGTCACACCACTGTAATAATAATAATGAGTGCTGCTGACCCATTCCACCTCTTTAAGGGACAAATACCCCCCCCCCCCTGCCCCCCGCCCCCCCGATCACCAACCCGCAGCCTTACCGAGACACTGTCCGGTGGGGGTGGAGCGATACCCGGGTTTGCAATCGCAGCGGTAGCTTCCTGGCTGGTTCACGCAGGCTGCGTTCTGCTGGCACACCGGTCCGTTCTGACACTCGTCAATATCTACGGCAACAGGGGACAGACGAGTTCAAAGGCAGTCATCGACTGGTGACACTTTCACAGAGAGGGCGCAAACATAAAGAGGCCGACTCAGTTTCAAAACCGAGGAAGAATTCTCAGTATTTTACATTTCTGGCTTCACTGTACCTTCGCAAATCAACAGCTTGTCGTTGTAGACGAAGCCGATGGGGCACTCGCACCTGAAGCTGCCCACCATGTTGATGCACACTCCGTTCTCACACACGCCCGGGATTTCCCTGCACTCGTCAATGTCTAGCGCGAGGGAAAGAGACGAGGGGAGAACATCAGAACATAGATTTTTCATCGTGAAACCCTTTTGAGTTGTGAAATCTCACCGATGACCCGTCCGGTGGTGATGTCGATGAAATATCCTGGTCTCTCACTGCCGCACAGGATCGCAAACTCGTCTGTGAGGACATAAGACGCAAGTTTATTTAGTCACTTATATGTTCTACACGTACGTGTGTGTGTGTGTGTGTGTGTGTGTGTGTGTGTGTGCGAGACCTCACCGGTGCTGGGCACGGGACACTGTTCACAGGGTTTGTTCCACGCACGGCCAATGTTGTAGGAGCAGCAGCACATCTTTTTGGTCATGTTGAAGGTCAGCTCTCCGTCACATGTCCCGTTGTCGGAGTAGAAGTTCCTGTAGCAGTAGCTCTTTCTCATATCTGCGTGTGTGTGTGTGTGTGTGTGTGTGTGTGTTCACAAGAGAAATGTTACTGAATGCTACTGCATCGTGCTGATTGATAACCTCATGAGAGGGCGGGCCTACCCATGCAGTTGTTCCCTCCGTTGACCTGCATGTAGTCCACAGGGCAGATGCAGGTGTAGTTCCCGATGGTGTTGTAGCACTGGCCCGGGCCGCAGATCCCCGGTCGTTCACACTCATTCACATCTGCACACGGAGAAGACGGACGGACGGCAAACGTATTTATCTAATCATTTTTCGAATAGCTTTCCTCGTTTCTATACTCTCTCTATCAACACGGCTGCTTGCTCCTCGCAGCCCAGCTGAACTGCCGATTGGCCGGAGACAGAGTGGCTGAGCAGTTGCTGGACTTTACGGAGCAGGCACACGCTTTTTGTTCTCCTGGCCAACAAACACTAACGCTAATTAAAAATGCCGCCAGCCACATGTCATTGTCTCACCCTCAGCCCCCCTCCTCTCCTCTCTTTGTTCCTGTTTCTCCTTTCTAAACACCCATCTCATTTATCTTTGCCCCCCCCCTCCATCTTTCATTCCTTCGCCCCCCCCCCCCTCTGTCATCTCTGGCCCGTCTACAGGGGACTCAGTGTACTTCCCCGAGGAGAGGGCTGACCACATCAGAGCCTCGCTCCTCTGGACACAGTTAGGCGCTCAGCTGTCTCGTCATCCCCCATTTGAGCTTTGCAGGGTTAGCAACAGGGACGGGGAGGGGAGGAGGAGGGGGGGGGGAACTCGAGCAGAGACACGTTGAGCTCCGGTGAGCTGCAGTGTCGTCTGCGGGACAAAAAGGGGCAGATGCGTCTTTGTCTCTTTGCTCTCGATGCCTTCTACCCTCTTTCCATGTGTCCTCGCTGAACCGAGGCCTTTGCGGATGGACTCAATTTCCACCCCACTGAAACGTCCCAGGGCGACAGGTCGCCTGTGCATAGGAATATAAATGTGTGTGTGTGTGTGTGTGTGTGTGTGTGTGTGTGTGTGTTTGATACCTTCACAGACTCTGGTGTCCTGGTTGAGGGCGTAGCCTCTCGGACATTCGCACTGGAAGCTGCCGAAGGTGTTGATGCACTGTCCTCCCTGACACAAGCCTGGCAGCTCCTGGCACTCATTGATGTCTGCCAGAGAGAGAGAGAGAGAGAGAGAGAGAGAGAGAGAGAGAGAGAGAGAGAGAGAGAGAGAGAGAGAGAGAGAGAGAGAGAAAGGAAACACTCAGTGGAGCATTGTGTGTGTGTGTGTGTGTGTGTGTGTGTTTCAGGAGCAAGCTGACGGAAAGACATGGTAGCATTTGTTGCCGCCTGACCTTCCAAGATGACGGTGATGGGGTTTGGTCTGAAGCCTTCTCCTCCAGGACACAGCGTCTTGTACTCAGCTGCAACAAACACGTGGAACAAGCAACAGTCAGGAGTTGTTTTAATGCAGCTCAGGTCTCAGGAGTTATTCACAGTTTTTTTTTTTTGTTCTTGTCATTGAAGCGAGTATTCCCTCGAGCCGAAAAAGGATGAGTCATTCCCCGCGATGTTTTTCGACCATCTGTTGGCAATTTCGAGTAAGTTGCACAAAGCTGTCTCATCTTTACCAGCAACAGCAATTACAGCAAACACAAACTCGCACCGTGGAGGAAAACAAGTAATAAAAGGATTTGACAGGCTGTTGATCAAAGCCAGTGACAGTGAAATTACTTTGCCATGATAGTGACATTCAGAATCCATTTTTTTTTTTTTGAGCCACTTCCCCGCCCATCCAGGAGTCCAAAGTCTACCCGACTCTTTACTTATCATGTGATGACAAGACGGAGACGACTCAGCTGCATCAACGGAAAACAACAACTTTGGTCCTTTCTTATTATCCATGCTTATTGGGAAAACAACGGCAGAATTGTTCATTTTAATTATATGTCCATGTATCAGGAGTTCTGTGGTTGAGTTGGACTGGTGGAAATAACTTCATAAATGTCGCTGTTGATTCAGCTTCATTCACTTCCAATAAACACGACAACTCGAGTCAGTAATAAATCATTCAATTCGAATGTCTCAAGCTATAGAACCTGCTGCCGGGAGGTGAGAGATGTCGCTTCTGCGCATCTCTGGCAAGAGCACCGCGCGGGTCGACGATCTAGATAAGGACGGGTTGACTCACTTGAGTTGACGAAGGGACACGATTCACAAGGGTTCCCCCAGCCCAGGCCCAGGGAGCAGCAGCAGGATGCTTTGGAAACACCGACTCCAATCTCATTGGAGCATTCCAAGCTCTCTGATGCATCTCCTCGAGAACGAACGTCTAGGTAGCAGCTTCCAGAGCGAGTGTCTGTAAACGCACACACACACACACACACACACACACACACAGGTGTTCAGGTATACAGGTGTGTCTCACCTTTGCCTCAGGATTAGTTCAAACGACTAGCTAAGCTCAAACACCGACAATGTGTAGTGAGAACTTGTTGAGTCTCACCTACACAGCCCACCCGAGTGGGGTTGAGTTCAAAGTCTGCAGGGCAGTTGCAGTGATAGCTTCCGGGGATGTTGACGCATATTCCGTTAATGCAGATGGTCGGGTCTGCGCACTCATTGATGTCTGAGAGGGAAAGACAGAAGCAACAGTCTGAAGAAAAAAAAAAGCCCATTGGGGGGCATGAACAGACCATCACTGGGGGGCGACTAGTCTTACCTGTGCAGTTGCCTCCACTCCTGTCCAGTTCATAACCGATGTTGCATTCACATCTGAAAAGTCCCGGGATGTTCTGGCAACGACCATTGACACAGATGTCAGCGAAGGTACATTCGTCTATGTCTGCAAAAGAGAGAAAGAGAGAGAGAGAGAGAGAGAGAGAGAGAGAGAGAGAGAGAGAGAGAGAGAGAGAGAGAGAGAGAGAGAGGCCCAGCTGTGAGGGATTAGTGGATCATGGGATCATCGTGGAAAATTGGCAGCCAGCAATAGGAAGTGAAGGCCGCTCACCTTTGCTAAAGAATGACAGTTCTGGGGCAAAAAAAAATGCCCAGACACACACACACACACACACACACACACACACACACACACACACACACTATCAGAGCAGCAGCCAAGGTTATGAAATTGTGCTCTTCCACATCATTAGACTCTGCACAAATCATTACTGTACAGTCCGGCCCGAGCTGAGACAGGGAGGACTTGGACAGGTTATTTTCAGGATGTTAGACACATCAGCACATTGAGGTCAGTCCAGCAGCGTCTTATCACTGGAAGCACGAGTCACAAATGTGCTCATTGCGTCGACTCGACAGATCTGCCGTCTGTGGGATATCGAAATAAGGCATTAAATCCGGAGATGTGTCTTAAAAGGTGCAGCATTGTCTCAAACAAGAACTTAAAAAAAAGAATAAAAGACAGTTTCTAGACCAGCGTAAACATCGTTTTCAGCCAGCAGGACGTCCGAAATTAGATTCAGACCACATGGCCTTTTGTTACCGCTCTATTCTGTCGCCTTTGTAAAGTCTGTACAGCGTAGAGACAGACAATAAATGTTAAATACAATGACAATGTGCACTTTAGGGGGAGCATAAATCTCTGAATTTCTATGGTGCAAAAAAAAGAAAGGAGTTCCTTTTCCACCCAGTCCATTGTTTATCTGCATCGGGAGAAGTCACAGACCTTTATCACTCCACACTGTATAACATGGACGTGAGCCAATGAAGAGTGTGTTTCATTACCTCGTGTGTGTGTGTGTGTGTGCGAGCGTTAAAGAAGGCTAAACGACTGCATGCTAACGTTAGCTAGCTAGCGTTCTCACCTTAGGATACGTCCTCATGCTGCTCAACCAAACACAGAGAAAACATGAGTGGAAAAAACAGGAAAAATAGACTGAAAAAAGATTAATACAAATATTTTACATGTAGTCTATTGTTGGGACAAAAGCAGACTTGCATTGGCGGTGAACACATTAGCTAAAATAACGTCTGATGTCGGCTATTTTAACCCTCAAACAAAAAATATTTGACCGACCACCAAACCAACCACCACATGTCTCTAACGTTGTCAGTCTCTCAGAAATGTTCTCACAACTAAAGCCACTTGTGCGCTGGGCTCGTTGTGCGCTTCCTATGTACAAACAACGATCTCATGAGTTCCATTCGAAGGCAACATCTGTTCGGATCATTTTGTTTCTCCAAAACAGGGAAACAAACAACCATTCACCAGCCGAACACCAGGCCCGTTTGAATCACTCAACCTAATTCAGGATGTTGGCCACCGATTCAGAGGTCTGGAACCGACAATAGTCAGGAAGAGCGGCGTTGTATTGTTTTACCCTCGCAGGCCTTTCCTTCAGGAGTCGGGATGAAGCCCATGTCGCATTCACAGCGGAAGCCTCCCGGCAGGTTCAGACAGTGGCCGCTCTCGCACAGGTTGCCGTTCTCTGCGCACTCGTCGCTGTCTGTAGGGGTGAGGAAAAGCACGTTCGTACACACACACACACACACACACACAATGCATTGGTGGATCTTTTTGCAAAAAAAAAAAAAAAGCGAGACATGTGGTTTTAGAAGTGCGACCTGAGCAGTAGAATCCATCTCCAGAGAATCCGTCCTTGCACGCGCAGCGATATGAGCCCATGGTGTTGAGACAGTCAGCGTTGTTGCTGCACATGTGCGTCCCATTGGAGCACTCGTCCAGATCTGAACACAGAAGAAAGTAGAAAAATAGATTATGTATTTGTAATCAGCTTTCTTGGATACTGACAAATTGTCTCTTCCTTCTATGAGATCTTCTATTTACCTGTGGGGGTCAAAAAGGCCATCAGCCTTACCTGCGCATTTGAGGCCGTCGCCAATCCATCCGGGAGCACAGCTGCATTTGAAGCCGCCGGCTGTGTTGGTGCAGGTAGCATGTCTGTCGCAGTTATGCGCTCCGATTTCACACTCGTTGACATCTGAGGTAGAGGGAAAACAAAAAAAAACCCAGGGGCCGTGTAAAGAAAAATAGGCAGTGCTCTTGACGGTCTGGTGATTTGGGCGTCTGCATTCTCAGTCCGGTGGGGTTCTTGGCATTGTGGGGCGAGTTGACGCTTTGGGTTTGAATTGCATACAGACAGCGGCAGGGAGTCTTTCTGGGTCACCGTCTCCGCCAATGTATTTCAGAGCAGAAGGCACATTCTCATGATCTCCGATACTAATAGCCTTCCTGCGGAGGTTTAATGAGCAGACCCCGTCTCTGGATTTTCATTGTGCAAGTGTGTCCGGGGAGAGCTGCGAAGAACGCCAAGAGGGAGAGCGATATCCCAACGCTAAGGCCTTGTTCTGTCTGCTCACTGTGAACTCAGTGTTTCTGAGGTTATTTTAGGCAAAGGCTTCCCCTCTTCGCACACAGACCCCCATATGAGGCTTTTACAAGAGCCCTCTTTTAGTGCTGATGTTTGCTTTTCTCACCAGCCCAGATGTCAAGTTTGGAAATGTAATCTTTCCCAAATATAATTTCTATAAAAATGCGACGTGGTGACGCGCCAACTCTACAAATAAACATTCCTTCAGGGCAAAACCATTAAAATGATATGTGAACTCTGCCAAACGGATGAAATATCGAGGCACTTAGTAGATAATGCGGTTATAAAAGTACCTCTCTATATGGGTTCAACCTATTGTATCTGGCCATGGATTCTAATAAATGAGCAACAGCAATTAATGGGAAGAATTAAATTGGCTACTATTAAAATCTGCCCTGCCCATAAAGTTGTTTACATCCTGTAGGGCGTAACCAATAAGATTTCTGCGAAGCAGCTGGCGGTGACGAGATACTGTGAACGAGGCTCTGCAGCTCTCGCTCTTCGAGCACTTCTGACATGATCAACTAAATGGGACAATGGAAAAAGCCTGTATGGTGTTATAACAATGACGACTGCTAATATGAGTCAAAGCAACCCTGTGAAAGCTGACCAACCGACACGATGCCTTGCCCCGTGTCCCAGCTCCGATAGAGAGGTTGTTGCGCAAGTTTTGTGCGGGAATGAGCGTGTTCCGTTGCACATCAAGGGAAGCCGTGCCACGAACTCGATCAAGATGTTAAGACCCATCAGCCAATGAGACGCGCCCCTCTCTCTCTCTCTCTCTGTCTTTGTGAGGCTAGTAATTCAAAAACACTGTCAATTAGAGACGTGTGCTGCTGGTTTACAGTCCTCCTGAGGAGAGGGTACGGTATATATATATATATATATATATATATATATATATATATATATATATATATATATATATATATATATATATATATACATATTTACACTACATTTGATGACGGGGTTAATGTGAGGGCTCCCTGGATTACAGACGGAATTAAAGATAATTTCCCACCGAGCCTTTGATGACGGAGAGAGAGAGAGAGCGCAACAAACGGACGCACGTTCTCATGGTGGGAATGTAAAAAAACGCAAACATGCAAGAAGCGTTGTCGGCGGTCACAGCTGGTGTCAAAGAGGAGGCTTGATTTGACTATGGCGAATGTTTTTGACCTGTCTCCTGGTCTGTGTGTCTGCCTTATTACCCGTTTATCTGTTTGTCCTTCTGTCTATATGTCTGCCTGCCTGTCTTGCTCAATGTCTAAACGCCTGCTGGCATGGCTGCCCTCCTGACAGCGCTAAGTTAACAGCTAGACAGAAATGCTAACAATCTGCTGATCCAAGCCAATATTAAGCATATTAAATAATCCCATTTTACTAAAATGGAAGGCTCTACTATCTGCTGATCCAAGCCAATATTAAGCATATTAAATAATCCCATTTTACTAAATTTGAAGGCTCTAAATATTGCGCTACAGTCCAAGGCTAACATTAGCTATCTTTAGCTAACATGAGCCGCTTGGTTGTACCGAACCAAGCAGACTAATTTATAGGGAGACTATGAGGCAATAACAGGATAATGGTAACAAGTAGAGAAGAGTTATTACGTTACACATGTTACACAACAATATAATAGAATATTAAAGGTAGCCACTAAGGATCTAGCATTAGCTAACTTTAGCTAACATGAGCCGCTTGGTTGTACCGAACCAAGCAAACTAATTTATAGGGAGACTATGAGGCAATAACAGGATAATGGTAACAAGTAGAGAAGAGTCATTACATTACACGTTACACAACAATATAATAGAATATTAAAGGTAGCCACTAAGGATCTAGCATTAGCTAACTTTAGCTAACATGAGCCACTTGGTTGTACCGAAGCAAGCAGACTAATTTATAGGGAGACTATGAGGCAATAACAGGATAATGGTAACAAGTAGAGAAGAGTCATTACGTTACACATGTTACACAACAATATAATAGAATATTAAAAGTAGCCACTAAGGATCTAGCATTAGCTAACTTTAGCTAACATGAGCCGCTGGTTGGACCGAACCAAGCAGACTAATTTATAGGGAGACTATGAGGCAATAACAGGATAAGGGTAACAAGTAGAGAAGAGTCATTACGTTACACATGTTACACAACAACATAATAGAATATTAAAAGTAGCCACTAAGGATCTAGCATTAGTTAACTTTAGCTAACATGAGCCGCTGGTTGGACCGAACCAAGCAGACTAATTTATAGGGAGACTATGAGGCAATAACAGGATAATGGTAACAAGTAGAGAAGAGTCATTACGTCACACAACAATATAATAGAATATTAAAGGTAGCCACTAAGGATCTAGCATTAGCTAACTTTAGCTAACATGAGCCGCTTGGTTGTACCGAACCAAGCAGACTAATTTATAGGGAGACTATGAGGCAATAACAGGATAATGGTAACAAGTAGAGAAGAGTCATTACGTTACACATGTTACACAACAATATAATAGAATATTAAAAGTAGCCACTAAGGATCTAGCATTAGTTAACTTTAGCTAACATGAGCCGCTGGTTGGACCGAACCAAGCAGACTAATTTATAGGGAGACTATGAGGCAGTAACAGGATAATGGTAACAAGTAGAGAAGAGTCATTACGTTACACATGTTACACATGTTACACAACAATATAATAGAATATTAAAGGTAGCCACTAAGGATCTAGCATTAGCTAACTTTAGCTAACATGAGCCGCTTGGTTGTACCGAACCAAGCAGACTAATTTATAGGGAGACTATGAGGCAATAACAGGATAATGGTAACAAGTAGAGAAGAGTCATTACATTACACATGTTACACAACAATATAATAGAATATTAAAAGTAGCCACTAAGGATCTAGCATTAGCTAACTTTAGCTAACATGAGCCGCTTGGTTGTACCGAACCAAGCAGACTAATTCATAGGGAGACTATGAGGCAATAACAGGATAATGGTAACAAGTAGAGAAGAGTCATTACGTTACACATGTTACACAACAATATAATAGAATATTAAAAGTAGCCACTAAGGATCTAGCATTAGCTAACTTTAGCTAACATGAGCCGCTTGGTTGTACCGAACCAAGCAGACTAATTTATAGGGAGACTATGAGGCAATAACAGGATAATGGTAACAAGTAGAGAAGAGTCATTAAGTTAACAAACTGAATCAGTAATGTCGGTTACACAACAATATAATAGAATATTAAAGGTAGCCACAAAGGATCTAGCATTAGCTAACTTTAGCTAACATAAGCTACAGGTTGTACCAGACCAAATAAGACTGTAGAAGCAAAACTTTTTTTTTTTTTTTTTTTATTGTTTTTGAGCTGAACTTTTAATTTTTAAGAGGCGCATTGTGTTTTGTGTTGTGCTCAAAATGTTTGACAGTGTAGTCATTTAACTTTAAGATGACAAAGTCAACGCGATCAAGCTTTCACCCTGATCCTCTCTTTAATGTCAAGACACTCCCAGCCTTGTAAACTCCCCCAGCACATCTCCACCCAGTCCTAACGTTCTATTACACACGCAAGGACACACAACTCCCTAAAGTGTACGCACAAACACTGACTCCACGCCTGCCCACTGAGTTCTCAGTGTTGTAGTGTGTCATAAATAAAAAAGAAGAAATAATTACTGTGGGAGATTCGTCCACAGCTGGATCGGATCTGAGCTTGAGAGCACCACTTACTCATTAACACTCTCACACACACACACACACACACACACACACACACACACACACACACACACACACACACACACACGCAAGGAGGTTTAATCCACGCATACCAACGCGGTCACATGAAGCTTTTTTTCGACTACGACAACAAATTTCTTATGCATTTTTCGTATATCCGAATTGAAAGCGGATCCGACCCAAATAGATTAGCAGGTTTTGTTCACTTTGTCTATAACAAGAGACCCTGCCTGCCTGAGAGGAATTAAGTGTCTCGATTCCTCGGCATTCTGGGGCCGAAATTCCAAACCTGTGAATCAGCACCGGCTGCTTCACTGCAACCCCGGCTTTCTCAAAACAAGCGAAACACTGTACGGACATTTTAATGGGATTAGAATGAGCGAGGCGTTGTGTGAGTGAGTTTGAATCATACCTCAGACCTGTTTATTTACGTCTGGAGGAGGACACGCCGCTGCTAACCGTGCGTCTGACTCCTTTTTTTCGATAACCGAGATGAGGTCAGATAAGATCGCTGAACGAAAAAACTCCCAAACTTAGCCTTCAATTCCCAAACTTTTAAAGTGCCGTTGTAAATCAGACTTAACTCTGGCTGGACAAAGGAGTGAGTCCAAACTAGCAAAAAGGGCTGTACCGGCCGGATGGGCTTTGTATTTATGTGTTCTGGAGCCCTCTCAGGCGATTGCATGCTGCGGAACTGGTCCAACCATCACGTAATGTTTAACTGACCTTAATGAAAGAGCAACAAAAGGAATAAACAAAGGTGCGATGTGATGCATGCATCTGACAGGAGACAGTGACCTCACTGCTCCTGCAGCAGTTCGCCGCTAACGCATGTGAGCGTGTGAGCGTGTGTGTGTGTGTGTGTGTGTGTTAACGACGTACGCGTGTTTGCGAGCGTGTTCCTCGTCAAGTCAGACAGGAGCTCTCGAACGAGGGGTGAGTAATGTTAGAGCGGCTTCTGGTGAGCCAGACATTCTCCGTGCGTCCTCTCATTTCTCACCTCTCTCTTTGAGTTGCTTTCACTCCTGTAGTTTAACAAAACCACACACACACACACACACACACACACACACACACACACACACACACACCTCTCCTTCACCACTTAAATCAGCAGCAGCCCTCTACGGACTCACCATCGTTTTTTCCTCTCCACCGACAGGATGTTTTGCTGTGCGTCGGGAATGCGCGGGCTTGTTTCGCTCACCTGTGCAGCCCGTGGTTCCCTTGCGGACAGAGTATCCCAGGTCACAGTGGCAGATGAAGGATCCCTTCGTGTTCTCACAGTTCCCACTCAGGCAGATGTTTGGATTCAGATCACACTCGTCCACATCTAGACAGGGAGGGCAGAGGAGAGCGGAACAGAGAAAGAGCAAGGATTTCTAATTTAAGGGGAAGATCATTACAAATTGAATTAGTTGGTTTTTGGTAAGCTGTGATATATGGAAGTGAGTCATTGTGAACTACATTAAATGTGTTGACTTGTATAAATACAGCGTTTGTGCTCACCGATCTAAAAGTCCTTACATCATTGATGGAAGGACTTTTGTTTCCTCGCTCAGTGGAACCAGACTCATAAATGTCATGCATTCCTCCATGCTCAACCCAAAACTAACACACTGTCTTGTAAATCAACAACAACAACATTACATTCTGTTCTCTCTCTCTCACACACACACAGAGCCATAGATCTGAGTCATTGAGTCTGATTCTCATGACTCATATCTTGGATAACCTTTAAGATGATCATTAAGGTGATTCAGTAAACTGAATCTAGTAAAAGCAGAGCTCCGGGAGGAGGAGGGGGGGGGGGGGGGCGTGGTGTTTTTAACTTCGGGCGTAAAATGTGCATCCATTACCCAGGCAGGTCTTCATGTCGTCAGATGACATGAAACCGTCAAAGCACAGGCACTGGTACGTCCCTGGGGTGTTGGTACACTGGCCTCCATCGCAGATTTCGGGGCTCTCCTCGCACTCGTCGATATCTGAAAGATGGAAGACAGAGAGGCGAATCCCAAAAAAAAAAGTGTTAGAGGACAGGAAGAACTGCAATGAGCGCTAGTAATCCAGGGTTGAATGTCGGTATGTTATTTACCGCGCGGCGCGGTCGCTACAGGACAGACAGCTTTTAGAATAACAGTTTCAAGTCATTTCAAGCTCTTCTTTCGCACAAACTACTTCTGAAATGACCCTTGTAGTGCCGTTGACCTCTGTCTGCATATCTGTCTCTGCTGAATAAAGGAATAGGAATCACAGGAGTCGGTCTACGCACAACACGCGAGGCCTACAGTCACGGAAATGAAATGAAAATGCCAGGAATTAACAAACAAGCACCATCAATTTATCTATTCTGTTTAGCAACATTTGGGATTTGGGATCTCTTTATAGCAAATGATACGTTGTCAGATTTCTGATTTCTCTCTGTTTGTTCCTGCTCTTAAATCTGTTCTCCCAACCTTTTACATGTCTTTAGCACTACCGCATGTGTGCAGTCTTCTCTCACTCTCAAAACCCCCTGATTCAGATAACTTAAAGGTGGTTTTGTGGAGATAACACATTGTAAGTTGCAGAGCTACTTACCAGTGCAGCTTCTCAGGTCGGGCATCAGGGCGTATCCACTGTGGCAGCTGCACTCGTAGCTTCCCTCTGAGTTGGTGCAGAAAGTCTCACAGCCGCCGTTCTCGATGGTGCACTCGTCGATGTCTGAGAGAGACGGGGGGGAAAAAAACAACCCGCCGGTCACACGTGAACTTCAGATTGTCACGATGGAATCAAAAGAAACGTCTGTGAGAGGAAGTGATCGGTATTAATACGCACCAACACACTCCAGTCTGTTCTCTGTGGACTTGTATCCCGTGTCGCAGGAACACTGGTAGCGGCCGATCATGTTGACACACTGGCCGTTCCTGCACAGCCTGTCGCTCAGGTCACATTCGTTGATATCTGTGGAAGAAGGTATATTCAAAGGATTCATGCATAAATAATCAATACGGATAAACCCCTCCATTTTTAAAGATGAAGGTGCCGTCGGACTGTTTTGCGTGGCGGTTTTAATCTTCGGACATTTAATGCAAGTCTGGATGGAGGAAACGGAGTGAGTCACAAAGTGCCTTTGAGCAAGGCACCCACCTACAGTGTGCCGTCACCAGCAATTCATTTCATCATCGATTTCCTTTTTCTTGATTATTTGATTCATAATTTGGCTTAGAATATCAACGAAAAATGTCACAATTTCACAAGAAAAAAACCAAAATTAGAAATGTTCAAAACTCAATAATATTCATTTTAATACCGCGGAAACATTTGTCATTGACAGGCGATGAATTCAACATCCGAATAGCTTCAGATGTTCTGTCGATGGACTAATTGGTAATCGTTTGGGCTCTGCGCCCGCAGTTAATTGCGCCAATAAAACTCTTCCAGAGGAGACACTAATCATACTTCGGGTATAACTTGTGACAGATGCTTCATGATGGATCCAGCACTTCATGGTGATAAATAGGACCTTTCCAACAAAGAGTCTGACATCATTAGGCGCACTGTGTCACACCCATCTCTGAAACGTGCTAAATAACCACGGTTTATTATCACTATCATCAGTTATTAGCACTTCAACCTGTTACGTCAGCACAGATAATGAGGACCATTGTCTCAGAAGGGATGAGGAGGGCAGTTTTCAGTAATGCTTTCATTGTTTTTGATTACTTTTTAATAAATGAGCGTGAAGGGCAGTGGTTGAGCATGAGGTCATGGACTGAACCCTTAATACACTGCATTAGGTCATCAGAATGACACCCAGTGAACAATTTGCACGATCAGCGCGACGCAAACTAAACACGGGTTGAGCTGTGAAACTATAGACTGGGAGAAGTCGGGCGCTTCTCTCGCTCTGGTGGAAAGAAACTGGAAGAAACTGCTGAGCCGACGTGTTTCAACGAAGAGCGTTCACTGGAACGTTGAACAGAAAAGGGGCAACAAGTTGCCTATATATGGACAACAAGATGGCTGAATCTCAACTAGCCAATCAGACGGATAAAACAAGTTGTCCTCTCAAAAACTTGTGTATTTAGTCTAATCTTTAGTCTTTGGTCAGTTTGTCTTCGTTGTTTAGTTGCTGTATGAAGTCTTGTTTTTTTGTACCTGCCAAGTTTTTCATTATGAAAGTATCGTCATTGTGTTCCGAGTCTGCATTTGTTTGGATCCTTCTTCGACACAGATTTCTCAAAACAAAAGAAGAAAAGCGAGAGAAGGAGGGAAAAAAAAAAAGTTTCGGAGAGACGCCGAGTCGAGCTCGAATCCCCCCCCCCCCCCTCCCCCCTCCCCCCCGATGACCTCATCACTCACCTAGACAGGCCGAGCCGTCTTGTGCGATCTCGTGTCCCTCGGGGCAGGTGCACTGGAAGCTGCCCTCCGTGTTTACACATTCACCTCCACGGCACAGCAGAGGGTTCCTATCACACTCGTCGATGTCTGATAGTGGACACACACACACACACACACACACACACACACACACACACACACACACACACACACACACACAGACACACACACACACACACACACACACACAAGTAGAGACATTGATCTTAGGCAGAATGTCCGCACTGTTGTTTGTAAGTGATCGGATTCTGTGAATGGTGACGCAGCGTTCCAACAAGGAACATTCGGCCTGGAACACCTTGAGGTCGCGGTGCAGAACTCCTCCAGTATGTTGCATCGTTGAGAGGAATAAGCAGAAAGTGAAAGCGAAAATGTATTTCGTCGACTGTCCGCAGAGCGTTTTTGCTGGCTGGCAGCATAGAGTCTGCTTGACACTTTTACACTTTGAAATCCGATTTGAGCATCCGGAGCGTCAGACTCAGATCCTGTTTGCAAACATCCCGTTTAAATGTGTTGTTGTTTTATGCAGTTCAGACTCTCTCAAATCAATCCGGATATGACAAAAACACCAAGGCCTTAGTGTTAGAGTTCAGTCTCTGCACATATTCATTTTTTTTTGTCATTTCCAATAAAAAGAAAAAAACACATCATTGCTGTTTGACCTGCAAAAAACACGAGACTCCAATTTAACAGATATCGTGGTGCTGACTATATCAGGAAGTACTCGTTGTTTATATAACTGCTCGGCCAAAGAACACAAGCAGCAGACACAATAAAGTGTCTATAATTATTTGACATGTTAGTTATTTTTGTGTTCAGTACCAACATCTTATGACTGCAGACCCCGCCTGCATCTGTTCCATTCCTTTATGCTTCTTTTTTTTTTTTGCCCACAGTAAATGTTCTCGTGCCAATTTTTGCTCTAAAGTCAGCTTTAGGCCAACAAAAGTATTGAGGCTCTCCATTTTGTGCGTACAACTTCTCCTAAGAAATGTAATCAAACGGCGACGACGACGGACCAGAACAGACATGGAGCGTTGAGTATTTTTCTCACATGGCAGAACGTTAGGAAATCACTGCGTGTCCCTCAACTGCAGGTCAAGTATGTAATAAAGAACAATCATCTTTCAAGATCTTTTAAGTGATTGTGACGAGACTTTGGCTGCACAGACTAGACCCAACAGGGGTTTAAATAAAGTCTTAATTCTCCGTCTCTCTCAGCAGCTCATCCAGAGGGAGTGTGGAGGAGGTGGCCGGGTTGTGATTAGGACTGGGGGGGGGGGTGTGAGGCAGGTCTTCCCTATACTTGGAGACCTTTATAGGTTGGTAAAGCCGCCTGCTCTTTAGATGTCGCACATGTAACAGGGTGTGTGTGAGAGAGAGACTAAATGCTTTCGTATGAAGGAGTGCCGTCTCTGAACCACCTCCCGCTGACGATTCAGCGCAGGTGTTTTTAGCGTCTGCAGGTGTCGGTGTCGGTGTGTGTGTGTGTGTGTGTGTGTGTGTGTGTGTGTGTGAGGATTCGCCGCTCACCCATGCAGTTCTTCATCATCATGAAGCCACTCTCGTAACCTTCGAAGCACTCGCATTCAAAATCCCCGACCGTGTTGACGCACCTGCCCTGTCCGCACAGGTCCGGGGAGATGTGGCACTCGTTGATGTCTGCAGGAGGGGAGCGCGACAAGACTCAGCGAGGTAGAACACCATGAGACAGCTGTGCTGTAGAGGTTGTCAACTCTGTGACACATTCATTTGACAAAGAAGTGAGGAACTGATAACAGTAGTAGCAACAAAAACAAAACAAAAAAAGCGAAAAAGCACAAAAGGTTACAACAAAGAAAGGATATAAAATGAGATAAAGAGGTTTATGGAGGACTTAGGCAGCTTTAGCTCTTCAAGCTGATTCTTCAGAAGTCCAAAGCTGAAGGCCTGGTCCCCTTTTGAATTGAATCCACATTCTGAACCACTCAACACAAAGACTTTCTGCTGGGACCTCACTCATTGGGGGGGCAATAGATAGAGACCATGTCAATGATTTCAAAATAAAACCACGGCACTGGCACATTTAAAGCTAAAATGAATGTGTGCACCAGACTACAGGGACCGGCTCCAACAAGTCCAAAGCAGCCAGACTCTCATTGGACCGAATGAGCCGAGTGTAGGCGATGGCTTTACACCACATTGCTGTGATTAGCCTTGGCTGAGGGATTCAGAGAGGTGGGGGGGGGGGAACTGATGAAGGGGCCGTCTTCAAATTGCCCCAAAACTCAAAGAGATCAAAATAACAATGATATAAAACAAGAGATCCTCACAATTCTGAAGCTGGGAGCAGCAGATGTTTGATAGTTTTTTGCTTGATAAATAACTCAAAACGATGAATCAGTCAATGATGAGTTTCCTTGTCGACTAGATGACAATTACTCGGCCGGTTGCTTTGGTACCACTCACCGGTGCAATTCCTCTCGTCAGAGTCCAGAGCGTAGCCGCCGTCACAGCGACACCGGAAGCTCCCGATGGTGTTTCTACACCTTCCGTTTGAGCACAGGCTGTTTATCATCCTGCATTCATTTATATCTGAGGTGAGGAGCAGAGGGGGTTTGAAGCACAGGTAAAGAGACCATTAATGAAACAAAGCCAGCCTGTCCGCGGAGGGCGCGGTACCTTTGAGGAAGGGTCTGCCGTTGATGAAGTCCCCCCTGTGCGAGAAGCCCGGTCCGCGAGGACAGAGCTGGGCGTATTCTGGAGTGCCTCTCTCCGGACACTCGTCGCACTCGGGGCCCCAGGCCACGCCCACCGAGCAGCAGCAGGCGTCCACGCGCTGCTTCCCCGAGATGGGAGCCCCGCAGCGCTCGTCGTTGTGGGTGAGGTAGCAATGCTCCATGCGCAGGTCTGGAAGTCACACGGTAAAGCGGGGCATGAACGACACGTTTAACCGATGACATTTAGACAGTTAGAAGTCATCGCCCACCGATGCACGTCCTGCCGCTCACGTCCACCGTCATTCCTGGAGGGCACTGGCAGAAGAAGGAGCCCGGCGTGTTGACGCATTTGCCGTTGATGCACACTCCGGGAAACACTTGACACTCGTCCACATCTGACAGTCAGGCAGAGGAAACAGCATCAACAGCGGGTCCAATGTGCATTTCTGGGTCTAAACGGCGTCAGAAGCAGACCGTACCTTCACAGACATTCCCTTTGACTCTGGCAAAGCCTTTGCCGCAGATTGGATCTGAAAAGAGAAGGGCACCCATTACAATCTCAGTCAATGCAGGTACTGTGTGGTTTACTAAAATGTGCAGAGAAAAAAAAACCCACGGTGCTCGTTCATCACCTCACCTTTTTCGCATTTGGCACACGGACTGTTCCAGGCTTCTCCCAGTGTGGAGCAGCAGTGGGACTTCAGCGTGGCGCCGTTGATGTTGACCTCACAGCGATTATTGACTATCTTCAGCCAGCAGGTGCTCTTAGTGGTCTCTGTCGTAACGAAACGACCCTTAATAGCGCATGTTGAATACAGACCTTTGATGGGTCTGTATTTGATGAATCTTCAGAGCTGTTCTTAAATAAAAGGGAGCGCTGAACGGCTTACTAGCAGTCAACTTGACCTGGACAACCAGTCTCTCCTGGCTTCACTATGAGCTCCTTTCATTGAAGTGTGACAGCGCCGATAAGAGCATTTAACACCAGCTCTACTCACAACACGACGCTCACTCACCGATACACTCCATCCCAGTGCTGTCCAACGAACTGCCGAGTGAACACAGACACACAAAGGACCCTTGGCTGTTCCTACAATCTCCATTAACACAGGGGCTGGACAGACACTCGTCCACATCTGCGGGAGACAAAAAAAACAATCTGTTTTTTTTTTTTTGCTCATTTCTTATCCATCTGACACAGCAGACGTGCAGTGAGGAAGTGAGGACGCTGCACAGCGGAGCGAATGAGTCTCTGACCCGAGCAGACGTCCGTCTCGGGGTCAAAGACGTATCCTTTGGGACACTGACAGGTGAAGCTGCCCGGCGTGTTCCTGCACAGACCGTTTTCACACAGCAGCCTGTTCATCAGGCACTCGTCGATATCTGAGGAGCAAACACATACGGGGGGGGGAGAGAGACAGGGTGACCTTCCTCTAACTGGCTTTTGATGGGAGGGGCCGCAAAGAGGGCGAGGACGCGAAGGAGCAGGTCACCTACCGACACAGTTTTTGCCCGACAGGTCTACCTCAAAGCCTTCGTTGCAGGTGCATTTGTAGGTCCTCATCATGTTCTCACACACCCCGTTCTGGCAGATGTCTGGGTCGAGGGCGCACTCGTTAATATCTGAGAAGGCAAAGAATATCCCGTTGAACGTCACAGTGCGCCGCCAGCGATAACCACATTCAAATTCGTCTTGATGTCATGGCGTGTGTGCGTTCGTTACCTCTTGCGTCGCCGCTTATGCCGGGGCCACTGGGGCACAGAGCCAGGAACTCAGCTGCATCAAAGAAAGACACACACACACACACACACACACACACACACACACACACACACACACAAACAGCAACGAAGAAATACCAGCGTTTGAGAAAATATCACATCTCAAAGGGAAACATTTAACACCGCGTCATTATCCATTTCCATGCTTTCTCATTTAGCCAAGATGTATACAGAACCGTCTCCTTGATGTGGTGCAGCTCTGGCCTCTTTTGATACGGAAACTTTAATTGGCAGGACTAATGACAAGTGACTGGATGACGCGTGTGTGTGTGTGTGTGTGTGTGTGTGTGTGTGTGTGTGTGTGTTTGGAGGCTGTCAATGTCTCCTAACTTGTGGGCGTGTCTCTGTCAAACAAGTTCGCCGTGACTTTCATTTGTGAAATCCAAAGCTAGAACGTCAGAGAACACGAAGCGTTTGATCCTGACTTTGACAGATGTGATTTGAGTTAAGTGTGTGTGTGTGTGTGTGTGTGTGTGTGTGTGTGTAGAAGGCGGAGTGATTCTAGCGTCCGTACCAGAGCTTTGTGGTGGGCAGGGTTGGCAGGGCTCTCCGTAGGAGTACTCTGTGCTGGCACAGCAGCACTCCGACTTGGTCACAGCTCCAAATAAAGGCCTGACACACTGCCCTCGCTTGTAGCCGCCATAACACGAACTGCGCATATGTGTATCTGTTTTGGACAACAACAAAAAAAAAACAGAGATGAGGCAAGAGATCTGGGGAAAAAGGAGAGAGACAGGGAGGCAAGAGTCCGCAGCTCCAAAAAAAGAAAAAGAAAAGCAACAACACTGGCAAAACAAATGGTTGTCCTCTCTCCATAATATCCAGGGATTTGAGGCATTCCTCTGCGCTGATATCATCCAGCCGAAGAACTCACCCAGAACGAAACAACAGGCATTTCAACAGGCTTTCCACACGACACACAAAGAAACGTCATTCTGCGGGGAATATGCTGTAGGAACGTTGAAAGTAGAGGCATAAACAGATCAGCTCTCGGGGAGTCCCGGCCCAGGAGATTAGAAGCCCGAGGAGGCAGGAAATCATTCATCGACACGCGCTCGTTAATGATAGCGAGCATTGGTTCAGAACGGGGATGAGCTGCTGGTGGAGTTTATTACAACGCTACGCTCACATTGGGTTTTGTTTATTTAATCGCTTGAACTGGAACATGCTTGTGTTGTGGTTATTCTGGGTAAAATGTGAGATAAATCCTCAACAGTTTGCTCACCAATGCAATAAATGTACTAATCTTGAGCATGTGTGCTAGCAGGAAACTGCTGGCAGTACCAATTATTTCCCAAAGTAGTCAATTAAGTTCGTACCCAGACGTGTTGTAAAAAAAAAAATAAAACTTCATTTTCATCTTCTCCATGCAGCAACAGATCACTTTTAGCCATTTTTTTTGGGGGGGGTTTTCGTGTGATTACCGTTTGCCATTGGGATCCAATATGACCACATTGAGACATTTACTCACCGACGCAGACCCGACCGTCCAGGCCCACCGCCATGCCAGCCATGCACTCGCAGCGGAAGGACCCCTCGGTGTTGACGCAGTGGCCGTTCATACACATGCCCGGAGTCTCGCACTCGTCGATGTCTGAAAAAAGCGGATACGGCAACAAAACAAAACCAAAAAAAAAATCAGTCCTTTGTTTACATTTCTTTACAAAAAGCTCCAATTTCCTGCTTACGCATTATTAAAGTCCTCAGGTGCTTGATTCATTAAAACCAAATTGAGCCCAAAAAAACTGCTGCACAGCTTCAATTTTATGACCTCAGCTAAGAAAACATTCCGTTCCTTTTCCCCTCGATCCCATCAGCGCATTACGATAATCACCGTAATGAGCGTAAACAGAGATATGGTATGCAAGCGTAACTGTGTGTTTTTATGTTGTGTTGGGAACAGACGGACTGTCGATAGAAATGAAGAGGGCCCCCAGGGGCCCCTTTAGACTACACATTTCATTAATGACTGCATAACATCGGCACACTTCACCCGCACCTTACTCCCCTATGTACTCATTCTGCTGTGAGTGAACCAGGTCTGTATCTGAAGGCCAAAAATGGCAGCAAGCGATGTCAGGAGGAGACCCAAATCTCTGTTCTCTTTGCATTGAACAGGTTCGGTGAAGGCTGTCTGAATGTCAGAGCAGGCGTGCCCCAACAGTCTGCGTGTCCACAGCTGGCCTGCCAGGATGCTGAGGGGGTTTTCCAGGCTTTTTAGGGGGATTTTTTTATTTCTTTTTTTGGCTCGCTCGCTACATGCCAGAGAGAAAGCAAACCTTACAAAACCAGCAAAATATCAAAAGGTTCAAAAAGAGCGAACCGACTCAAAAGTGTTCGACCGGTGTGAAGCAGCTGGTTCCAGTGGAGCGCAGGCTGTAACAGTCAGCGGCTCTTTCTGACCAAACGCACCTACACACATGCGTCCGCTGGTGTCGAGCAGGAATCCGGGTTTGCAGATGCATTTGAAGCTGCCGTCGTCGTTGATGCACAGTCCATTGAGACACATGTTCCGGATCAGACACTCGTCCTGGTCTGTGGACGAACAGGAGCAAATCCAGAGCTTAACAGCGGTTACTTTTAGGAAAGACACGCAGATATAGGGAGTGGTTAAAGACACGACCGCGGTTTCAGAGACAAGCTACACTCCAGTTAACTACATTCTGTCTTGACGATCACATTGTAATAGAACTCGCTCGCTTTAATCAAAGTTATATTGTTATTCCCATGTGTCAATGCTTATTTGACTAGTGTTTGAAGCTGTTCAGAACGGCCACATTGGAAAGGGAGGATAGTGGGAGAACTGTGAGCATTTATACACGAGTTCTAAAAGAATTCTGATATACAGATGTATAAACCGGCCCCTTCGTCTCAACGAGAGGGTTCCCGTGATGGACTACCTGACGCACGACTTTATAGCAAACTAAAATGAGTGGAAACAAATCGATGCCTGTAAGAGAAGTAAACACGAATAACATGGAGTCCTTTGGGAAGAAGGTCGGTAGTGATGTAAAATGTACATATTTTGTAGTTCATGGGCTGAAACACCCAAAACCACCGGCATGATCCAACAGGCATTGGTGTTAACATCACCACGTCTCAACTCCATGAATGCAGATGTCAGGAGTTGACAAACCTTGACAGTTTTTCCCATCCGCCGAAATCTCAAACCCGGCGTTGCAGACACAGTGGAAGCTGCCCACAGTGTTCACACAGCGGCCGTTGTTGCAGATACGACCGTTGGCCACGCACTCGTCCAGATCTGGCGGACAACAAACGCGCAGCACAGTAAACACATGCATCCTCTTAAAGGTGTGTGTGTGTGCGTGTGTGTGTGTGTGTGACTAACCTCGGCACTCTGTCCTGGTTGCGGTAGTCTGGAATCCAGCGGGACACTGACAGATGTAAGACCCAGGGGTGTTCACGCAATCTCCGTGTGCACACGGGCTTCTCTCGCATTCATCGTCATCTGGGGAACAAACAAAAAAAGACGTAAAGCTCATGAACCTCCTTCTACCTTTGTGTAAACGCTTGAGAAACCCGCTCCTCACTCACTCACCGAAGCAATCTCCTCTTTCGTTCAACTTGAAGCCCATGTTGCACTCGCAGCGGTATCCGATGCCCGGCGCGGGGATGCACCTGCCGTTCTGGCAGAGGTTACGGTAGGCCTGGCACATGTTGGTGATGTTCTGGGTTTGGATAATAGCTGACAACAAACAGTCACACAATCAAAATGCAATGAGGAATACTGTTTCTTTGTGGGATAATTGGTCCAATTAAGGAGTAAAGGAAACATAGTATCTCAACTGCTTGCAAAAGTAAATTGGCATTTCATGAGTCAATTTACTTGCGTTGTGCAATGTTGTTGCGGGAGGATTTTACCTAAATATATACTTTATCATATATACTTTTGTATCTGATGATACACCAATACCCAAATGAAACGAGCAGCCTTACGTCATCATGAACATGTGGCTCATTAGCTGCAGGGTGCGTGTTGCGATTGCTCAAAACTGGAAGTTTGAACACGGCAACAGAAGAGACCAGTGGGTGTAGAGCATTGCACATCCACTGAGTCAGACCAGAAAGCTTTGAAGACATGCCATGAACGTCGAAGGACCAAAACAAAAAGCAGAAAGTACCTGGTGGAAATTGTATAGGTGGTTGTCCTGGAAATGGAAATTGTCCTGGGATCTGACCAGGGCCCTGGATGGGAATGTGACCAGGAAACACTCCAGGTACCTGGCCGGGAAACGCTCCAGGTACCTGGCCGGGAAACGCTCCAGGTACCTGGCCGGGACCTTGGCCGGGACCTTGGCCGGGACCTTGACCGGGACCTTGACCGGGACCTTGCCCAGGAGTTTGACCAGGATATGGAACTGGGTAGATGCCAGGAAAGTCGGGACTCCCTGGGACGCGACCAGGTATCGGCCCTCCACCGTTCCCATCGGGTACCTGGAAGCACAGCTTCTGGAACTCCTCTAAAATGAGCACGTGTGGAAGAACAACAGGAGGTTAGCTGAGGCGTGGAGACACAAAGATGAGAACAAGACATTTAAAGCCACGTGAATGGGGAGTGACCCCACCTGTTCCACGAATGGGGCACATTTCAGGCGTGGATCCGTCGGACCAGCAGCGTCCGTTATCACAGCAGCACTGCATTTTGGTCAACAGCTGCGAGTTTTGATTGGCGCAGCGCCCGTTCAGCACGCTAGTGAAGCAATACCCACCTCGAGAATCTGTGGGAAACATCACAGCATGAAGGTAACTCAACCGTGCCGTATGGAATATGGCAATGTGTTGTCTTCACGTTGAGCACATTGGCACAGGAACAATCGAAACGTAGCGGTTGTTGCTTCAGATTTTCCATCATTTGGAAGCCAATAGTCATCGCTTCCTATTTATGAGAACCTTTCCCTACATCCTGCAGGTTCTGGCACTGCGCACCAGCATGACTAACACGCAGGTTCTCTATTAACATAAATATATCACGTCTCGTTTCACACCCAGCCCGTCCAGCGCCTTCACACGGAGAAGCTGACAGGCTACGCTGCTGATTGCTTGGTTCAGGCGAGCGTAGAGTCGCTTTGAAAGAAAATCAGTCAGGCCCTTCGGGGGGCGGGGGGGGGGGGGTTGGAGCAGACGCTGCTGCATGGGAAACAAGTCAAATGTTTGCCGCAACAGTTTTCTGGAGCAAAAGACTCAGACATTCCTTTCTTGCAAACATCCTCTCCTGGGGGGGGGGTAATCTGAGTGTGGGTTTGCATATGTTTGTGTGCGAATGCATGTGTGTGTGTGTGTGTGTGTGTGTGTGTGTGTGTGTGTGTGTGTGTGTGTGTGTGTACATGCACGTAAGACTATGTGCGTGTACGTCTAATGGTCTATTCTGACCCAAATTCCTTCCCGGTCTGTTTTGGGTCAAACTGAGCTGAACTTGCGAGCTTAACAGGCTTTTTCTGGTGATCGCGTGTGTGTGTGTGTGTGTGTGTGTGTGTGTGTGTGTGTGTGTGTGTGTGCACCTCCCAGCATGCACATACTGATAGATAAAACGCACACACACACACACACACACACACACACACACACACACACACACACACACACACACACACACACACACACACACACACCGTAATGTCAAAAAAAGCAAAGTCACCTGAGCGCGAGAGGAGTTCGCTGCGCTCCTCTCGTCACGTCTCCTCCTCAGTTTAAAGAGAATATAGCTCATTGTTGTGGAACTAGAAACAAGTGACTGCTGACCTAAATTCTACCAGCTGGAACCTTGGACAGATTTCAGTTCTCCCTGCGCTCGGCGCCAGGCATAAAGGGGGAAGAACCAAAATAGGGTGGAAAAAGGAAAGCACCTTCTTTTCTCAACCGCTTCGTCTCGCGTTTCAGCTGCGCCAGTGTGACAACGAACCAAAAGCAAACTACGAAGCAGGCGAGATTATCCTTCGGAGAGGTTTGACAGCCAGCGGGACGGACGGCTCACCTATGCACCTGGATCCGTCCGCGGAGGTGTAGTATCCCTGTGGACACTTGCAGAAGTAGCTGCCGACAGTGTTAGAGCATTCACCTACACCACAGAGGCCTGGGATGTTTGAACACTCGTCCAGATCTACGGAGAGGAGGGGAGAGGAGAGGAGAGGAAAGGAAAGGAGAGGAGAGGAGAGGAAAAGAGAGGAGAGGAGAGGAGAGGAAAGGAGAGGAGAGGAAAGGAGAGGAGAGGAGAGGAGAGGAAAGGAGAGGACAGGAGAGGAAAGGAGAGAAGGGGAAAGGAGAGGAGAGGAAAAGAGAGGAGAGGAGAGGAGAGGAAAGGAGAGGAGAGGAAAGGAGAGAAGGGGAAAAGAGAGGAGAGGGGAGGAGAGGAGAGGAGGAAATTACAAACAACAAAAAAAGCTATCAAGAATGTCTTAAAACATTTCAGATCACTTCCTGTTTGTTAAAAAACTGCACAGTAATCAGAACTTTCAATGAAAGCGATTCAGATGAAATGCTTTCAAAAGTGACTTGAGCACATGTTGGCGGGGACAATGGAAATAAGGCATTGTCACAGGATATTAAATCCAGGGGCCTCTGTAGCCGCTCATCTGTTAGCACCGTTGCACAAAGTCAAGTTCAGAAATACGCTGTAACTTAGAGCCGTTCAAAAATGTCTCTTACACAGTCCAGGAGTTTTCCGGTGATTATTTCTGGGCATAAAATAGCACATATTTCACTCTGCAAATGAGTGCCACAAGAGCCCGCTCAGCCTGTTTCACTGGAGCACAGCTTGGTCTGGAAATTGTCATATTCACGTCTTAATGAACCGATATTTTTACACAAGCTAGCCGTGGGTCTTCACGTGCCGAGGACTAGAAGCGAGGGCCACTACTGCTAACCCTAAACCCTAACTATTTACATCTGCTAACGTAAGCTAACATGAGCTGCTGGTCAGACCGGACCAAGTACGGTGAAAGCAACAAAAACCATGGAGTGTATTTATTGCTCATCAACGTTTACTTGGATGAGGGAAAAAAAAAGTGTTTCAAAAGTGACATAGTCTCTCTTTAACACGCGTTTAGTGGGGGGGGGGGGGGGGGGGGGGGGCTCTTTCAAGCCTCACAATTTAAGTGTTAAACAGGATTACTGAGAGAAAGCCGAGCGCTGCTTTGGTTTAATTAAACGTATTTCAAGGGAAGGGGCAGAGCGTCTTGTGTGTGGTCTTTCCCCACAAAGTAACAATCAGACAACCGCAGCTGAGCTGACGTTCACCACATCTAGACGGATGTGGCTCTTTTAACTCTCCTTTCACATTGTTAGCTAGGAGCTTTTAAAAAAAAAGAAGGAAAAAAAAGGGATTTCTTTTAGCCTACCCTGTCATTCAAGCACACGGCGAGACATTTCACAGTGTTAAGGTGACGGCTGCTTGAGTCCTACCGTCGCATTTCTGTGAGACCTCGTTGAACTTGTGCCCAGCGGGACATTTGCATTCAAAGGACCCCACTGTGTTGATGCAGTTTCCTCCTTGACAGATGCCAGGGATGGCCTGGCACTCATCCACATCTGTACATACAAAGCAGACACTTAATTCACACACATTTATTACGTGAATGTACAAATGATAAAGAGATGATAAAAAGATAAACTCAGGGGCAAGAGGGCAACACACACACACACACACACACACACACACACACAGACTTTAACATTAACGCAGAAATCTGCACACGTTTGGATGTGCCTGGATTGAAACTGGGTCTGTTTTAAGAGTCTGGCTCTGACCTTCCTGCAATCAAGTGAGTGACAAGGGAAAAGAGAGAGAGAGCGAGAGAGAGAGAGAGAAAGGAATGTCTCCTGCAAGAGGAACAGAAATCAAAGCCAAGTAGACCACGGAAGAGATAGAAATATAGAAGAGACAGGTCTACAGTCTCGTTGCGATCACGAACAAAGACTAACATGAAGTTCCGAAGGAGAAACACTCAATCGATCTATCCATCCAATGACTTTTGGGAGAAAAAGAAAACATTTAAATGTGTGACTTTGTGAGTTGCATCGACGGTTGAATGAAAGTGACTTAATGAATTTGACAGAATAAAATGTGGGCCTCAGGCTGAAAACCTCCAGGAGGCTGTGACTCCGTGTTGCTCTGGGTCCTGGCTCAGGTCCGCCTCCCCTGCAGAGGTTCTGATGTTGTTGGGTCTGGAGCAGACAGGCAGAGGGCCGCCTCACCATAAATGAGCTCTCCCACGTGGCACCGCCACTGACCCGTGTTACTGCCTCTGACAGTCCCGCCACAGCGGGTGTCCGCGGGCATTCCATACACATGTGGGAGGCACTGCCACCCACCCCAATCTGACCCAATTAGAACTAATCCTCTGCAGAGGGGGCGAAGGGCAGAGACGAGGGGACGACGGAGGGAGAGGGGCGAAGGCCGACAAAGAGGGAGAAGGAGTTAAAAAAAAACGGCAGAGAGGACAGAAGCAGCGCTTCACCTGAAGAAGGAGAGGAGAGGAGAGGGTGACAAAAACACAGACAAAAAGGAGACGGAGCCGGTGAGGACCGGACTTTACCTTGGCACGCCCCGGTGCGGTGGTTTGGTATGAACCCTCTGCGGCAGGGCTGAGGCTGGGCCGGGCACATCTCACAGGGGTGACCCCACGCCCGTCCCACTGTGGCACAGCACAACGTCTTTGTGCACACAATGCCCGTGAGCTGGCCCTGACACATCTGGTTGTGCACCGAGGCGAAGCACGGCCCGGTGCGGTAGTCTGCAGAGGCAACGCAAGAGATTCGGGGTTTTTTTGGGGGGGGGAAATGGGTTTCTCGACTTCCAGTTCCCGGTTGCCAGTTTTTGCACGTAAAAAAAAGGAAGAGACGTTTGAAAAACCTGAACTTGGTTCTGTGAGTGAACGATTTTGTCTGAAATTACACGAAGAGAAACAGATCAAACTGAATGCAATTCATGCACGACGTCTAGAACATCCCTTACTCCATACTATGTGATGAAAGGGCTGCAGCGCGGACAGTAACACACCCTATAAAGAATGCATTGTCTGTCCCTGGCATTTTAATCGGTCTGGCTCTCAGGTGCATTGTACGTGCATGTGCATGTGTGTGTGTGTGTGTGTGAGTGTGTGTGTGTGTGTGAGTGATAGAGAAAAGCAGAGATAGGGAAAGGGTCTGGAAAACCTTTTAAAGTTGTGTGGGCGGATGTGGAGAGTAAAAGACACAAGCTAGAATAAACAGAGACAATGAAAAACCAGTCTGCTGCACACGATATACGATCATCAGCTCTTTCGCTGGCTGCATCGTGTTTTGAAGGCGATATCACGCATTCAGTGTGCTGCTTTTTCTCATTCTTCAAGTAACACACAATCCAGGGGATTGATCATCCCTAAGGAACAGCAGGGGCCGATTGACGGGGCACGTCTGGCCGGGTGCAGTGGGTGGTTTTTTGGGGGCGGCTGGCAACCGCAGCCTAGAATCACACACTGAATAGCTTATAATAAATGTGAGCTCAAGTGTGTGAAGAAAGTCCCTTCGTCAAGATTCCTCACCTCACCTCCCCTTCACGCTGGTTTATTCCTCGCTCCCTTGATCCCACTGCTTGCATGCATCTAAACCCCCCCCTCACTTCACCCCCTCTCCAAACAGCCACTCCTCTGGCTGCACACGCTCCCCACGGATTTAACGAAAATCAACCGAATCTTATCAGGTGAGGATTTTTTTTTTTTTTTTGGAAGATAGCGCAACGGGAGATAGGGACGGAGAGAAAAGAGAGGGCGAAAAACTCATCCCTCCCCAAAAAAAAAAAAAAAAAAAAAAAAAGAATCTGGCCGAGATCCAGAAGCAAAAATCATTTCCACATTTCACGGCAGACAACAGACGGCGAGGAGGAAAGAGGGAGACCAGTTCCAACGGCGCAGTCGTTTAAAACAAACGAGACATTGTGCGTTTCCCGTGTGGACAGGGGCCCAGCCCAGATCCGTCACGTGCGCCACGGCCTCCGCGGTCTCGCTGCCTGTGGCACCAGCGCCGTGTGAACCAGAACTGGGTCATCTCTCCTGCTCTTGTCTCGCTCGCTCCTGCTCTGGCTCAACTAGAGACCAAAATGCTTTTAATCTTTAGTCTCTGTTCACCCAGCGGAGGAATGTAACTAAGTACGTTTACTAAAGTACCAGAAAGTTAGTACTTGCTGTTGTAACAGAACTATTACAATATAGTCCAAGAACAACAAGTTTGACATCGCACCAGCTGGAACATTTAAGGAATAGTTTAACATTTTGGGAAATGCAAGAAGATTGATAGTCCTGCACACAGGCCCATGTAAAACCGCAACCCTGTTGTTTGTACAGTTCACTTTCTCTACAGCTCTACAGGTCAAACATGCCGATTAGTGAACTTTAGTGGTGCAGGTCGGCAGGTAGGTCAGTCACTTTAAGAGGGAGCTGTGCTGGTTACTGAGCTTTATAGTCAACCGACATGACAGCGGTGTCATTCTCCTTGATCTCTGTGCAACAAAGCTAAAAAAAATGTAAAACTATTCCTTTAAAAAGCATTAATGACACAACTTCACTTCAAGAAGCGGTCTGAAATGAATACTGATGACTACATATGACCCACATAAACTACATGATGGTAAACGAGACATCAGCGAGAAGGATTTTTCCATATAGTTATTCGGATTATGCGCAAAATCAGATGAAATCATGCAGGTTCCCAGGTGACCAGCCCGCCGAGGTCAGACCCAGATCCGGCTACGCCGTCGCCTTCGACCTGCAGTCGGAAGCTCCCGGCTCTGACACCACGCTGCTGGAGGAAAAGGGAGGCAAACGGGGAGAACCAGAACCAGGACTGAGCGGGACAGATTATCAGATCCTGCTGCGTTCAGATTTGAGGTTTTCTAAAAGGGACACTGGTGGTGGGGAAACACCACCGCTTTCGTCCAACATGAAAGTTCCTTGTCGTAACTTTAAGCAAAAGCTTTGTCTGCAGGCAGCAAACACAAGCGGTTGCCAGGTATCTTCTGTATTTACTTAAAGCCTGCATTATCTGCCTTACCTACAGCAACAAAAGCAATACACCGTATAGGGAAGAAAAAGCTATTACAGGAGCTATGGAAAGGTTTTACATGGCGCCCGCATAAGTACGGCAGACTGTGCAAAGAACTCTTCTCATCAGATTAAGGTTTATGCGTTATTACAGTGGGGCTGCCACACATAATCCATCCGACATGATACCTGCTCATTACAGCTGTTAGAGGAGGAGAGCGAACGCTAAAAAAAAAAAAAAAAACACACAAAGATCTGAGCGTGAAAGAACGCAAACGCAAGTGCAGCACTTAAAACAGTCAGCTGAGGTAAACAGGGGAGAGGCGGACAGCTGTGAGGCCAAAGTGTTGTCATTTCATCTGTCATCTCACTGTCTCTCTGTGAACTGCATACATCTGGGGGATCCACCCATGTCCTGTACATCTGGGAGCAATCGCATATGTTCACACACACACACACACACACACACACACACACACACACACACGCAGAATCTAAGCCAATGTCCCAGCCCCTCATCCGCAGTCTAGCCAGAGATGATCTCAACAGACCAAAACTTACAAAAATGCCGCTCTTGTTTTTTTTTTTGCTTTACTGCTGTGCTTTTGGAACTGCGTTTGCATATCATGGTAGCTGCTTCAGTAAACGCTCGTCGCAATATGGGAGCGGATAGTTTTGGTTTTCGACGCTCATTAGCAATTCCGCGTCCGTGCCGAGGTTCACTTCATCTTGGAACGGAACCGAAGCGCTGGCTTCCTTTCAGCGATCGGTGACTTTAACAGCCTCGGCGTTGAAGAGGAAGGGAAGTTGGGTCAAAAGAGTTTCCTGGATTAACTCCAAAATGTTTGTACACACAAAATCCAATCTAGCTTTTCCACATCCACCCTTCTCCAACCTACCTCCTTGCAGATGGTGTTCACAGCATCCTTAACGTAAGGAATGTGTGCTCATGCATCTGTTTGCGTGTGTTTCCATGCATGCGCTATGGGCTCTTATATCTGGGTGGGGCCTTCCCTATTGGCCCGTCAGCAGATTTCTCCCCATCCTCTCAGGACTAACAAGCACTCAAAGACACACACACACACACACACACACACACACACACACACACACACACACACAGTTGGTTATCTATCTACTGAGGTTTGCATTGGGCTAGAACAGAGCCTGATAGGGGGAAAGTCAGTGAGGCATTAAGAGACAACAGAGGCTCCTCAGCTGACCGACTGATCCCTGTCGTGCTCTGACTGCTGACTCATCGACTCACATGTTGCCACGTCTTCAGGCCGGTCTTTCATCGCCGCTCCCGACGTGAACCCGACCGGCAGGAGCGGAGAGCCCCCTTGCGTGCGATCGGCGTGCAGCGAGCCGGATCTCACCAATCCCAACATTCCGACCCAAATCACATTTGCGACCAACAAAAGAAGCACGCTGACGTACCGGGCTGCGTTTTCACTGCGGTCGGCTGTGCCTGGTGGTGGGACCACCGGTCAGCAGATCTGCTGACCGGGCCACTTTTGGCAGCAGCACACAAAGTCACACAGCTGTGTTCAGGCTGAGCCCTGATCGCACCAGGATCTTTCCACATCCAAGACAACCTCCTGATTGCAGCTACTTCTCCCCTGGTCAGATCACGAGTTTTTTTTTTGGGGGGGTGGGGGGGGGGGGGACCTTGTGTTTTTGTTAATGCGTGGGGTCGTGGATGCGTGTACATGTGGGCTCTATGCATGCGCTTGTGTTTGTGTGAGAGTATAACGGCGTTCCCTTGGGAGGGGATGGATACCAGCCAAGGAAATTCCATACGAAAGCAACCGAACCCAAAACGCCGCTTCATCCACTGGCCTACTTTCTCCACCTCACTGTTGCTGCGACCAAATGCAAGATGAAGGACCATCAATTCACAAGGCTGCAAATACTGATTACTTCAGTTTCAGTTGATAACTGTAAAATTAATAACATGTGTCGTAAATAAAGTCCAAAAATACAAACGTGATTCCTTCAAATAGCTTCAAAACCCCAAAATATTCAATTAATAATAACAAGGACCTCTATAGATACATTCAGCACAATGAACCGTGTAGATGACCGATGGAAGATGGAAGTCGGTTTCCAAGCAGCTGTTCCCAGACAGACACACAAACACACTCACAACATAGAACAACACTATCACTATAGCAGACAAGAAACCAGCATTCATAAAGCAGCAGACAGTGAGCGGGCAGTTTGCACGCTTGTCACCTCACAAGACAAACTATGTGGTCGTAATCTTTTGCCCGGACACCCATTTCTTCATCCCAAACACAACAGCAGAGTTTCTCAGAGATGTTCCCTGAAAAAGCATGAACATCTAGAAGGAGAGACTGTGTGCTGATTTTTGAATTCCTCCCGCAGTCTCACGAGCTCTTTGGCCAAGCTTCCACAGGAAAGAGTGGAAACCAAAGTCACAACATGTATAAGTGTGCTTCAGCAGATAAGGCCTGGCGCTAACCCACCAGGCGACCAGATAAGAAAAGCACTAAAGTAAACTAAAGGACCGATCCTCACCCGGACCCGACGGACAGCCCTCTGAAGCATGCCCTCATTATAAGGGACGTTACTAATTAGGAGCTCCGCTGCCAATCCAAATATTAGCTTAACGCGGTCACGTCTTTGACTCCTACGGGTCACGTCTTTGACTCCTACAGGTCACATCTTTGACTCCTACGGGTCACGTCTTTGACTCCTACAGGTCACGTCTTTGACTCCTACGGGTCACGTCTTTGACTCCTACAGGTCACGTCTTTGACTCCTACAGGTAACATCTTTGACTTCTACAGGTCACATCTTTGACTCCTACGGGTCACGTCTTTGACTCCTACGGGTCACGTCTTTGACTTCTACGGGTCACGTCTTTGACTCCTACGGGTCACGTCTTTGACTCCTACGGGTCACGTCTTTGACTCCTACGGGTCACGTCTTTGACTCCTGCAGGTCACGTCTTTGACTCCTACAGGTCACGTCTTTGACTCCTACAGGTAACATCTTTGACTCCTACAGGTAACATCTTTGACTCCTACAGGTCACGTCTTTGACTCCTACGGGTCACGTCTTTGACTCCTACGGGTCACATCTTTGACTCCTACGGGTCACGTCTTTGACTCCTACGGGTCACGTCTTTGACTTCTACGGGTCACGTCTTTGACTCCTACGGGTCACGTCTTTGACTCCTACGGGTCACGTCTTTGACTCCTACGGGTCACGTCTTTGACTCCTGCGGGTCACGTCTTTGACTCCTGCGGGTCACGTCTTTGACTCCTACAGGTAACATCTTTGACTCCTACAGGTAACATCTTTGACTTCTACAGGTCACATCTTTGACTCCTACAGGTCACGTCTTTGACTCCTACAGGTCACGTCTTTGACTCCTACAGGTCACGTCTTTGACTCCTACAGGTCACGTCTTTGACTCCTACAGGTCACATCTTTGACTTCTACAGGTCACATCTTTGACTTCTACAGGTCACATCTTTGACTCCTACAGGTCACGTCTTTGACTCCTACAGGTCACGTCTTTGACTCCTACAGGTCACGTCTTTGACTCCTACGGGTCACGTCTTTGACTTCTACGGGTCACATCTTTGACTCCTACGGGTCACGTCTTTGACTCCTACAGGTCACGTCTTTGACTTCTACAGGTCACATCTTTGACTTCTACAGGTCACATCTTTGACTCCTACAGGTCACGTCTTTGACTTCTACAGGTCACATCTTTGACTTCTACAGGTCACATTTTTGACTTCTACAGGTCACATCTTTGACTCCTACAGGTCACGTCTTTGACTCCTACAGGTCACGTCTTTGACTTCTACAGGTCACATCTTTGACTTCTACAGGTCACATCTTTGACTCCTACAGGTCACGTCTTTGACTCCTACAGGTCACGTCTTTGACTTCTACAGGTCACATCTTTGACTTCTACAGGTCACGTCTTTGACTCCTACAGGTCACGTCTTTGACTCCTACAGGTCACGTCTTTGACTCCTACAGGTCACGTCTTTGACTCCTACAGGTCACGTCTTTGACTCCTACAGGTCACATCTTTGACTTCTACAGGTCACATCTTTGACTTCTACAGGTCACATCTTTGACTCCTACAGGTCACGTCTTTGACTCCTACGGGTCACGTCTTTGACTCCTACGGGTCACGTCTTTGACTCCTACGGGTCACGTCTTTGACTTCTACGGGTCACATCTTTGACTCCTACGGGTCACGTCTTTGACTCCTACGGGTCACGTCTTTGACTTCTACAGGTCACATCTTTGACTTCTACAGGTCACATCTTTGACTCCTACAGGTCACGTCTTTGACTTCTACAGGTCACATCTTTGACTTCTACAGGTCACATTTTTGACTTCTACAGGTCACATCTTTGACTCCTACAGGTCACGTCTTTGACTCCTACAGGTCACGTCTTTGACTTCTACAGGTCACATCTTTGACTTCTACAGGTCACATCTTTGACTCCTACAGGTCACGTCTTTGACTCCTACAGGTCACGTCTTTGACTTCTACAGGTCACATCTTTGACTTCTACAGGTCACGTCTTTGACTCCTACAGGTCACGTCTTTGACTCCTGCAGGCCGTCAGCGCCACAGACCCCCCCAAGCACAGGCTCAGCGTGGGCTGCTCGCGGTGTGCGTGTGCTTGTATACTTTGGAGCCTTTGCTCTCGTGTGCAAGAGAGCAACCACAGGAGGTTTGGGAGGTCTTTCGGTTAACAAACAGCGCATATTTAGAAAGACGTTACATTCCCCCAGAGCGTTGCTTTGGGAACAGATGTGGATAAATAATTGTTACATTTCTGAGCTCAAGCTTGACATGCAAAAATGTTCCGCGTCGGACCACATTCCCGGTGCTGGTGGCATGACGAAGCAGGAATTTGACGTCATTCAGCATCAAGTTACGTTTAAAAAAAACACTGTTGTGAATGCAGCGTGGCGCTCGTTACCTCGCTCACACTGAGCCCCGGTGAAGCCGTAGGTACACACACATCTGTTGGGCGCCACGCACCTTCCTCCATTGAGACAGCCGTTTTCACAAACCGCTGGAGAAGAAGAAGAAGAAGAGAGAGAGAAGAACAAACAATGACACGACGCCAAAAAAACGAGGATTCACAGGATATTTAATGGTTTGTCAGTATCATTTCTGCCGGTTATGGTAACAATGCAGTCACTGAATGAATTGCAGATATCTGGGAACATGACGACATTGCTGAAAAGAAGTCAGATGGGGGAAACAAACAGAGCAGCTATTGATCGGACCAGCCACAAATAAACTAAAGGCACATTATCCAAACCGCTTTATTTGGAGGTAAAACCCGGAATGCTGGCAATGATCCTTCGTTAAACTGGAGGAAACTGAAAACAGCACACACACACACAAATATAACGAGCATGCAAGTTGACTCAGGAACACGATCTGTACACAGCAGCAGATGTTTAAAAGGGTTTGATCGAAAACGTTACAGTTTAATAAATGAGTTTTCTCTTTCCGAATAAGTCTGAATTTGCATCGGACTGCTCTTGTTCCTCGCCCCGGTCGATGGCCTGCGTGGAGATCACGCCGTCAGCCGTGCTGTGCGTCTGTCCGTCTGTCCGTCCGCTAATCTCGCACACTACCGGAGCCC
>NW_027176270.1:259072-269072 GCF_023349555.1 Cebidichthys violaceus
GTGAAGATGCTCATTTAAATTCAAAGTAAAGACCTGGCATACAGTGTTGTTCCAAAACCGGAGCAATAAGGATCATCATAGTCACATTACCCTCTGAGGACGTCCGAGCCTCCCCTCCTCTTGGCCCTGCTGGCTCTGGAGTCGGTCTGCTTGGTCACGGTCTCGCCGTCCTCGGTGTCCACCACCTCTGCAGTGTCTCCAAGCTCGGCGCAGAGCGACAGCAAGGCCAGCAGAGCCACGGCCAACTGCAGCAGCCGTCCTCTACACTTACTGTCGGGCATATCCACTCTCAACGTGTGCACAGCTCCAGTGCTCGGTGGAAATAAAAACAATAAATGTATCCTAAACTGTTTTCCCCCCAGCCCCGTCGAACCTCTGCCGTCTGGAGTCAAAGCTGCAAAACAAACAAAAAAAACAAAAAAAAAGTTCAAAAAGGTTTGGAAAAGACGCAGAGGAGTGCGCAGGAGATGCTGCGCACAAAAGAAAAACAACTCTGCTGCACGCTGAGAGGTGGCTGCTGCGATATGACTTATTACGTGAGAAAATCATTCAGCTCGCAAAAGCAAAGCATGCAGTGTAGAAAATGTGCAAAAAAAAAAAAGTTGCGCACGAGTGAGTCGTTACTTTACCTTGTCTCCCGAACAGGAGATTCGCCTCAGACCCGACAAGAGGACTAACTCCACTCTCACTTGCAGGTACTGCTAAATATAGGTTTTAGAGGAACACTGCGGAGAAGAAGAAAAGTCACTCAAAACCTCAAATCGCTGAGCTCCTATAAATAGATGCGCATCGTAACTTCTGGAGTGTGCTCGTGCGCATCCAGTTGTGTGTTGACTTTGCGCAGATAAGTTATTGGAGCTGATGATGCATTCCAGAGGATGAGAATGGCAAAACTCACTGTGTGTCTCTCTCTCCCTCTCAGCAGAGCTCTTTCCTCATCCCTGCTCTGCTCAACTTTCCCTAAAAACTTTTTTCTCTCTCTCTCTCTCTCTCTCTCTCTCTCTCTCTCTCTCTCTCTCTCTCTCTCTCTCTCTCTCTCTCGCTCTCTCTCTCTCTCTCTCTCTTTCTCTCTCTTTCTTCCGCTGCTCTCGCGATACAAAAAGCTTGAGTGCAAAACGAAAAAAAAGAAAGAAAAAAAAGCACAAGTTAAGCTCTGGACCACTAGCTCCGACCCTGAACATTAACGTCAACTCATAGAGGTTTAGAGGGAGGAGCCAGTGTCAAATATAGATTATAAATAATCTGCTTTTTTTTCGCTTTTTTTTTAAACAATGCACCTGTTAACTCTTTACTGTAAAATGTGGCATGTGCACACATCCGAACAGGGAAAGGGTTAATAACTTGTAAAAATGTCTTTATGATCTTTATTATTACTAATCCTATCAGTTATGAGCCATTCATAAATAAAAATGGCGTTGGCTGGTAACGGTATAAATGCATAGCAAGACGATTTTGCTGCAGGAGGTTCTTCCTAATTAAATAAGTTACAATCCTGCAGCTTGCTGGAGGAGAAGAAACAACTTCACATTGAAGCCTATTATTATTACAATTCATACGCCATTTAAATGTATATCTATCGTCGAAACAGGTACCAGAGGATCACGACAGCTGATTTGTCAGTGACACACTTAGTCCTTGTGAACACAACGCGAAAACTGTTTCAATCCTCTTCATCTAGTATTGAATTGTGTCCTGTACACACACACACACACACACACATGTATACATGCACTGTGCACGCTGTGTGTTTTGAGGAATTTTGTCCAGTGCAGTGATAGTTTTCACACACACACCGATTCATGTCTGCAGCCACACCCAGCAAATATAGAGTCAGCCTGGCTCCTCTCTCAAGTATGCTATCGCTCTAAAGCCTCTTGACACTGTATATTCCTCCACATTAGTTTCCACTATCAGCCTTTTTCCCCCTTTCTTTCTTCTCCTCATTATCATCCACATTCTCCTCTCGCACGTGTCCGAACACGGCCTCAACCTGCACTTATTCATAGGTGGTGTTGACTTAGTGCATTCGATCTTACGCTTTTGACCGCGGACAAAAGTTACATTGAAATATGACCGCCACAGAACTTTGCAAGTGAAAGGCTGACACCCGCTGAGAGCCGTGCCTCTGAACCAAAACCCTAAGCCCTTTTCTCTTCAGCTCTTCTGTCAAAAAAATAAATAAAAATGGCGGTGACCTGCCGAAGCTGCTGCAACAGGCGTCTCGCCGTATGTAGTATTTCATCTGGTGCACAGAGTACTATATATATATATATATATATATATATATATATATTTATTAGCTTCTACAACTTTTCTTTTTCCATCCTCTGACACTCAGGTTGAGGCACGCATCTCCACTAGCCTCGCTGACATCTCCAGTTGGATGTCTGCCCACCTTCTCAAACTTAGTCTCAACAATACTGCGCTGCTGCCTTCTTTTTTTTTTCCCCTGGAAAGTCCTGCCCTCTGCAAGGCCTCTCCATCACCGCTGACAAGACCACGTTTACTCCTGAACCGACTGCCAAGAGTCTTTGTCTGCCTCCAGACGACTCAGGCAGCACCCACAGTGCAATCCTGCAAGTTTGCTCATTTTTATTTTCTAATCGCCGTCCTTAAAAAGTGTCTTTATTTTCTCTGTAGTCATGTCCTGTTTGGGCTACTGCAGCTCTCTCTTTCAGACAACCTCCCAAAAATATTGGAGGCCGCCCCATCTTCAGTTTCATAAGCTTCTCGATCTACTCCCTCTGTAAACTCCCTTTCCTGCTCGCCCGTGACCTTCTGTATGTAGTTTGAAATGCTTAGGCTTTCTGCCTCCATACCTCCATGTCACGGTTCAGACGTGTTCTAGTAGACTTTCTTTTTTTTGCATGTTTAATGACCTCACTTCTGAATGATGAAATAATCCAGATTTGTATATGCTGATGACTTCTACCAATCAGCAGGCCCGACGCACTGGAACTCCCAGTGCACCAGCTGGTCCTCGTGACCGGAGGCCAACACCAGCACTGAAATAAGACAACACTTTTAATATACAAGCCCCATGCTATATCTACTAAAACACAAGACGTAAATAATGTACATTGTAAGGTAAACAACAACCAGCAC
This sequence comes from Cebidichthys violaceus, assembly GCF_023349555.1. Classification (NCBI taxonomy): domain Eukaryota; kingdom Metazoa; phylum Chordata; class Actinopteri; order Perciformes; family Stichaeidae; genus Cebidichthys; species Cebidichthys violaceus. Next base: position 262,178 of record NW_027176270.1, read on the forward strand.
TTGCCACTGCTTCTGCACAGTCATGACCCAAGGAAGCATGTGCACAAGAGTGATCACAGGAATGAAGCTGACACACCTGTGCTTCATGAGCCTCTTAACGGTTGAGGTGCTGGGTCCTAGAGTCCCTCCTAGTACCCATGTATTGTTTTTATTGTCTATTTTATGTAAGTACAAGTAGTGATACCACAGTGTTAAGTAAAAGTAGTGTTACCACAGTGTTAAGTAAAAGTAGTGATACCAGAGTGTTAAGTAAAAGTAGTTATACCACAGTGTTAAGTAAAAGTAGTGATACCCAGTGTAAAGTAAAAGTAGTGATACCACAGTGTTAAGTAAAAGTGGTGATACCACAGTGTTAAGTAAAAGTAGTGATCGCACAGTGTTAAGTAAAAGTAGTTATACCACAGTGTTAAGTAAAAGTAGTGTTACCACAGTGTTAAGTAAAAGTAGTGATAGCACAATGTTAAGTAAAAGTAGTTATACCACAGTGTTAAGTAAAAGTAGTGATACCACAGTGTTAAGTAAAAGTAGTGATAGCACAGTGTTAAGTAAAAGTAGTGATACCACAGTGTTAAGTAAAAGTAGTGATAGTACAGTGTTAAATAAAAGTAGTGTTACCACAGTGTTAAGTAAAAGTAGTGATACCACAGTGTTAAGTAAAAGTAGTGATACCACAGTGTTAAGTAAAAGTAGTGATACCACAGTGTTAAGTAAAAATAGTGATACCACAGTGTTAAGTAAAAGTAGTGTTACCAGTGTTAAGTAAAAGTAGTGTTACCACAGTGTTAAGTAAAAGTAGTGATACCACAGTGTTAAGTAGAAATAGTGATACCCAGTGTTAGGTAAAAGTAGTGATAGCACAGTGTTAAGTAAAAGTAGTTATACCACAGTGTTAAGTAAAAGTAGTTATACCACAGTGTTAAGTAAAAGTAGTGATACCACAGTGTTAAGTAAAAGTAGTGATACCCAGTGTTAGGTAAAAGTAGTGATAGCACAGTGTTAAGTAAAAGTAGTGATACCACAGTGTTAAGTAAAAGTAGTGATACCACAGTGTTAAGTAAAAGTAGTGTTACCAGTGTTAAGTAAAAGTAGTGTTACCACAGTGTTAAGTAAAAGTAGTGATACCACAGTGTTAAGTAAAAGTGGTGATACCACAGTGTTAAGTAAAAGTAGTGATCGCACAGTGTTAAGTAAAAGTAGTTATACCACAATGTTAAGTAAAAGTAGTTATACCACAGTGTTAAGTAAAAGTAGTGATACCACAGTGTTAAGTAAAAGTAGTGATACCACAGTGTTAAGTAAAAGTAGTGATACCACAGTGTTAAGTAAAAGTAGTGATACCACAGTGTTAAGTAGAAATAGTGATACCACAGTGTTAAGTAAAAGTAGTTATACCACAGTGTTAAGTAAAAGTAGTGATACCACAGTGTTAAGTAAAAGTAGTGATACCCAGTGTTAGGTAAAAGTAGTGATACCACAGTGTTAAGTAAAAGTGGTGATACCACAGTGTTAAGTAAAAGTAGTGATCGCACAGTGTTAAGTAAAAGTAGTTATACCACAATGTTAAGTAAAAGTAGTTATACCACAGTGTTAAGTAAAAGTAGTGATAGCACAGTGTTAAGTAAAAGTAGTGATACCACAGTGTTAAGTAAAAGTAGTGATACCACAGTGTTAAGTAGAAATAGTGATACCACAGTGTTAAGTAAAAGTAGTTATACCACAGTGTTAAGTAAAAGTAGTGATACCACAGTGTTAAGTAAAAGTAGTGATACCCAGTGTTAGGTAAAAGTAGTGATACCACAGTGTTAAGTAAAAGTGGTGATACCACAGTGTTAAGTAAAAGTAGTGATCGCACAGTGTTAAGTAAAAGTAGTTATACCACAATGTTAAGTAAAAGTAGTTATACCACAGTGTTAAGTAAAAGTAGTGATAGCACAGTGTTAAGTAAAAGTAGTGATAGCACAGTGTTAAGTAAAAGTAGTGATACCACAGTGTTAAGTAAAAGTAGTGATAGCACAGTGTTAAATAAAAGTAGTGTTACCACAGTGTTAAGTAAAAGTAGTGATACCACAGTGTTAAGTAAAAGTAGTGATACCACAGTGTTAAGTAAAAGTAGTGATACCACAGTGTTAAGTAAAAGTAGTGTTACCAGTGTTAAGTAAAAGTAGTGTTACCACAGTGTTAAGTAAAAGTAGTGATACCACAGTGTTAAGTAAAAGTAGTGATACCACAGTGTTAAGTAAAAGCATGCGTTTAAATCTTCTTTAAATAAAAGTACAAAAGTATTAGCATGAAAGTATACTTATATTAAAGTGCTCACTATGCAGAATGGCTCATTTCAGAATTACATAATTGTATTAAAAATGAATAATACATTAATGTGTTCATCATTTTATTATTGCAGCTATTTAAGGCGGGACAACTTTTAATGACATTATCTGTTGCTGTGTATTGTACATTTCCTCCTAGAGAACTCCTATTTTATCTTGATGTATAACGATACGTCATATTTTATTTGTTGATTATATTGCGTGCTATCAGAATCTGTAACTAGCAACTAAAGTTAACTTTTGCACTTTTATGGCGTAAAAAGTACAATATTTGCCTCTGAATTATAGCGGCGGAGAAGTTTAAAGTAGCAAAACATTGACATGGAAGTAAATTCAACTTAAGTACAAAACTTAAGCAAATGTACTAGTTAGAGTTGGGAGTTTTTTCCTTATCCAAACTGAGAGTCAAAGAATAGAGGATGTCTCATGCTGAACTGATTGTAAAGCTCCAGATATTCTGCTACATAAACTGACTTTCCACCACTGCCATCATCTGTTATTCATAAATTCATATCACCAAGAAACTAAATCAGAGAAACCATACGTATATGTCAAACAGCATTCGTTCAAGATTTGCGTCAAACCTCGGTCGCGTCTTTATATATTTGGATGTATTTCTCTGTCACAGGCAATTTCCTTGACCTCCATCATTATATATGTTATATATATATATATATACTGTAGCACCTGGCTTTTAACAACGGTCTCTTCCTCCGTGTACTTCGTGATCTATTACCAGAGTCAAGACATTAACTCATTTACACAGCTGTTGGACAAGCACACTTTTTCACACAATCTTTCAGATTTTTATTGACTCAAGCCCATGTCAACCACCGTGGTTTGGAGTAATTAATCACAATTACAGATCACCTTCTCCTATTTCTTCTCTCTGCTACTCCATTCCCTCTCTTTTGCTCTCTTCCGTTGTCATTATCTTGTCACTGAAGCATTATTTGAGGCTCAACATCCCTGTTCCTCATGACTATGAAGGTAATGTAATAGTGCAGTAACTGGTGGTAAGGTCGGTGAAATAAGCACGTAAATGGGAGCTGAAACGTTATCTTTCTATTGGACGTGTTGTAAGATAAGAACATCACTTGCAGTAAATGGTATGTATGAGTTGACAGAGGAGACAAAGATCCAGAGGAAAGGAGAAAAGGTCTCGAGTCAAGGAATGAGAGAGTCTGGGGGAGAGGCAGAGGGCAGAAGTGGCCACCGTTGATTGGTTTGTTTTGACAGTAAGACAGCCTCTCCCTGGTCGTCTTGGAGCCTGGACTCTTTCTCTCTCTCTCTCTCTCTCTCTCTCTCTCTCTCTCTCATTTTCTCTCTCTCTCCCCCCTCTCTCTCTCTCCCTCTCATTTTCTCTCTCTCTCCCCCCTCTCTCTCTCTCCCTCCCTCTCTCTTCCTTTCTCCCTCCCTCTCTCTCCCTCTCTCCCTTGCTCTCTCTCCCTCTCTCCCTTCCTCTCTCTCTCTCCCTCTCTCCCCCTCCCTCTCCCCCTCTTTCTCTCTCTCTCTCTCTCTCTCTCTCTCTCTCTCTCTAGCCCCCTCTCTCTCCCTCTCTCTCCCTCCCCCCCTCTCTCCCTCTCCCCCTCTCTCTCTCCCCCCCTCTCTCTCTCTCTCTCCCTCTCTCTCCCTCCCTCTCTCTCTCTCTCCCTCTCTCCCTCCTTCCTCTATCTCTCCCTCTCTCTCTCTCTATCGCTGTCCCTGTCCCTCTCCCTCTCTCTGTCTCTCTCCCTCCCTCTCTCTCTCTCTCCCTCTCTCCCTCCTTCCTCTATCTCTCCCTCTCTCTCTCTCTATCGCTGTCCCTGTCCCTCTCCCTCTCTCTGTCTCTCTCTCTCCCTCTCTGTCTCTCTCCCCCCCCTCTCCCTCCCTCCTCTCTCTCTCTCTCTCTCCCCCCCCCCCCCCCCCCCCCCCCCTCTCCCTCCCCCCCTCCCTCCCGTATAGCTGAGATCTCCCTCTGTAAGGTAAGCGTGGCCTTGGTGTGAGGAGCTGAGATGAGGCTGAATAGCTGTGTTCTCGAGCGTAAAGCGGTCTGAGGCATGTTGGTGGGAGTCAGAGACCGCTCACCGGCTTCGACGCCCCTCGACGTCATTGACGTGCTTCTGTTGCAGATGTTCCTTCGGCCAGCTGTGGAAAGTAACTCATATACATTCACCTATAGGTGCTGTACTTAAAGGGACAGTTACAGATTTAGGGAAATATGCTTATTCGCATTCTTGCTGTGAGGTAGAAGAAAAGATTCCACTCACACGTTCATCTGGTGAATATGAAGCTACAGCAAGCAGCCAAATGAATCCGGATGTGTGCAGAATCAGGGGGTGGACAAAATAACACAAACACCTTATAATACAAACAAGCAATGATGTTAAATAAACGTCTCCATTATCGTCTCCAACCCCAAACTTAGATGACTCATTACTAATTACTGCATTAGTAATAATAAAGAAATAATTGCAGGTGTATAAGAGGATAATTTGGACAACAATGCAGAGACAGAGACAGACACACACACACACACACACACACACACACACACACACACACACACACACACACACACACACACACACACCATACTACTAGGGTGACGTCAGAGCTGAGCGTACTGCAGGAGTGTTTCTCCTGAAGCTTCAAGTGATGGTTCTCAACAAGACGTACTGATGGATAGCAGAGAAGGGGTCGCCCTCTGCTCTTCCTCAACACAGAGGAGGTGTCATTTACAGTAAGACACCCCCCCCCCCACCCCCCCCCCCCACCCCCCCACCCCCCCACCCCCACCCACCTCTGTGTCTCAGCCCATCCTTTCTTCAGTTAATCCCCTCACTGTGAGTGACTGAGCGTGGGTTTCATTTTGGGGAATGTTGACTCCACTGGCCTGAAATGGCTGAACTAAAAAGCTTGAAATAGCAGGACGACAAAGAGGTTGGATAAACATTTCTTAAGAGTGTAGTCTGGTTATTTCTGTGGAGTATTTCAATACCAAACACCAGGCAATTAACTTATTATCACCTACTAATAACACAACTCGTGCACTGAGACGTCTCTTGCTTTAACGTTCGTTCGACAGAAGCTCGTTTCTCTCCGGCTGCGTCACCGATATTCCTTTTTTCTGTGTTCACGTGTTTCATACGTCCCAAAAGGCGTTTTTGTTTTTTTGAATCGCTTAGATTGAGCCCGTCTCTCACTGTGCTGCGAGCGTCGACTGCAACGAGACTTTCTCACACTGTGTGTTGTCTTTGGCTCCAGCGGCTACGGTTCATTTCCTTTTGTCTTCTGCAGCACAACCGCTGCCAATATTCATGTGAAATATTTCAAGAGAATGAGCTGCAGCAGAAACGAGTCTCCACCTCCTCCCCTCCTCCCCTCCTCTCTCTCTAAGAATGTATGCATGTATGCATGTATGTATGGGTGTGTGTGTGTGTGTGTGTGTGTGTGTGTGTGTGTGTGTGTGTGTGTGTGTGTGTGCTTCTACTTATTCTAGATTTGCCTTTTTTGTCATAAGGATTAAATAATGATAGAATTCTATCAGCAGTTTGGGCTTGGCCGTCTATTATCACATATGGTCTCCTTCACTAACTCTTTCTCTCTCACACACACACACACACACACACACACACACACACACACACACAGTGCCCTGCTGCAGTACAAAATCACCACAAAATAGCTCTGAGGAATCCCCTTCTGCCTCCAAATGGATCACTTTCCCCGTGTGTACCTAGGCCTTGCATGGACTCATTTCCCTTAAAAAATTGCTTCACCAGACGAACAGAATAGGATTTTTCGGGTCATAAAAAGTTGTAATTGGTCTCTTTTCATGGTGAGGATGCCTCTTCTAAGCAACAGTTATGAGGAGGAGGAGGAGGAGGAGGAGGAGGAGAGGGGGAACAGGGGTTGACAGCATGAGTCATCTCTCAGTGTCCCGGGACCAGTGTTTAATAGCTGGTGTACTCACCCTGGATGTTTTTTCGGCTGTGCTCCGCCTCTGGCGTCACCCCTGATTGAGAAAACAGGACATTGCATTAGAACACCCCCCATGGATGGAGCAGAGTAAGTGAGACGGCCTCTCAAATCCCAGATCCTCAATCTCAGCTATAAACACTCCTGAACCTGCTGGTGTAAACACCCAGGAGTGTGTGCACGCTCCTTTTGTGTGTGTGTGTGTGTGTGTGTGTGTGTGTGTGTGTAGGGGGCTTCACACGAACCCACTGCACAAGTAGAAGGGACCTTGAGGGAGTAGGTTGACAATTTTGGAAGTATGCTTATCTGTGTTCTTGCCAAGGAATGGATAAGAAGATGAATATCACTCTCATGTCTGTCTGTTGAATATAAAGCTATAGCCAGCAGCTGCTTATCTTAGTTTTACCTTTAAGACAAGAAATAGGGGGAAACAGCTCGCCTGGTTCTGTCCAAACTGACAAAATCCACCTACCAACACCACCTCTAAAAATCACAAATTTAGTAATGCACACAAACAGCAAAGTGAAACCTTTTCAATTGCAGTTTTACCGGAATTATTTACCGGGCTTGTTGCGTAGTAAAGTGGGCGTGTCTTATAGCCTGCCAGA
>NW_027176270.1:274072-284072 GCF_023349555.1 Cebidichthys violaceus
CTGCTATGACGACGCCACGCAGGCTACCAGCTGCTGCTCTGACACGAACGAGGGGTCGGAGGTCAAACGGTGACCTCATGGTTTTGACAGCATGTGGCCATCAGCAGGCCTCGCACATCTGCAAGAAAGGCATCACACACACACACACACACACACACACACACACACACACACACACACACACACACACACACACACACACACACACACACACACACACACACACACACACGCGGGTCAGTGCCGCTCCTGGTGAGTTGTTTTGGGCGAGGCCTGTGTGACTCAGAGAAAGTCCAGAGAGACGTAATAGAAGCAGGAAAAAGTCACTTAACTCTGTCGACACACTTATGATAGCGCTCGTGTTAATAGATGATATAGTTATATCTGATTTTTGGTTTGCCTAGAGACACTTTCAGTTTCTGTTTGTCTCCTGACCGAATCAGATAAGGTGCAGATATCGTCTATCATATTTAAACTTGAGCACAAAGTGTGTAGCAAACGGCAGAGATTTCAAACGCATTCATTTCCTGCTCTTTGTAACGAACCAGATAAGCCCTCTTTTTGACGCCCCGAGAGCTGAGGATTGTGGGAAGTTATGCGAGATCTGTGATTACGTTTGACAGAGTCATCTGAACGAGGAACGCTCGAAGCGGTGTTTTTCTGCAGAGCTGCTTTCGGTTCGTCGTCAGCGAGCTGCCGGTGGTTCCCTGGACTCAGCCTCACAAGCTGCGCTGAGGGTGATTAATGTGGGCGAGACCCTCGGAGCCTCTGGAGAGGACGACGAGGGCCACAGCCCCGAAACAGTCGGCTGCATACTTTGAGCACGCAGTCATCTCTCACTTCACCAACAAAGTGAAAGGCTGCTGAAAGCTGGGGGAAGTGCTGCGGCAATTATTATGGGCTGTTTACTACCGCTCACTTTCAGACACATATCTGTCTCGAGGACACCGGGGGAAACGACGCTGGACGTTTAAATCAGTGGCTCGATCATATATGCAAACATATTTGGTCAGGAACATGTTGTGTATGAGATCAGGGAGAAATGCAAACCACCGCATCAACCAAGCTTTAGACGAATTTAAGAAATCAAGCCAGAGAGTATTTGACCGATCAATAAAACATATTTCGGGAGATGCTGAAGGAGAGTGAGCTTCTTCTTTTTTTTTAAAAGTCTGATAGCGCCATCTTGTGGCATAATTAATCCAGGCAGTTAAAAAAAAAAAGTAGCTTTGCTTGATTTCCATAGTAATTATTTTTCCGTGTGTCGACTCAAGAGAAGTAACTGAAGTCATAGTAAGACCTGTATAAAGGAACATTTAAAAAAAAACAAACATGTGTACTGTGTGCGTGCGTGTGTGTGTGTGTGTGTGTGTGTGTGTGTGTGTGTGTGTGTGTGTGTGTGTGTGTGTGTGTGTGTGTGCGTGCGTGCGTGCGTGCGTGCGTGCGTGCGTGCGTGCGTGTGTGTGTGTGTGCGTGCGTGCGTGTGTGTGTGCGTGTGTGTGTGTGCCGTCTTGACCTCTTGTAGCGGCCATTTGTCCAATAAATCAAAAAGAAGCAAACGTGACTCAAAGGGCCGCTGATGCACTGTGGGTAATGTGGTTTTCTCAGGCAAAAAAAAAAAAAAAAAAAAAAAAAAAGAGTAGATTGATTCCATTTGTCTCATTTATTTGGCAAACCAAACCAAAACAAACAAAGAAGAAGAACAAAGAAAGGCTCTGTCGCTGCCTCTCCTGCGCTGGTAAACCACAGGCCCACCCCAGTGCATGCTGGTCCTATACCTACCTGCTCCTATCAATAACCAAAGAAAACAGCATCGCTGTCGAGTGTGTCGCCATTGACCAACCAGAGCGTGTCCTGAAACCCACTCCTCGCTGATCGGAGGCCTTCTTGAGTCTGAAAAGAAGAAAAAGCAACACGAAGGTTCAGTTTTCTGTCCTCCTCCTCCACAAAGGTCTCACTTTTCCAGGGTTGAGGTTAGAAAAGTGTTCCTCACCTTATAACTGTGCTTTTTCCTGCGACGTGTCCTTCAAGAGCTCAGCTGTGAGTCCTCAGCAGACAACGAAGTGAAGCGCGCTAAGCTTCCTTTATGAGCTTCTTTCCAGGAGGGTGACGTGAAGATGCTTCAGCTGAATAGTTTTCATTCGCAACTGCTTGGTATTTTTTTTTTTGCCATATACTGTATTTGTCATGCAATACAATCATGCATAAAGACCAGATTGGTCTTTATGCATGATTTCCTTGACTGTACTTTTACTCCAATTCAATATTATCACCTAATATTCGCACCAAGACCACCTTGTCCTATATCATTAAATCCAAAAATACATGTTAATTGTACTGATATTTTTTTTTTTTTTTAAACTTCAAACAGACCAAGACAAGTGTTATAACTGATTTCATTTCCTCAGGGAACAACTGAATATTCTCCATTTCAACCATGTCTTCTCTGTTTCAGCAGTTTTCCTTCTGGATTTTCTGTTTTTTATCCTCCAACAATTGCAGCAGCTGCACCAAGAAATGACCAAACGATTGGAAATCCCCCCCCCCCCCCCCCCCCCAAAAAAAAAGTCCAAAAAACGCATAAAATAATAAAAAAATAAGACAGCAAATGACACCTTTATGTCTCAGCTACACGAGTAAATAAAAGTTAAAGTGGGAAATGTCTTCACCGTATAAAAATATACGTTGGCTGCAGTATGAAATATAGAACTTCATCGACGTCCAGATATTAAATATAGGCAATGTTTGAAAGGTTCATGTTTCTGAAGTCTTTACAGAGAAAGATGAAATTAAACTGTTCAATGTTTTCTCAATGAGTAACTACAGGTAGTTACAGAAAGCTTGAGCTGTGAATATTTCCTTCATTTATTAATAACTAGCTTATAAACGGGGTTAGACGATGTATTTGATTACCTTATTGGAAACAAAAAAAAAAAACGTTACTATTTGCATATTTGCCGTCTAATCTGAGACTAAACTGCACATCTGTTGCTGTAGTCTCTGTTTACAAAGAGCTTTTTAATCTTTTCATACAGAATGTAACAAATAAGTGGGATTCAAACGTCAAAACGAAGCAACTCAAAAACAAATGAACACAAGACGAGTTTAGCACATCTAAAAAAAATGATTGTTAAAGTTTGCAAACATTCTGGTGATTCCCTCCCAACACCAGTGCTTGTGCTTCGACTTTGAGTTGACACCAGCTAATTCAGCCTGAGAGAGACAGAGAGAGACAGAGAGAGACAGAGAGACAGAGAGAGAGACAGAGAGAGAGACAGAGAGAGAGACAGAGACAGAGAGAGAGAGAGAGAGAGAGAGATAGAGAGAGAGAGAGAGAGAGAGAGAGAGAGAGAGAGAGAGAGAGGATGCTCTGCAGGCCAGCAGCTGTAGTCAACACATGGTGTACAGTACATGTCCTCAGAGTAATGTCTCACATGTTGACATGTTGACAGCTTTAACGTGTTTTTGCTCGTGCACATTGTGCCTCCGCTCCAAAACCGCTGCTGCAAGCTAATGTATAATACATGCTATGAATGTGTGTGTGTGTGTGTGTGTGTGTGTGTGTGTGTGTGTGTGTGTGTGTGTGTGTGTGTGTGTGTGTTTTAGTGTCTTTGCAGGATTGGCTGTCTCAGACACAGCTCACTGCTTCCAGACACGATGGGCATCCGGTTCTCCATGTGGAATCGCACCAGGTGACCAACGCTCAGGAACACCTGATCTCGGGTCCGCACCTGGTTAAGCAAAAAAAAAAAAACAAACACAGAAAAATGGTTCAACATTAAAGCCAGCCGGCGCCCAGCCTCTCCACACGCCGAAGCTCTTTACCCGTCCATGCGGATCCACCAGCAGTAGGTGTCGCACGGCGGCTCCCTCCATCCCGCTGAGGACGTACTGACCGGAGGCAGAGCTGCTCTCTCTGACCAGGAAGTCCCCGCTACAGGTGAGAAGAGACTCCGCCCCCTCCCGTCCTAATCTGGGACGAAGGACAGACGTTAAAGTTACCGAGAAAGGAAGAGGGAGACGTACGTTACGAAGGACAGGGACGTTTGATTACCTACCTGCCGTGGAACCAGACTTCCTCCTGGATCAGGTCCTGGATCAGTGTCTCAGAGAGAGGACTGCACCGTTCAGCGCTGATCTCAGATACCACTGAGTCTGACGGAGAAACAATAGAGGAAGAATACAACTTAAATCTAAAACGATGCTGTCTAACCAAATCTAAAAGCTTAGTGTTAATAAGGTTAGTTCTAGAACTTTCTTTAAATCTAATCTTAATCTAAAAATACTTTCAAATCAGCTCCAGGTTGCAAAACTCAGATTTAAACTCAGATTAGTGTTCCACTTTAAACTGACAGTTGAGGTGTTTTACAATGCAGTGTAATGATGAGTTTTACCTGCAGGTGGAGCTGGAGTTTCTTCTGCGATGGAGCAGTTCTCGTACAGTGAAAGAGGCTGAGGCCAACAAACCTGCAACAGCACCGGATGAGTCATACAGACAAGATCTCTGTGTGTGCGTGTGCGTGTGCGTGCGTGCGTGCGTGCGTGCGTGCGTGCGTGCGTGCGTGCGTGCGTGCGTGCGTGCGTGTGTGTGTGTGCATAAAGGTTAGAGACATGTGCTCATGACCGGAAAGTCACAGACTTAATTCCCAGACTAGGGCAATAATTCTGGGAAGTTATTACACAACAACTGAACAAGTGCTTCTGGAGATGAAATGAGATTATTATTATTTATGATTATCAGTCTATAAAACCATTGTAACATTTACAACTCCACTACTGTGGAGGAAATTAAGAGTGGGCAGTAATACAAGATGCTGTACATGCGCACATCCAAGGACTCACTTCCCTGAAGCTGACTAGATGTTCGTGTTGATGTCACTCTTACCCCCAAAACGTCAGGATCCTGTTTGTTCTCCTCGCTCGTGATCCGCAGGTCCTCCATCCCACCAGCGGGTGGCGTCTTTCCGGGGATCACGTTGTAGTAGTCGTGGTGCTCGCTGGCTTCAACCTCCCGCTTGGCCTTTTGGTCCGTTATCGTGTCCTCTGTGCTCCACTTGTGACAGATCCTCACTGCTGACCTGCAGGCAGAGAGTCACATGACGTTCACCTCACTGCCTCCACACACACACACACACACACACACACACACACACACACACACACACACACACACACACACACACACACACACACACACACACACACACACACACACACACACACACACACACACACACACACACACATAAAAACACAAAGATAGACACATACTCAAACTGTATAAGGCCAACACAGAATTGCTGGTTTGCGCTCCTGATCAGCTGGGTGAAATGTACATGAAACACACCAATGAGACGGTTACAGCAGACAGAAGGACAACCTGGGATTGTTGGAGAGGAGCGACGGCGTGGGGTTCAGGAGTTGTCGGAAACGGGTTTCGAAGGCCTGACCGATGCTGTTGATGACATCACCGGCACGACCCCTAGGACACTCCAGGATGTGACATGCTGAGAGAGAGAGAGAGACAGAGAGAGAGAGAGGTTTAAAGTATCTTTATTTCTACTTCAATTTCGTTTGCAGTTTAAAATTTCAACAAACCTAATTCATGCAAAAAAAACAAACCAAAAAAAACAAAACTAAAAGAAAAAAAATAAATCATAAGTTCAGAACCAGAGCATTGTCTATGACTGAACACAAAATGTCTTTCAGACCCCAAATGCTCACAAAGAGTTCCGTATTCTTTGTCAGTCTGTAAAAACCAAACTCCACCCTGAGCCGAGCAGTCAGCAGCCCAGTCAACATCATACTCACGTCTTCTGACCCTTCACCCCTTACACGGTTTTTCCTTGTTTTCCAAATTGCTAGTTTAGCCAGTCCTGAAAGGAAATTAATTAGTGTGTGGACAGATTTTCTTTTTGCAGAGTATTTTGGACCATAGATAAAAAGACATAAAGAAAAGTGTTCTCCTAAGCCCTGGAACCACGCCTGCAGGCGGTTGAAAAGTCTCACCAGTCTGGAGCACTCAACAAAAAGATGGAAAATGGTTTCTGTCTGCAAGCAAAAAGGACAGCTGTCTCCTGAGCCAGGATTGAGGTGCACCAGATATCTGTTTGTAGCTATGGCCCCATGCACAATCCTCCACTGGAGGTCTCCTGTCCGTTTGTCTACAGGGGGTTTGTACAGGGACCGCCAACAGCCTCTAGGGGAGGATCCCCTGCCAAAAAAACCGGTCCACCTCGATACCCTAACTCCTGCCAGAGAGCGCAAGTTAGAGACCTTCACACTAACCTGATACGCTGCTTTCCTCCCCAGAGTCTCAAAGTCCCCCAACTGTGGTGTCTTTAGGGACAGCAAGGTGTCCTCCTCATCCTTCCACAGTCCCAAAGTAGGATAGACAGTTAGGGATGGGAAGACATACTCACATTCATCGTCCCATTGGTCAGATATTGTGCGGTCTCTAACAAACACTCTGAGGACTTCTGGCAGAGAAGCACAGACCTCCTCCGCCAGCCTGAGCAGCAGCCTGCTGGACCGGATGTTGATCAGCTCTGCTAGATGAGAGATGGAGGTCTTCATCAGGTGACCCAGCTTCACACAGCCGGCCTCTCTCAGTCTGGATCTCAGGCTGACGGACGTCAGGACCTGGGACGTGATATAGCTGTTTCCAAACAGCGGCTCCTCAAAGAGCCACATCCCTGGTGTCGGCGCAGCTCTCCGCTGGACTGTAAAAACCTGCCACGCTTGTAAGACGGACTGGTAGAATGGTGTCAGACCAGTTAAATCCACTGACTGGGGCTGAAGCAGGAACAGGTGTTTGTCATAACCTAAGCGTCCAGCCCTCCTCAGCAGCACACAGGCAGTATCAGTCCATGGCAGACCAAAGCTGTACAGCAGTCTCTGAGCTGTCTGCAGTCTGAAGGTTGTGATGCGTGATGCGATGTCCACCAGGCCCTGTCCTCCCTCTTGGACCGGCAGGTACAGCACCGCAGCTCTCAGCCAGTGAAGCCCCGACCAGAAGAAGTCCACAACTGCCCTCTGGATCTCTTCAATCAGGCCCTGTGGTGGAGGAAGGACTACCAGTCTGTGCCAAAGGGTTGAGGCAACCAAGTTATTGACAATTAGGACCCTCCCCCTGTAAGAGAGCTGAGGTAGCAGCCATTTCCATTTAGACAATCTGGTACATACTCTCTCCATAGCACCCTCCCAGTTCTGTCTTTGAAACTCCTCTGTTCCCAAAAAAACACCCAAAACCTTCAAGCCATGCCTTCCCCATCTGATGTTTCCTGGTAGCTTTGGTGTTTCTTGGTCTAACCACTGCCCAACCTGCAAAGCTTCACTTTTTTCCCAGTTTACCTTTGCTGAAGATGCCCTCTCAAACAAAACCAAACTGCTACCTAGGAACTGGATATCCCTCTGGTCTTTGACGAACACATAAATATCATCAGCATATGCTGACACCACCAACGAGGGCCGCTGAGGCAGCCCAGGTAACATGAGTCCTGATAGACGGGATCTTAACCTGTTCAGAAGAGGCTCAATGGCAATGGAATATAGCTGTCCAGAGATAGGACATCCCTGTCTGATGCCTCTCTGGACTTGAACTGGACAGCTCAGCGCGCCCCCCACCTTCACCAGACAAGTAGCTTCCTTGTACATCAAACCTAACAGTGACACAAACCCTTCACCAAAACCAAATGCTCTTAAAGTGGAAACAAGAAAACCATGATCAACCCTATCAAAAGCCTTCTCCTGATCTAATGATATAACACCAACATCAATATTGTACAGTTTACAAAGATCCAACAAGTCTCTCATGAGAAAAATGTTATCCATAATGGATCTGTCCGGTACACAGTAAGACTGGTCTCTGTGGATTATAGTCTCTAGAAAGTTCTTAAGCCGGTTGGCGAGCACCTTGGAAAGAAGTTTATAGTCTGTGCATAACAACGCCACCGGTCTCCAGTTCTTCAGTAAGGACAAATCTCCTTTTTTGGGTAACAGTGACAGTACTGCATGCCGACATGATGTCGGTAACAGGCCTGTCTGCGAACACTCCTGTAGTACCTCCCACAGGTCGGCCCCCAAACACTTCCAGAAGTGTTTATAGAAATCCGCAGGCAGTCCGTCCAGTCCAGGAGCTTTACCAGCAGCCATCTGACCCACAGCAGCAGTCAGCTCCTCCAGGGAGATGTTGGCGTCCAGGACAGCTCTGTCCTCGGGGCCCAGCTGAGGAAGGTCCTGAAGCAGCTCGTCAACACTCTCTCTGTAGTTGTCCTCCTTCCTGAACAGGGCACTGTAGAAACTTACGGCATGTTGTCTCATTTCAATCGGGTCAGTCGTCATCTTACCATCTGGGAGGCGAAGACACACCATTTGTTTGGTCCGAGAGACGGACCTCTCCAGATTGAAGAAGTAGGAGGTCGGAGCATCCATGTCCCTAATACCGGTGAACCTCGACCTGACCAAAGCTCCTTTAGCTTGTTCTCGTAGAAATGAACCGAGTTGTTGTTTCTTCTGTTGAAGCCTGTGAGTGTCTGTGCTGTTGTGAGTGAGCAGACTGTGCTCCAAGTCCCTGATTTCATTTTCTAGATCTTCAATGACCCTTTTTATTTTTACTGTGGAGTGACTTGTGTATTGCTGAACAAAGACTCGTATATGTGCCTTTCCAACGTCCCACCACTGACTCAGGGACTCAAAGTCGCTTTTCTTTTGTCTCCAAATCCCCCAGAAAACCTCAAACATTTCACAGAAATCACTGTCCTGAAGCAGCTTGCTGTTAAAGTGCCAGTAAGAGCTGCATTTGGTGGTTGGTGAGGTGTGCACATCTAAGGTGACTAGGTGATGGTCAGTGAATCCTACTGGGTAAATGTGACTGTTCAATAACCGGTTGCTGAAACTATGAGATATGTAGACCCTGTCTAGCCTGGCTGCCCTGATGCTCCCATCCAACACCTTCACCCATGTGTACTGTCTAACCTGGGGATGTTTGACCCTCCATACATCCACCACACCTGACTCTGCAATGACCTGTGATAAGGTGGCAGATGACTGTAGGTGAGGTTCCTCTCCTGTTCTATCCAATAAGGAATTTATGGTGCAATTCCAGTCCCCTCCCATCACTACACACTCGTTCTGGTCACACTGCTGCAGGACATCTTTAAGTGTTTTGAAGATGTCCGTTCTGTGTGAGCCCTGGTTTGGAGCATAGATGTTAATAAAAACAAATGTAATGTTTTGTATTGATGCTCTGACCACTAGAGCCCTGCCTGTCACTATCTCTGTGGAGGAGATGATGTCAACATTCAGCCCAGGTGCAAACAGAACAGCTACACCTGCAGACAGGTTGGTCCCATGAGACAGGACATACTGGCCCTTCCACCACAAACCCCAGTCTATCTCATTGTGTTGGTCACTGTGTGTTTCCTGCAGGAAAACGATGTCTAGTCGTTTCTGTGTGATCATGTCTGTAATGGCCGCTCTCTTCTGTCGGTCCCTCCCACCGTTAATATTCAAAGAGCCAACCCTCACCATTGAATAATGCAAAAGAGCGGTGATGTAGACAACTAGAATAAACAGTAACATAAAGATTAAGTGCAGCACATCCATGACAGACTCACTTAGAGGTTCTTAACCTTTTGGAACCTTTATTCTTCTTCATTAGCTTTCTGAGACTCGTCATGTGTTTCTTAAGACGGAAACGTTTCTTTTCATCTAACGCCTCCAAACCAACCACTCTCTGTAATGTCAAAACACTTTTTATAAACTTGTCTGCGTCTGGAAAATACTCTAAAATGTTTACAGATTTCCCAAACGTTTCATCTAGGAATGCATTGATTTCGTTCAGCCTGTACATATCTTCGATTATAAACTGTGAGTCTGTGACAGAGAGACCGTCAGAGTCAGAGTCGTACTCCATCTCCTCCTCCACAACACGAGCCTTCCCACTCTCCTCTGGACCAGCAGCCTGACCTTGGTCAGCTTCAGCTGTCGGCTCTTTACT
>NW_027176270.1:289072-300724 GCF_023349555.1 Cebidichthys violaceus
GCAAAAAGTATTACGACCAACATGTGTTTCTCCTGTCCAGTTGGACATCAGTGAGCCCCTCCCTGTTTAGATGCTGATGCTCGGGTCAGAGAGGTCAAACCACACACACACCCACACACCCACACACACACACACACACACACAAAAGTAACATCCCACTATCTAGGAAGTGAGAGTTTCATTCCAGGAAGTACTTTTCTTCTCCTTGAAAACAGATTGTATGTAATGGATGGAGGTTTCTCTCTCTCTCTCTCTCTCTCTGTCTCTCGCTCTCTCTCTCTCTCTCTCTCCTCTTAATACGACTATGAGAGATCATTAGGAGGAAATGTATCTAATTGGATTTTCTGCCCCATCGTTCAGCAGTGTTGTTGTGAACAGAGGGAGCTGTGTGTCCTTTGGCGTTTTTTTTTGGCATCCTGCACAAGGATGTCGATATCAAGTGATGAGCACAAAGCCCCGGTTTATGAAACATTATACATTTCATTTGATTTCCCCCCTTTCAAACATTCTTTTTTTCTTCAAACAAACCATAAAGTTTCTTCTTCCATACACACTGTCAGCAGTTAGATCTTTAGTTTTATCATGTATCTTAAGTATCTCTGTGTGTGTGTGTGTGTGTGTGTGTGTGTGTGTGTGTGTGTGTGTGTGTGTAGTTGGAGGACTTCCTACCGTGTGACTTTCATCCTCATGTCAAAGTCGAGGGTTCTCATGGACTGGGTCACTTCCACACTACCCATGTACTAGGAAAACACAACGAAAACAGCTGTTACTCTCTGATTCAAATGTTTCGTAGTGCAGCCACACTAACAGGAGTGCAGAAGTCGTTGGCGTGACAACCTAGGAAATGAGCTAAAATACAGATTTAACAAAAAACGAGTAAACACGACTTAGAGCACAGTCAGACAGCGGCTCTGTGGGGCTGTAATACATGTTAGCATGCTGGCAGGAACAACGCTAACGTGCAGATACCACCTTAGTTTAGCATGTTAGCCTGCTGGCAGGAACAACGCTAACATGCAGATATCATCTTAGTTTAGCATGTTAGCATGCTGGCAGGAACAACGCTAACGTGCAGATACCACCTTAGTTTAGCATGTTAGCCTGCTGGCAGGAACAACGCTAACATGCAGATATCATCTTAGTTTAGCATGTTCGCATGCTGGCAGGAACAACGCTAACGTGCAGATATCATCTTAGTTTAGCATGTTAGCATGCTGGCAGGAACAACGCTAACATGCAGATATCATCTTAGTTTAGCATGTTAGCATGCTGGTAGGAACAATGCTAACGTGCAGATATCATCTTAGTTTAGCATGTTAGCATGCTAGCATTTGCTAATTAGAACAAAATACAAACTACAGCTGAGGCTGAATGACGTGTGTTTTTTCAGGGATTTAGTCATAAATCAAAGAATTGGACAATTGATGACGAAAAATTAAGAAATCACCAAAGTTGTTACAATCCCCCTTTGAGGGGTCGTCAAGGTAGTACATCCAGCGGTTGACGAGACCTTTTATACAAAAAATGTGGTGCCAATCTATCCGGTAGATACTGAGATGTTTCACAGCATCTGCACCAAATCCATCCAATAGTTCAGTTCAATAATAAGACAACCAAAAACCCCAACATGTCAACCGTAGCTATGGAGATATTTCAGTCCGGACCGATCAACTTTGCCATCCGTTGAGGCCGCTAGCATGGCTAAAGAGAACACATCGCTGTTATACCTTCTCCGTTTGACTTCCATAAATAAGGAAAAAGAAATAAAAAATGGTTTTATCACCTTCATGCATGATGTGACACTCTCTTCACTGCGGCATTACACATAAATGTACATACAGATGGTGCTTAAAACATGTGGAATAGTCCATCCACAGTTATCCGACATGCAACCTCTGCACTAAGGAAGAGTTCTGGACGTCTTGACGTCTAGTAAATGCAAACCAGGCGACATGTAGACCATGTGCATGGATACACTTCGGCTGGTCCCACTTCTACTGGCCATGAGCTTTCAGCAGAGCAGACTCTACAGGCCGAGGGCAGGATGAGAAAGACCACTGACCGGACTTAAATCAATATGTGTGTGTGTGTGTGTGTGTGTGTGTGTGTGTGTGTGTGTGTGTGTGTGCGTGTGAGTGCGGGCGGTAGTGCGTAATGTGTGTGTGTGTGTGTGTGCGTGTGAGTGCGGGCGGTAGTGCGTAATGTGTGTGTGTGTGCTTGTTTACAAAAGGACAATCAAACAGTCCGTTCTCATTTCCATCAGCGGTCAGCTCACAGACCCTGCTCTTAATCACCCATGCGGACACACCTCCGGTTCTAGGACAGCATGGGCTCTGCTGATACCGGATACATTCATTCACACACACACACACACACACACACACACACACACAGATCTAGTGAGGAGCAGAGAGCCAGGATGAGTCACTACTGCCTACACAGGAAGCTGTATCTGAGAGGGAGGGGATGGACGTAGCAGAGTGAGTGTGATGGTGTGGATACAGCTCAGGGAGACAGCAGAGTGTTTCTGTGTGTGTTTGCATTCTTGGTTCACGTGTTTTGTGTTTTTGTGTTTTTGGGTTGGCACTAAACCTCAAGTCTCTGATGGGACCCTGGACACGAGGCTAGCCGCACTTTCTTACAAAGTGTAAAGTGAAGAACTAACAACCGATCAATATTTGAGTAATGAACATGAACAGTCTTAAAGATAAGGTAAGGAACTCTCAGCAGCCGAGTGTACTCATGCACCGTCGTTAGTCCACGTGTGGTGGGTACCTTGATGTGACGGTGAACCGTTCTGCTTGACGTCCCCACCGCTGCGCGGTCGTCTGCCGCTGAGGAAGTCTTCGAAACGCACGGGCCGTCGGGGGTCCAGGGGAGGCTGGCAATCCGATGCAGGGTGATGGATCTTTTTGTGCAGCGCAGAGCCGAGCGGGTGAGGTTCTGGCGGTGGATTGGGCCACATTGAGGGAAGGTTGGCTGCAAAATCTCCGATCAGGCCCCGGGCCCCGTTCTGCTCCGGATAAGGGTCCGTCAGTGTGTCCGTCGACGGTTCTGTCCCGGTCTGCGTTCGTCTGTCCCCTCAGGGATATGGGACTCTGCAGTCGGATGTTGGCCACGCGGGGGATGAAGTCCCTCAGGGTGGACGTCCCTCGGTGTGTCGGCGCTCCGGCGTCCAGCTGTGCGAAATCAGAGTCGAGGCAAAGGTCCCCCTTCGAGGGCAGCATTCTTTGGGGCCGATCCTCCACGGACGTCAGCGAATCGTTGCGCAGACGACTGTACTTGGTGCGCTTCAGCATGCCTGTAGGAGACGAAGCGGAAAGTGACGGATCAGATGTCCAGCAAAGTGCACTTCATTAGGTCTGAAGACACGAGCTACCTGGTCTCTGTCCCCGTCTGTGATCTGAACCTGGGTGAGGTTTGCTCTCTCATAATCAAGGAACTGGACGAGGTGGAGCTCTGGGACAACAAGCAGAGCAGCAACAGGAACCACAGTTATTTCATGCAGAGGTTTGACTCGATTACACAGATGTGACTGAAACACAAAGAGAGGCAATGAAATGCAATAAGTTGATCATTTCGGCTCTAATCACCTGATCTTTGGGGGAAGCGATCCAAAGCGTCCGGCGTCCCCGCGTCCTCAGATCATCACCGCACGTTACAGTAGATTCAACTCACCGGCGCGGGACAGGCGGATGTCCAAGTGTAGTCTAGAGTCCGGTCCGGTCCAGTCACTGTAATGAACCCAGACACTTCCAGCTCCGCTTCACCTCCGCGTCAACTTTCCTCCCCCTCCGTCTCTTCTCTTTGAGGAATTGTGCAGCTTTTTATGAATGAACTTTTCTCCTCTTTTACATTTTTTTATGAATGAGAGGGTCTCTCTCTCTCTCTCTCTCTCTCTCCCTCTCTCTCTCTCTGTGTGACGGTGCATGCAGATGAATGTGTGAATGGAGCGGAGGAGATTGACAGCCCCCCCCCTCCGACCCCCCTTAAGGCTCTCACCCCCTCCCTCACCCATACACTACCATCCAATCACAGGCGGGTAGGGTGACTCATGCTGTACACACACACACACACACACACACACACACACACACACACACACACACTACAGTACATGAGTGCTGAGTCTACCATCAGCTGCCCCTCAGAGTCGCTGGTAAAGCGGATATTAATACACCGGCTTTGCCCTAAAAAAAGAAAGAAAGAAGGGTTTTCTCCTAATCTAAGAACATCTTCTGTAGAACCGAATCAAAGTGACTCGATTTACCCAATAATACGTTCCATAGTGTAACCTCGTGCACGGTGTGATATTCAAATGACCTGCACGGACACACAAGAGGAAGAGCGTTTAACTGATGATTCCAATCAGAGCAATGTGTGTCAGGACTTATTACGGATTAAAGGATGAATAGGAAACTAAAGCAGAGTGTAGAAGTACTTCCATACTGCAGCCTGGAATATTACACATTTATTTGACTTTAGGGTTTTTCTTCAAAAACAAATGATTTAACTACAGATAACTCGTCAACTGCACACTATATGTAAATAAACTGGACGTGACGACGTCAAGAGTCACATCTGGGCGCATGACACAAGTGTGGGCAGAGCTTTGTCCCACCCTGGTGGTCGTTTGGTGAAACTGCAATCTATGCCGAGAACTAACACTTGTTTAGATAATCTGAGGGACTAGCTGCTCGTGTATTTCTGTGGAATATCACAAAAGTATTTAAAAAAAATGGACGTTGTATTTTCTTGGAATAGGAATGGAATTCATCCAAGCAAGAGTTCAAAAACCCAAATAAATTCTATTTACTATAATGTACAGAGACGTGAAAACAGAATATTTGGACTTTTTCTTTTTTCAATGTAAAACCAGCGGATAGAAGACAAAGTCGTCAGTCAAACGGTTTACTTAAACGACATTTTAATGATGTTAATAATCATCAGTTCACATAGGTTAAGAGCAATAACAGGATTATGAGACACAGCCTAGAACAATGTTGCTAGTGATGTACAGTCTGAAGGAGACGCTCTTCAATATCCATTTAAAGACGAGGAACAAAACAAAAAAAAAAAAAAGAAGTACTTCATCGAACCGTTCTGTTTGTTTTTTTTTTGTTCACATTAGTTACAAGACCTTTACCAGTACTGTATTTATACATAGTGCAAAGAAACACACTTGCTGTTAATGACTTCAAAACACTTTGATGGCAGTCAGAGCAGCAGCGTCCTCCTCACCAAACCACAAACACTTTCACAACAATCCCAAGTAGGAGATTTGAGACGCCGTGGTGGTCGTCTCCCGTCTCGAGGCTTCTTCACATTGCATACAGCCCGGCACATCTAACACACACCTCCTCCTCCTCCTCCTCCGGCTGTCAAACACCGTCATCACACTGGATTCTTGTTAAATTGTTAAAACTTATCAAATGGCTTTAAGAACAGGATGATTGTATTTTGTTTTAATACGATGAAAAAAAATCTCTTTTGTACACGTGTATTTACAAAACGGTCTGAGCACGACTGTGGGACTACTTCCAGGGGGGGGGGGGGGCCTCAGACTTTAAGCATCTAGAGGAGCTCTAAGCGGACTGATCCACATCTGATACTTCTGGTCTACTTGGTATCGTTAAGCTTCATGAACACCAGTAAACAACCTGCTCGATTTAAGGAGTGAACACTGGTGAAACAGGGAGTATTTCATACGCTACACACCTATGCTCTGCTCAGACCTCAATGTTAGGGCTTCTGTGACGTCATCACCAAGGAGACACCCCCCCCCCCCCCCCCCCTCAGAGAACAAACACCACCAGAGGGAACAGGAACATCTCTTTTGTTTTTTCTGAAGCACAGACATCTGGGAACTCAAGACAAATTCCAGTCAGAGGGGAAAAAAAAATAAACAAAAAAAAAATACTTTCAGAATCAATATGACGAACCAATACACACACACACACACACACACACACACACACACACACACACACACACACACACACACACACACACACCTCATTTTGCTTCTTAGAAGTTAAAGTCATCTGAACACAGAATGGGACACTTATTATTATTTGAAACATTAAAATAACACTCTGGAGACGGATGAATGGGAGTGGGTTTTTGGTAGATAGAAAGACAGACCCCCCCCCCCCTCCCCACTGACACTGTGAGAAAAGCTAAATATCAACCAAGAAGTCATCAGGAAATGCATGTTTCTCCTTCCCTCAAAAAAAAACATTTACAAAAGATAAAGCTAAAGAACACGGCAAAAATTAAATGCAAACTATGTGCCTGTAAACACACACACACACACACACACACACACACACACACACACACACACACACACACACACACACACACACACACACACACACACACACACACACACACACACACACACACACACACACACACGAATACTTGCAGAGCTGTAAACCTTCTGAGCTCCGTGTGACATGAGATGGAAAGGTTCCAACCTTCATTCTCCGTGAGCTGCAGACAGCAGTTCACCGCTTTTAAGCACTTGCTCCCAGAAACGTCCCTGACTCTATGAAGGAGTTCAGCCTCGGAGGAGGAGGAGGAGTCACGAGACCTCCCTCTGAATTCAAGTGTAGCAGGTCGCGGGTCGAGGAAGGTGAGGGGCGTCGACGGCCGTCCCTCGGCCCGCGTTGGTCGACCGTTTGGTCTGCGGTGCCGCGTGTTGGTAAAGTTGGTCGGTTTCTCTGTAGTGTGTGTGAAGTGTTGGGTCGGTCGGTTGGATACCTGAGATTATGTCTGGTGTCGGGGGGGGGGGGGGGGGTTTGGAGACAAAAGGAGAGAAGCTGCTGGCTGCTGTGAAGAAGGATGAGAGAGCAACAGAAGGAATGAGTGTGTGAGAGAACGGAGGAGGAGGAGGAGGAGACGTTCAACCCGTGACCTTCTTAGCCTCCACTTGCTCTTTGCCCTCGGTCCTCGTCTCTGTGATATCCGCTGAATCAAGGTCCTCCTCCTCCTCCTCCTCACTCTGCCCCTTCTCCTCCTCTTCCTCCTCCTCCTCCTCCTCCTCCTCCTCCTCGTCTTCCTCTTCTGTACTCTCCTGGCTCTTTCCCAGCTGCAGGTTCTCCAGGGTCTTCGACACCCACGACTCAATGCGGCTGCTGAGGGTAGGCACCTCCACGGCGATAGGCTCAGGAGTGTAGTCCTCCTCCTCCTCTTCCTCCTCCTCCGCCTCCTCCAACATGCCGGGGACCAGGGTGGACGTGGTGGAGGTGATGGAGGAGTTCAGCGGGCCCCTGCAGCTCCCGTCCAGCGAGCCCGTCTCTGTGCTCTGCTGAGAGGCCAGCTCCAGCCGGTCGTCTACCCGGACCTCGTCTCTCTCGCCGGTACCCTGTGTCGGCGTCGGTGTCGGAGGCGCCGTCTGGCTGGCTGGGGGAGCGGCGGAGCCAGGCGTGGCTGCGGCGGCCGCCAGGTTCTCGCCGTCTTTTTGGGCGGCTGCGGAAGGTGCGGGGCGACTCGGCTCGGCCTCTACGGGCTCCAGGGCATCCGAGGTCTCCACCATACTCCTCCAGTTGGTCTCTGGAGGAATTAATAGGAGTCGTCACGCTCCACAACTGGTGCTTTTACTCACCGATTACAGAGAACCCTAAATAACCGACAGGAAATGAGGCAGCTTACCGTACTCCTTTTCATTGACCTCTGAAATGGGCTCGGAGAAGATGGAGCAGAAGGAGATGGCGGAAGCGGCGGAGTGGTTGCGGGAGTGGCCCATGTGGTGCGGGACCTTCTTGTCGTTTTTCTGAGCCTCCTCGGCCTGCTCCTGCTCCAGAGCCGACACCATGTCCTTGTAGGCCTTCCTGGCCTCTTCCGTCAGAGACACCAGGCGGTTGAAGAGACCCTGGAGGAGGTTTAACCGAGTTAGTGAAAACCACTGACCTGCTGTATACGTATTTAATTCACCGTTAACAGCGGATGAAAGCGACTCACCTCAGCTCCAGAATAGTTGAAAATGCAACCACGCTAACGGGCACTAGTTTGTTGACGCAGCGTCCGAGAGCCTTCCTGCCCAAGGCAAACACAAACGGGATCTCCTGGTCCCGCGCCATGGCAATGACATTGTATAGAGCTTCATCCAAACCACCTGCAAACAACAAGGGACTCAAAAGTATCAATAAATGAACTAAAACAACAGAAAACAGCAGCCAGTGACTTGAGCACAAAGTGCAAAAACCTGCCGTTTTTTGAGACATATGGGTGCAAAATATGGACCACTGCTGGGTGCTTTCACAACATCCTCTATTCACCTTTGGCTTGGATCTTCTCACAGTTGGGAGATATGATGACGCACTTGATCTTACTCAGCTTCATGTGCTTGGTGACCTCTCGGAGACCCATGACCAGGCGGCGTTTGGATTTGGCCTTGGTGGGATCCTTCTGGTAGACCCGCTCCTGGAAGCGAACCAGCTCCTGCAACAGCATGGTCACGCTCTCGTCGATCTCCTTACTCAGCACCTGGTTGCAGTACCTGCAGAAAGACAAACGCACATGATGCTGATCATCATTACCGGTAAGCCCTATGTGGCTTTCACACATAAAACAGGATGCATACTCCCAGGAGCTTTATGGTTCGGTGAAATATCGAAAATCGGAAGATCGACGTAGTGTGGCCTGAGGAGCGAGCGTCCTGGCGGGCACAGCTGGGGGAGGGGAGGAGCTTGGCAACAGAGGCCTTTTGGAGGCTTTAAATGCTCAATCTGTTGGAGAAGGGTGGGCTGGGACAATAGGCCCACCAGCAGAGGACACAGAGGGACAAAGCTGCGTCTGTGACCACCGGCATACATCTTCGCTAAGAAGGGACAATGTGCTCGGCATCTGCGCCGTACTCTACAATTCATTATTGTACAGTTCCGCCCGATGACTCTCGGAGCACGCTTCTCACAGCCACGGCTCTGCTTTCCGAGTGGGACAAGTATTCGCTTCTTTGAGACATTTCACAACGCACGGGATTCCTGCAAAAAACTCGACCTTCTGTTTCTCGCTCCACGGAAGGGGGTCGGGCGCGTCTACTCACTCTCTGAAGCGGCGGCTGTGGATCTTGGTGATGGCGTTTGAGGCCATGGGACTGCCGATGCCAGAGCTGGCAGGAGAACCCTGGGACACCGGGGTGATGCTGTACGGAGAGTTCTGACTGGCCGGGGAGAGGGAGGCGTCGCTGGGCATACTCAGGCCGTTGTCTGTTTGCACCACAGACAAGACCGCAGAGAGCGATTAGAACAATGTGCACACATCTGAACATCTGAACAGCTTTCCACCTCTTCATAATGATTCACCCTCACCTTCTTGGGAGGCAGGCTCTCGCGCAAGATCGTCGTAAACTGTAAACTCTCTTCCCCGTGCTCCTCCTGGCCTGAAGACTCCTGTTCCACGCTCGTCTTCCCTTTCTTCCCCTCACGCTCCTTCAAGATGATCTATCGAAAACACAGAATGTAAAAAACAGAAAAAAAGGCATTCATAAGAGCTCCTCCCACCTCTCTCTCTCTCTCCACTAAATGATCAACTTAAAACCATTCACCTTCTTCAGGGCTGTGGGCCGTTTGACTTTGGGATCTCTCGCTCCTTCCCTCTCTTGACACGGGGCGCGGTGGAATCCAGGGAGTTGTGTGGGACCGAGTACGTCTGCTGGTGACCCTTCAGCACGGACGGCAGGCCGACCAAACCCGAGCCGTGGAACGGAGTCGTCGTTCCAACTGGAGAGACGGACGACGACGCAAAGTTAAAACATGAACCCAGCATTCATTGCAGGCCTGGTGTATTTGAACCCCTTTGCTGACGTCTGACTGAGCTTAATGAATACCTGTAAATGACAGCGGCTTGGTATTGTTCAGTTGTCTGGCCTTCATCGCCTGCTGGTGTTTCTCCAAAGCCGCCAGCATATCGCCCAGGTCCAGCTCGACGGAGGTTTTGCTCTTCTTCCCTGCTGCTTTGGTGAATGCTTCCTGCCGGGGCGCGGGACAAGAAGTGATGAAACCACCACATTCTCAATCTGAACCATCCAAACATGACCAGTTGACGTAGCGCGTGCGTTCATACCTGTAGTTTCTTCTGCTCCATGCTGATTTCAGAGTACTCTTGAGCCGTGGCCAAAGCAGCAGCCAGAGCCTTCTTCCTCTGGCTCTTGCCCTCTTGGGGACGGAGGTGGTAATGGGGATGGGCGTCTGCACGATGTTGATCGGGGAGTTTTCCGGCAGGTTGTCCAGCTGCGATTAGTTGAGATCGCGAAAGATACACAAACACAGATCAGACGCGAGTTCCTCACGGGATTTCTATTGCTGAAGAGCAAGGTTTGAGCAGCGAACAGAAGATGAGTAACGCAGCAGCTGATGCTGAAGCGTCTCCTGGCTCAAGGCTAAAACTGTTAGCGAGCGAGCCGATGTTACGACGTCGTAAACTTCGCCAAACTAAATCGTGCTTTCACAATAGCAACGGTGTTCATTTGGACAGACAGTCTGTAGATTTTAGTGGTGCCCCACCCAACATCACACACACACACACACACACACACACACACACACACACACACACACACACACACACACACACACACACACAGAGATACTTAAGATACATGATAAAACTAAACAATTTTGCAGTTGTGATGCATAAAGTTGGTGGTTTGCGGTCGGGTTTTGGGTGCTTGCTTCCGGAATAAGAAGGCAATGTGGTCAGCTGACAATAATTAACCAAAAAACAAGTCAAGAAGAAAATATGACAAAGTCCATCATGCACTTGGGTTCATGCAGTGGGAAATGAGGAGGGGGGGGGGGTTATCCTGTGCCCGTGTTGACTGCTGTTAGAAAACCTACTTTTAAAAATATGAATATTAGCCGTTTCAAATCGTAGTGAATCTGCTTTGAATGCGTTGCGTTACAAAGACACCCCCCCCCCCCCCCCCCCCCCCCCCCCCCCCCGTGCAATTAGCAAGTCCTGCAAACAGTGAGCGAGCATCACAGCCCTCACAGGACAGCTGGAACCCTCACCAGGTTTTTGGGAAGTTTCGGTTGCGCGTGCGTCTGGGCTGAAGCAGTTCTGGTTTGGCGCTGCGTTGGGCAGCGCCTCCAGTAGCCAGGTCTGGGAACTCATCCTCATCCTGACAAAACACGTAGAAAAACATTTGAGCACAACAGATAAAACTCTAACAATAGATCTGCAATGAGCGCGACGCTGATCCGTCTCACCTCAAAGTAGAGGGGCTCTGGGGAGACCTCGGTGCCGGCGACCGCCGCCGGCTGCGGCCTTTGCTCCGACTGGTTGGGCGGCGCACCGCCCTGGATAACCGCTGTGGAAATCCTGGAGGGCAGAGACGGACGGAGAACGCAGAAGTCAAACAGGATGCTACCGGTATTCAACAACGTTCAAACAAGCGGCTCTGCATCACTATGAAAGGTGCTCCCTACAGGTCGACTCATGAATAAACCCGTTTTGTTTAAATGCTCCTCGCCGTCTGCTACAGTGAGATCTGCCGTACCTGCGAGAAGTTTCTCTGCTCGGGATTCTTCCTCTGGTCCGCTCGGTGAAACTGGCCGTTCCTGTCCCCCCAGGACTTCTGGGTAGCCTGAGAGGCTACATTCACCCAGGTACCTGCTAGTGAATAGAAGGTAAATAAAAATAAAC
>NW_027176270.1:300824-315824 GCF_023349555.1 Cebidichthys violaceus
CAGACCCGGATGATTCTGCAGTACGGTAGAAAGCTCGGATCTCCGAGTCTGAGGGACCATTTGTGATACCCCCCCCCCCTCTCTCTCTCTTTGTCTGTTTAATAAGTCTTACTCCTCCTCGTATTCCCCTCTATTGTATTCTCCTAGAATGTAAAGGACACATTCCTGACGCGTAGGAAACCACTAGAGTCCTCTACCCTTCCTCTAGCAGACGTGGCCATTTTAACCCTTTTAAAGTCTCCGGGATCCGACCCGATAGTCGCATATATTTTAGACGCCGTATTTATCTCCGTCAGTGTCGTGAACTCGTCGAAACCATTTGTGAAAAACATCTTTACAACGTGCATCACATCAGTAGAGTAACAGTATAAAATATATATATATATATATAAATAATTACACACATATACAGATATATATATAAATAGCCTTCAGCCGAGGAGAGAACAGAAGAGAGTGCGAGTGCATTCGTGTGTTCACGTCTCTCTGAACACCGACGTTTCTCCTGCTAGCTGTGTAATTATCTTGTACAAAGTGTACACTTCTTTAAAAAAAAAAAAAAAAAACTAAAATACTAAATCACTTCTTCAAGTAGCAAGTGTGTGTGTGTGTGTGTGTGTGTGTGTCGTCGCGTCCTCACCACGTTAGGAGCAGCTGCTATGTGTGTGAGTAGATGAAGATTAGACTAGAAAATGGCCTCCCTCTTTCCTGGAAGTGTACTTTGTCTCTTGTTGTTTGTGGTAGACCTCTGGAGACCTCTTTGCCATTTCAGACTTAAGCCTGTCGCTTCTCTGTATGTCCACGTGAAAACAGGGTCTCAGGTATACTCGATTCCAATCCGACTACCCCGGGTAGTTGCAGGAATAGTAGCATCCAGTGCATAGGAAACACAGAGTAGAGCCATCCTAATGCTATACTATATTGGAAGCGGTGTGCAAAAGTGTGTTTGCGAAGGAGCAGAATCAAGATGCTACTTCCTGATGACCTCGCTGCAGCGTCACTTCGCTTTTTTTTTTTTTTTTTTTTTTTGCTCGTGTGCTAAATGCTAAATCAAGTATCTTGGTTTATCTAACATAGTTAGATGGAAAAACAATAGTAAGAAAATCAAATTTCCTTATTAATAGCCTTGTAATCATTTTTAAATTTCAATTGGTACTTGAGCCAGTTTGTTGACCGTCGATAAACACCAACTTTATTTTACATATGCAGAAAAAAAAAAAAAAAAAAAAGGCTTGCAGGGACCTTCTGGTCACCTTTCTGACACTGTGGTCCATCACAACCAGTCAAATTACTGTAATTTACAACATAACGTCCCTTTAAGTTGTGCTGTCAAGACATCATCAGCACAAATGAGCTACTGTGAGTGTGTTTCTGGGATGTGTGTGTGTGTGTGTGTGTGTGTGTGTGTGTGTGTGTGGTGTGTGTGTGTGTGTGTGTGTGTGTCTGTCTGTCTGTCTGTAAAAAGTAGTCTCCAGATGTAACAGCGCAGCAGCCTGAATGAACAGCCCGGTGCAGCCCAGCAGGCGTCCGAATGGCTTTGCAGCCTTTTTAAATGCGACATGACAGGCAGCCAACTTTTACTTCGTGGGCCGCCAACCAATTACCTACACGAGTAACACTATGTTGCCACTCAGAAGCAATTAGTCCTTTCCACGCTTTGACCAGTTGGATAAGTTGCGTAACTTCGTTGCGTAACCTAGTTGCTTCATTATGCTTTTAACACTGCAGGCGTTCAGTTGATGCGGTCGAGTGGTTTGAAAGGGAGTTGCAGATATGGATGCATTTACAGTCGCTCAGAGGTTTAAGGGTCTCCCGAACCATCTCTCTAAAGCCATGTCTTTTCATGATCTTCACATGAAAATAGCACAGATATGATTTTAGAGGTTGTAAAAAATAAAAAAATAAAAATAAAAAAAGCAAAATCAATTAATGAGCACAAAAGCCCTGTTGTTTAAATAGCTCGCTTACTCCACAGTGTTGCTTTTGTTAAGACTTAGTGCGTTTAGCTCCATTTGTTCAAACGTGATAACAATGTGTGTCTGTGTGTGTGTGTGTGTGTGTGTGTGTGTGTCTGTGTGTCTGTGTGTGTGTGTGTGTGTGTCTCTCTCTGTATTAGTTGTTACTGAACTCCACTAAACTGTCAGTCAGATGTTTGCATGGTCAGTCTCAGAGTAGATCGCTGATAGAACCAGAGGAGATTTACAATACTTCCTTCTCCTTGGATGCCTCGACCTGATGCTCCCCGTTCTCCTTTGCGATGGGGCCTGAGGATCTTAGACCACCAATTGTGAACCTGAGCTGATAAAAACTGTTAATGATATGCTCCAAAAAAAACAAAAAACAAACAATCCTATGGCAACCATTTACTTGAGAGCAGGCTGGCATTTAAAACCACGCGTTGGATGTAGTGGACCGTATGCTCTTTGGAGAGATGACAAGAGCCTTTTATGCCCTGAGATAGATTTTAGTGATCTCCTTTATGGCCGCAGATAAATAGCTATAAGTTCTGTGTTTTGTCTTTCCATTTCTACTGGGCTTTTCTGCTTTTGGTTTGAGGAAAAAACAACAAAAAAAACAAAACAAGCTAAGGGTTCAGTTAAAACCACATTGCGTCATAAAATATACCACCGAAGAGCTTGCATGTGCAGTTTGTGTTGCTGTAACCTAATGTCCATGTATAGTAATCCTTCTCCTTTCTCTCTCAATAGTATAAGTCGATGCATGTTTTCGTCAGGGAGCTTTTTGTTCTACATAATGTTAAGAAACATAGGGTTGTACTTCTTACAGAGAAGGATGACACACAAAAAAAAATTAACTGTCAATTTGCTTTGCCTGCAAGTCAACTTTGGGCAGTATAGGTAACCAAAGAAAGAGTACTTTAACTACAGTTGTAGTGAAAACAGAAAACAAACTTTAGACGAAAAAAGGAACGTGTCATCTGCGTATAGGAGGTTGAGATACTGCCATTCATATCCCATGTAGTGTTCCTCGATGTTTGCCAATACGTTACAAAACATCTTCAGGTAACCATTGGCCTTATAGATGTCCTCTAATGGTATAATATTGTATGTATTTCAAAAATAACACCACAGAATAGCTTATCGTCTGTCTCATATGGTACAAGTATTCCTATTGTTATGTCTGTTGTGTCTTTTTTGGCACTTTATTGTCTGACCTATGAACGCATAGGTTAAATTTCTAATTACTTGAGTAATGTCATATATTTCTGCGTGTTCTATGTGAGGTACTGCTGCCTATGGATATAGATATGTGCCTCCAACAGCCCACGACATCTTTTTCATTTGAAAATAGAGAGTAGATATATAACAAAAATGTTTTAAAATCAGTGTGAGATGTAAAAAAAAAAAAGAAAAAAAGAAAAGGATATATATATATATCATATATGTGAAATGCATTTATTTATTTTCAGTGTCATCAATCTTTGAGGCCCTACCTCAGATTTTGTATTTATGTATAGAAATGCAATTGGATTATATTATCTTTGCCAATAATAATATATCGCTATTATATCATGAAATGTATAATCTATGAATCAATAAATAAATGTTATTGTTTTCTTTGTTGTCACTGTCTTTGAAGACAAGCCTCCTGCTGCGTAAGGGGAGCTACGAACAATGACGACGAGGATACTACGAGAAGATAATAAGACCTGTCAATCAACTTTTATATTAAGCTGCTAAATGACTGAAGGCACCGCGGCTGTTTGAAAACCTTACATACTGTTTGTTGTTTGCTGGAAAATCATGATCAAAGAGGAGGAGATTGAAAAGAAAGACGCTCCTGCAGGCATTTTGTTTGTTGGTCCACGCCGTGCGCTGCTGAACACCGCTGACTGTGACAGACAAGCCTGCATATTTCATGTCAAACTAATTTGCAATTTAAATTAATTTGCGCGGAGCAACACCGGTTTTGTACAATACATCGTGTGCACAAGTAAGAATTCCATCAACAATGGTGGGAAGCAGCAGCATTGAATTTTATTGAATTCAGAGCCTCGGTGGCATCAAAGCTTATTGATTTGTGGTAAAAAAGTCAGGAAAATGAAGTGAATGCAATAGTAAACTACATCAATGACATAGGTCATTTGATTTAATATTGCCAATACTGATATTGGCACAAGCATTGGGTATTTAGTAGCAAAAAGGGGTTTTAAATTGCATGGTTATGGGTGCAATGTGTATGATCTGGCCTGAATTTTAGTTTAAAACATAAAAAAACATGAAGTTCAACAGAAGGTGAAGAGGTTACATTGTTTACATTATGTCAAAGACTCGTCTGTATTGTGTTGCGGAGATATCTACTGAAATAAGCATTCTAACCATCTAGCCCTGACCGACCGGTCCTGTGTTGTAACACCACTTCATAATAATAATTCTAAACACATTTGATGGTACGTAATGTAAAACTAGATTTGAGGCTAGCAGCTCTGTGAAGCTGTACTTAGTAACAGAGGTGGTAAAAGCTAAATATGAAGTATTTTCCAGATTCATGCATGTTAGCATGCTAACTAATTAGCACTGAAAGCAAAGAACAGCTGAGGGGCATGCCAACGTCATTAGCTTTGCACGTATCTGGTAATACACCTGACGATTTAGACTCGATGATGGAGGTATGAAACGTCAGAGGATCACCAAAGTCAGTAGGAGCCATCCTCTGGGGAGCATGAATCATCTGCACAAAATGTAATGGAAGTCCAGCCAGATGTTTTTGACATATTTCAGTCTTGGACCAAAGTGGTGAACCGACAGACCGACTCATTCACAGCAACTAAAATAGAAAAAAATATATATATATTTGTGAATCGGCGTATGACTGGTTCCTACCAATTCCATGGTAATTAACAGCTCGAGTAAAGTGTAGACTCCATGTCGGAGGAGCTGATCTATGAAGTTACTTTGTGTAGCTTTTGGTTGAAATGAAAAAACCTTCACACTCTTATCCTGCTGTGGCACATCACCCACGTCAGTCAACGCTCCGAACACACTTAAAGTTCACACTGTTGAGGTAAACAGGGCGACGGCTCTTTCTCATGCACAGCGTTATGAATCAATCGGATGTTCTTTGATACATCAACTGTCCAGCATGAAGCAGAAAAAAAACCAACACATGTGCCTCATTATATTTGGCCTTGTCCTCCCTGGCGATCGTTTGTTCCAGAAATCCCCAACAAGTCACCCTACAGGAGCAAAAAGAGACTCTTGTTTCAGGGGGAGAAAGTAAATGTGTGATTTCTGCACCTACACTGCAGTAATTACGCTGCATGGGTATAACATCCAGCTCATTATTTGATTTTAGCTGCCGTAGCTTATTGGCCAAAGGGGTATTCATTCTGAGACCGCTTTCAAGAGGTCTGAATTTACACCTAGAAATTCTCCCAGCTCCTTCCGCTTCATGCTGCAGGTGTTTGACAGTCTATACCCAGAGGATGAACACTTAAATACGGACACTTTCTTTGCTAAAAAAAACCCTACAAATCTATACGACAGAAATTGAACAAAGTTCCGTTATTTACCCAACTGACACAATTTACTTAAATGATGCAATTCACCCATATTAGCATGGGACTATAATTATCAGGGGATATTCACAGAAGATCCAGAGAACAAAAGACCCAAACCAGAGGGGAAGTCCTCTGTTTTTTTTAAAGATATAGCTTCATTTACCATCTGTTGAACGCACTTTAGACCTGAAAGTTTTGTTGAGGGAAAAGTGCTGCCATCTGCGCCGTCAGCCCCGTCCTCCTCCTCTCAGCCTGCTAATGTAAGATCAAAGATCTCCGCGGGAGTGAAAAAATAAAGTTTGACGTGTTCAAGAACACTTTGTCTCCCTTTTTCGCAGGTGGTGACATTCAGACATTTATCATTCTGACCGCGGCAGTCTCGCCGACAGTTTGTTTACTTCGCCATCAGTTAAAAGTTGCCAGGCCCCCCCCCCCTCTCCCCTCCCCCCGGCTTGAAGACGCAAGACCCTGCTCACAGTTCCCTGCCTGTATTCAGCCGACAAGAAAATCCTTCATGATTTATCTCATCAGCTGATGAAAGCTGATGAGATAAGGCAGGAAGTGAGCTGACCTTGAGGAGCAGAAAACATCGCCGCTACACCACTAGACATGCTTTTGTGCTTTTAAATCACCTGTTCTGTGTTACGATGGCAAACAAGAAGGCTGCTGAGACGAACATGACATGATTAAAGGGTAGCTGTCATTGTGAACTGTGCTAAAATGATTTCATTTCTGCTTTAAATATTTAAAGCTTATCGTCTCTTTCTAGTGTCCACCAGGGGGCGACTCCTCTGGTTGTATAGAAGTCTAGTCTAAAATGACTCTACTTCTCTCTTGATTTATTACTTCAGTAAACATTGTAAACATGTCCATCAGGTGAGACAAGGCAGATAAAGACAACATAATTGTTTATCATTTACAGATGATATGTGATGATAAAGTCTTGACTCTACAGGGAGATTTGAAATCGAGGGGCGTCTGCCCTGACCGTGGAGTCCAGACACCGGTGGCTGATGAGGCTGACAGAATGATGAGTCGATGGAGCGGATGAATCTGCGAAGACTGGGCGGAGATGGGGAGGTGGAGGGGCGCATAACAGCAGCATGAACGTACTGAAGGCGGAGAGAGACAATCATATTTAAAAAAGAGACAGCAGCAAGACAATAGGCTAACGATGTCATTGTTTTGCTAATGGATAGAAGAGACCAGCCGATCCAAACAGCCGATATCATGATTGACAACCTCCGAACGATGACGGCAAGGAAACAATGACGCTTTAAATATTTAATTTGATCATATTGTCTCTTTCTAATGGCCAGCAGGGGGCGACTCCTCTGGTTGCATAGAAGTCTATGAGAAAATGACTCCACTTCTCTCTCGCAAACCACATCGCGACATCTGAACATTACCTGTGCACACACCGAAGCAGATGAAGAAGAAGAAGAAGTTGTACAGGTACGTTCAGGCCGACTCTTCAAATTTGACACCATCTGTCAATCAGACCTCTATTCATGTTCCCATTCAAAAAAACACAACAGCGCATTGGTTGATTTGACCAGCTCATGCCTGTGTTTGATTCAGCCAAAATATATCCTCTGCACTCTGTGATTCAGGGCAGCTGGGTACGTGTATGCAGTGAATGTACCTGCGTGTGTGTATTTTATATATATATATATATATATATATATATATATATATATATATATATATATATATATATATATATATGTCGGCAAGTCGTACTGCTGCAAGGATAACGAAATGTATTTTATTTTGTTATTTTGTTATTTTTCACTGCATTGAGGAAAGTTGTTGTTGCATTTCTCTATACATGCTGTATTTTCTTTTTCTCTACCAAATAAACCTGAAAATCCATCCCCCCAGAAATAGACAGAGCTGTACTTTCACTTTCAGGCTGCAAATAGGCTGTTCTGATACTGGAAGAGTGCAGCGTGCACGTTCTCCTCCACGCCACACAATTCAGTGCAAAGAGCTGAAATGGAGCCACAGTACTTGGAGTACCCATAGGCAGCGTTGGTGTGCGCTCGGTCGGAAAACAACAAAGGTAAGACATAATATATACGGGGTTATGGCTGCATGATGTGATGCTTTCATTTCTGTTTGGCTGCAGGTTCTAGTGAGTTTAGGTTGTCGCGTGAGTTATACTGTTGGAATATGCGGAGTTTCAGCTTTCATGACGACACATGGTCTGCATGAAATCACGTTAGCATGAAGTAGCATGAAGTAGCATGAGGTAGCATGAAGTAGCATGACGTGGCATGAAGTAGCATGAGGTAGCATGAAGTAGCATGAGGTAGCATGAAGTAGCATGACGTAGCATGAAGTAGCATGAGGTAGCATGAAGTAGCATGACGTGGCATGAAGTAGCATGACGTGGCATGAGGTAGCATGAGGTAGCATGAAGTAGCATGAGGTAGCATGAAGTAGCATGACGTAGCATGAGGTAGCATGAAGTAGCATGACGTGGCATGAAGTAGCATGAGGTAACAGGACGTAGCATGAAGTAGCATGAAGTAGCATGACGTGGCATGAAGTAGCATGAGGTAGCATGAAGTAGCATGAAGTCACGCTAGCATGAAGTGGCTAACTCGCTAGCACCGCTAACATGATTTTGCTGCGTGCGCATTTTAGTTGCTTGGTGTTGGAATTGCGCTTTGGTTGAAGTTAAAGTTGCATCCGAACTGCCGTAGACAAAGAGTGCCTGTACTTTTTTTTCTCTTTTGTATTAATTTGTGTATTATTTCACTCATAAAAACATGCTCAGTAATTAAACAGCAAACTAACGCACTTTAAAGCCAGTGGTGAGGTAATTGTTTCCTCTTGACTTGAGGGCGTCGTTCACGAGACGCACTGTGAGAACGTTGCTATAATTTGCACCATTGTCAGATTCAGAGACACTTTCTTCCCCCTTTTTTTTTTGTGTTTGTGTCAATCTAAAAGGTGTTCAACAACACAGAGCAGCGTGAAAACTCACCACATGCAGTGCACGTGTTTTCTTACACCATTATGGTATTTACATTTAGACTATACACTGTAACGTCCCATCAGATGGAAGTTCTGCCTGTATGAAAACACTGCATGATGACTTTGTGATTATTGCATCTCACAGCACTATATTATATCCTATTTCTCACTCGCATGTCAGTGACAAAAAATGGCATCTGGCATCCCGTTAAATGTCTGGTGCCAGACCCCAAAAA
This sequence comes from Cebidichthys violaceus, assembly GCF_023349555.1. Taxonomy (NCBI): domain Eukaryota; kingdom Metazoa; phylum Chordata; class Actinopteri; order Perciformes; family Stichaeidae; genus Cebidichthys; species Cebidichthys violaceus. The sequence goes on from NW_027176270.1 coordinate 309,567, forward strand.
TAATGCATCAAAAGTACCTGCAAAATGCATTTTTACAAGGATCAGATAATAACTTGTTCACGTCATGGCTGCTTTCGGTCAATATGATAATTTATTGGCTTCCAATTGTGACAAAATCATATATTCAGATAACATGAAACACAATTACGTCATTTAAATTGATAATAACAAGCAAATACTAACTAAGTTTCTCAGAAAATCTGAAGAATTCTGCTTCCATAAATACCCTGTAGCCTTAATCTGATTATCAGTATTTGTGAGCATTCATATAAACACAGTCAGTGTATGGCTGGAAATATTTATGTATTTCACTTTGCACCAAAGTTATTAATTAAATGAGAAAATACTCTGTATATACTCTTTTCATTTGTCGAGTATTTTGTTCACACAGGAAAGTAGGCTTTACCATGTGGCTGTTTCATATACAGTAGACTATTTATTTACTAAATGAATAGAAGAGATGCTTTATCGTGATATATGTCGTTATTGAGATACGAAATGACCTCTATCGGGATAGATTTTGGCGATATCGCAGAGACCTGCTCATGAGTCACTTATTCAAATTCTTATTTTGTTAATATATGTCGGCGGTGTTCAATTAAAGTTCAACGAGGTCCAGTTAGAGAGAATTTCCTCATGCAAAGGTCTGTAACATCACAATAATGTCTAACTTTCCTACGTAGTCAACAACTGATTATCAAATCAAATAAAGACATTTTGATTGAATAATATCTCAACAATATTTATCGTATTATAAATATAAATAATATATACTCTAATAATAAATACATGTTCTTCTCTCTTCAAGTAAAATAAGGGATGCGTTTAAGATTTAAACTGCCCATCGGAAGAATGAAGATATAAGAGTCTGTCCATCGAGTGCCGTAAAGGCTAGAAAAGCTGCGCCTGTTAAAATAGAAGCTCCTTCAAAGTCTGAATTATCTATTGGTTTTAGGTCCTGACAGACGGCGTCGTTGCGTATTAACTCTGTCAGCACTGTTGCCAGTTTTTCCGCTGTTGGCACCGTTAGCACCGTTAGCCGCTGGCTCAGCCGTTGCCCCCCTCCCCCCCCAACTAAAAGGCAATAGACGTTCTCAATTTTGCGTTTAGCATCTGTAACTACTCCTCCAGCTTCCATCTAATCTGCTTGATGATCGCGCTATCTAACACGTAGCCCTTCAGGTTATGATAACCTAAGCCGAGGTTATCCTGCGGTGGGGTAAAAAGGCTTTCCTGATGTTTGGATACAATGATCACAGAGTCTTTCTCACTTCTGTGTCAAATCAAAGCAAAGAGCTGGCCATTATCGATAGCCTTTTCAAAGGGACTAATGTATTTCAGGGAGGGTGCACTCTGAAATAGTGAAAGGTTATTCCTTCTGAGTCCCAGATGCTCACCTGTTTGAACCCATCTTTTTGTCTCCGCCACTTACATTCTGCTGTTATATAACAGCCTCCGCTGTCCCCGAGAAGGCTTTTAGAAAAGATTTTGGAATCTGGCTGCAGGAACTTTACCCACAGGTGCCGAGAATTGGGCTCTGATGTTTTTTCGTTGAAAAGGCAAGGCTTGTAGTCGGCGTTCCAGCTCATTCTAACGGTGTTTGTTGGGGTTGAAATCGGGGATCTGAAAACTATTTCTATAACTAAGAGAGGACTTGATCAATGTGTGCTGCATCATTAAAATGTTCCTTTCAGACCCGGAGAGTCTAGCCTAACCCAGAAGCCTGAGAACATAACTACATCAAAGTTGCATTTAAGCAACAAGTGTGAATAGAGTGCAACAGGAATGAGTCCTAAAACCCAGAAATGAGTTTCAATTTCTGCACTTCTGGTATTTTTGAATGGTTTTTTTTTGGTTAGATGCCCCAGTTAGAGGTTCTGTGGTTAACGGAAGCTTAAGAGATGTTAACGTTTTGTTCCACGGTGTAAAATACGTCTTCATAAAGACGGTAAATGAGTCTAGAAGTCCACTTTCACAGCCTCGCTGTTGATACTCGCTCTCATGCCTAACATTAGCTTCTTACTTCTACTGATTCATAAAAGTGGTGATCGTTTTTGGAAGATTGTCTCGCTGAACAAAAAAAAAAACTGTGCAAGTATCATAAACTTGTTTGCCACAGAGCTTCTTCTTTTTTTTTTTTTTTTTTACTGCAACCATGCAGAATCCAATGAAAAATCCTTTTTGTGTTTTATTGTTGAGGGAACCAGTGCTTTTGGGGTTTTGGCCTACAAAAATATGTCCTCCCTGCAGCACTCTATAGCTTACGCCTGGATGCATTTATACCCCTTTCTGGGGGAATCTGGGGGCAACATATAAGAAATCATTAACTGAAGCAGCAGTAGACAGGGCGGATGGAAGTGGGTACAAGATGAGTACATAGGAACAAACACAAAGTAGCCTAACTACTAGAATCCAGTGAACATCACAAATTAAACTGTAGGAGCGTCTGACAGCTGATTCCCTCACAACGTTCGTAAACAGACGGTGAAATTGATGTAGCAAGACTGAATTGCGCGATCAGTCAAAGAAAAGAAGAAGAAGTTGCTCTTAAATCAAAGTAATTAACGACGTAACGGTTTGAAGTAAGCAGCTCGGTTGGAACAGTACTTGGCAGCGAGCGTATCATTGTGGTTTCTCTCTGAACATGTACCCACAGTCTCCTCTAAAGTTGTCCTTCGATCTTTGTAGATATAATCTCCACTGTGTAAATGAAGGGTTTTTTATTCTCGCTGTAGCGCCCTCCAACAGATTTGGCTATTGTTAAAGCCACATCTGAGCGAGCCACAGCCTCCACTCCGCTGGCTTCATTGTGACTAGTGGTGTTTAACCTGCTAAGGCCTTGTGCTTGTGGGAAATGGATTGTTGAAGGACGGTAAAACCAGAGGTTGTTAAAAGATTTATTCCAGACAAATAGAAAGAACGGCATGTCACAGTAAGCGATACGTCTGGATTATTTTTAGTCATTTGCATTATTACAAATGCCGATGTGGTTGTGAAGGAGCTTTTCTTGCTCTGAAGGCAGTGATGCTGCTCTCAGTGGGGGAGCCTCCTTCTTGCTTCCTTGTTTATTTCCTCAGATAACTTTGCATGTTTCATATATATTTATATCTTTATTTTTGCATTTTCAAAAAATGTATCTAGATCATCTCGCAGTACGCTCAACAGTACATAAGCCAAAGTTGTTTAATATCAACGGAGTGACAAGCAACCATTGACCTGCAGCAGCGAAAGACACAACACCTCCAAGGATGTATGCAACTTCAATAATACGCCACGGTTTACTTCCATTCTTTAGTCCCCAGAAAGATAGTACCAGATGGAGACATGCTCATTAAAATGATAAGAGCAATTGTAGGTAAATAAGTTGTACGGAGACTCAACAGAGACTTAAACTCACAAGTACTGAGGCAACGAAATGTACAAGTAGTTAAGTCGCCTTACAGATATAACTCTTAAAATAAACGTATTTCTTCAAGCAACGTGACAAAATGGGAACTGCTAGCAACTCCTCGGAGTCAGTCTCCCTTGCTTCCACATGTCGGCCAGTAATCCACATTCATGCTGCTGATCTTATCACCTTGTCATCGATACACCGCCTGACAAACGATGCGTGGATGTGACTGAATTAACGTTTGATTTTAACCGAAGATAAACTGTGTGTGCCGAGAAACGCAAGTAACTGCATTCATTTGAGGTAATGCTAATCGCATTGCAATATTTACACATTTGCTGCATTACAAACTTGGAAGAAAAAAAAAGGCGTATAACAGTTTTTCTCCATTGAATACACATAATAAATGGAACTATGTGCACAACTCTGAAGGAGAGCATGTTGGTGTGGAATTTTGGACCCAGCCCAAGACGTCACGCTGCTGAACTTTCAGCCCAATTTCTTTGTTTTCAAGGATTAAGGATCGCCCCTTTTGCTTTTGTATTATCTATATGGGCTACTATCTATTGGTTTGACATAGATTTTGGGAGGATGCTTGCTTCATACTTTGTGCGGATGAGCTTGTCATCGCTCAATCTGACAACGTTAGAGCAACGAGGACGATCTGTCGGAGACGAGGCGTAAGCCGTTAAAAAGCGCAACACTCGGTGTCCACCCGGCCGGTCTACTCCCACAACTTTGCTACGATACGAACAAAACAAGCTTCTCCTCCCATTTTCCACAGCGACGTCGCGAGCGATTTTCAGACTTGAAGTTGCTCGGCGCGGCCGCGCAAACAAGACGGAGCGCTCGGCAAAAAGACGTTGGGCGCACACCGCGTTTTGAAAAGAGACGCCGGTGCTCGGAGAAAGACGCCGTGCGGTCACAGGCCCTTAATCACGTAGTGCACGTGACACTGGGACCGTGCTATCCGACAAGACCGGTCAACGTGACGTGGAAGTGGAGCTTTTGTGCCGACAAGTGAGCAGCAGAGAGTGAAAAGTATTAAAGCTGCGTTACGTTGTGTTCCGTCAAATTGAAAATAGCGCGACGTCTAATGCAGGCAGCCAGCTCAACGTTTCAAAATACCTTTAGGGCCGACTTCCATCATCCATATTTTGTTACATCTGTGAGCTGCTTAAAGAGACCTAAAGAAAGCAGAGCGCCTCAGATATCTAAAAATATGTGTTTGCCACTGATCCAATAGAGCAAGACAGACATCTGAGGTCTGCCGCTGTGTGTGTGTGTGTGTGTGTGTGTGTGTGTGTGTGTGTGTAATACAGCCCTTCAACAGACTGCACCTGCTCTGCTGACAAGAACATATTAAATCTCAAATAAAGTCTCCTTTAGTAACAAGAACAGAGGTGCAGATGTGCCCATCTCATGCCGCGCTCGAGCCGTTATGGAGGTCAGTGCTGTTGCTTCACGCCGTTGTTGTTTTCTGAACTGTGTGTCGAGATAAAGACGGTCTCCTGTGTCTTAAAGCGAGGCCGCTACAGAGCTGTCAGACTAGACCACATCGCCGCTAGTATTTTTTTTACAGCGATAATCCCGAAAATTGAAGGAGGTATTCTTGATCCGAGCGCAAATTAAACGACTGCTCCACCAAGCAAAATCGAATTATACGATCCGAGGCGTCCTTCCAATGTGAAATTGACTGGCAGAGCTCCAATCATTGGCGGTGACGGTGCAAATTTACTCAGATTTAAAGCATTACGGTTTCATGAAGTTTATAATGATCAGTTCTAAAGTGGTCCAGATTTGTCCCTGAGAGGGTTTCGACGAGCATCATGACGAGAATGAAGTCTAGCGGGGAACAATTGTTTGCAAATCCTTTGGGTTTAAAATGTTGAAACGGTGTTCAGTGACACCCCAAAGGATTGCCTCAGTTTCTGAAATATCAATAATACCAGCGTAACCTCCGTCACAGTGTCATGTCTGAGTACTGCACAACTGTGAAAACATGTTATATGGTCAACACGTGTGTGCTTTATGTCATTTCACTTCACTTATTTACAGCCCGACACCGTCTTCATGTTGTGTATCGCATTCGTTCTTATTTTTGTCGGCATATCTCTGGCACAGGAAGATTCAGGGGTAAACGAGAATAGCTGGTCCACCTTAAAAGTCGGCCCACCTTAAGTGCGCCTGGGCCAAAGTGGTTGCGGACTTTGGCGCTAAACACCGTCACTTTAAATGACATTACTGCTAACTTCACTGCAGGCAAGTTTCATTGGTAAGTTAAACAACGACCAGAGAGCGCGAAGCTTAACTTTACACATGACACTCGCTAGCACCTGCTTAGCTACCTGATGTCGAATTTTGAATGTTAAAATGTCGGCCATACTGGCACATTTTTGTTTTGTTCCGTTTGTCTCGCAAATGGGCTCCAACTGCATTGCGTTGCGCATCTCTGTGTTGCACAATGACAATATCTCGACAATGAACCCTTCAGATAATTTCGTTCGTTAAGACTTGCTGCAGTATTTCTTTTCCCACAATCAAACTTGGGAGTCGGTAGGCCTGGCTACCATTGGCTCGTGAGTGCTAGGGGGGCGGGATATAGGGAGGAGGTTGTGCAGCATTATCGACACCTAGCGCAACCTAGCGACTAGCCAGACTGCAGCTGCTGCTATCGGTTACTCCGTGATTTTGCCCTCGTCAATGGCCTCGTTCGCCTATAAGGACGCGCCGGCGCCGTTTGCAACGACCGCCGCTGTAATGCTGGATTGCGTGAATACAAACCACAATTGTCCTCTAGTCTAGACCGCAAGTATGCCAGACGCCTTTTTGGGTTGTTTTTTTTGTGTGTGTGTGTGTGTGTGTAA
>NW_027176270.1:320824-350824 GCF_023349555.1 Cebidichthys violaceus
AGCTGAATTTAGAGTATATAAATCATGCTTTATCCTGATCCTGTTTAAGGAGCAATAAAGGATGATCTGTCCTGGAATGATGACTGTACCTCATACCCGTTGTTTTAATAGATTAAGTCAATTTGGAGTATTGCTGAGGCTGTTGTGTGAAAGTCCTTGTTGTACCAGGGAGCCACTGAACAGTCAGCGGCTAGCAGCTAATAGTGCTAACTGTGCTAACGACAGCAACAGTGGGGAAAGAGCTAACCGTTTTATCCTAGGGGAGAGTGGGCCTTATGCTTCAGCAACAACCCATCCCACCACCGTGGGTCAGGGGGGGTCAGGCATTACCAGCTGCATCCACAGTATGATTGCTGTGCAGCGCAGCGGCGAGTAGCTAGCCAGCAAGTAGCTAACTAGCGAGTAGCTAGCCAGGGAGTAGCTACCCAGGGAGTAGTTACCCAGCGAGTAGCTAACCAGCGAGTAGCTAGCCAACGAGTAGTTACCCAGCGAGTAGTTACCCAGCGAGTAGCTAGCCAGCGAGTAGCTAGCTAGCGAGTAGTTACCCAGCGAGTAGTTACCCAGCGAGTAGTTACCCAGCGAGTAGCTAGCCAGCAAGTAGCTAGCCAGAGAGTAGTTACCCAGTGAGTAACTAGCCAGCGAGTAGCTAGCCAGCAGGACACACCAGATGTTTTGACTTGGCTTCGGCCAGAGTTTGATGGCAGGGGACATCCAGTCACCTGCGTACTTTCACAACGACACGCGTGGAAACAAGAAGTAGCAAAATCTCCAGTTTCTTGGCTCCTCGTTATGGAGTGGGCTGATGCTGCAGTACCACGCTCAGCTGTGTCGAGCCCACCAGCACATTGCAGCAAGAGAGGCCTGCAGGGAGTCCTCCATCTGGATCTGATGCACATCTTAAAGCAAGAGAGAGCATCTGACTCACTTGTATTATAATTATAGAAGCAACAATGTTGTAAGATGGAAAGCAATTTTCATCAGTGTCATATTGTGTACACAATTAAAGTTTGCAAAATACGGCGGGGCTTCTTCCACCTGCGGAAGGGAGAGAATGTTGCCATCTGAAATTAATTTACTCATGAATGCAGGCAGCTCCGTCATCACATAAAATCCCCATTGTTCCCCCCGTGTTCTCTAGATTATTCTGTCGGATGAAATAATTATTTATCGTTACGATCAACATCGTGTGGTATTATGAATATTGTGAACTTCCAGTGCTCAGGGCGGCACTCTTTATATTCTGTGTGTGGATGATCCTCTGAATCCCATTCTAGCACTTTATTATTTTATTCATGAGATCTGCTGATACATTATCGGGGTTGCAGGGAGACATGTGAATCCGTTTGGTGTCGTTTCCTCTGCTGGAGGTTGATCAGTGGCGTTGGGCGTGCGGGCCATTGTCATGTTTCAAAGTGCCTGTCGTGGCTTTGCTTCAGCGGAGATCTTCATTTCCTTTTTCGCTTGTTTCTGATGCTTGTCTCCTGTTTGATGACTCCTCGCTTTCCTGACTCTGGAATATTCATCAATTTTTAAATTCCGTTCCCCTTTCCTTTTTTTTGTTCCCTCTTTTGACTTTTTGGACCAAACTGAGAAAACATTTCCATGTTTTGTTCTTCTTGTTCTCTTCATCTGAGAAGAGTTTTTTTTTTCCCCATCCCCACTCCCGAATTAATAATTCATCCGTAACATAATTATGGAACAAAACATAACACACCAGTTAACTGCAGATGCACCTTTTTTTTTTATACATTCCATGAACTGCAGTACTTTGCATGCGGTGGTAATTAAACATCTTTGTGATCTTTAAACTATTTAATGCTACTTTCCTGGAGTTGCTTCTGTAAGAAAAGGCTTTAAATGAATCCAGTTGCATATTTCCCAGGATGCAATGCTTGCTTGATTAAATCTTTGGAAAACATCTCCATCCTTTTATTATGAAGTGAAATGAAGAAATACTTGCTGTATGCCACATGAGTAAGTTGTCTAATAAACTTATTCTATTAAAACAAATGACTAGAGCACAGTTGAGAAACCTTCTACCTTTATCCATCAATTAACTGGATTTCAGTTTTTCAACTGTAAATGGCGAGCTTAATATAGGTTCACCTCATTAAGAAAGGTGTTTCAAAACTGGTCCATCTGCTGCATCTGCAGCTGTCACACGTTAATTAAATCCATTGAAGCTGATTTCCAAAACCTTCGTTAATTACTCCAGTAATGGATGAACCAAACAATATGATTATTGGTCTTCTTATGCAACGCTAACCTTTAATTAAGTTTCTCTGAACAAGTACTCTGTCCTTCAAAAGAGTACTCAGTACAGGAAGTGTGTGTGTGTGTGTGTGTGTGTGTGTGTGTGTGCTTTCTCACAGAGAGTTGGATGAAGGTTGTATTGTATCTGTTGTATCTTTGTACACATGTAGTGGCCACAACCTGAACACAACGCGTGGTTGTGAAACACGTGAGCGAAAGCCGCGGAAAACTTTTCCCGGGACCCCCGGTGGAAATCACGGGAAGCTTCACGTATCCTCCACCGATTTCTTCGACAGAAAAAGAGATATTACAGAATTGATATTTGTCTTCTCATCTAATCCCCCGGCGAGACGCACTGTGTTTCCCCCGAAATGTCAGAATATTCCTTGAAGCTTTTTGCTCGTCTTCCTTCGCCTCGTTGCGCAGAACTAAATTATATCAGAAAATGTAACAGAAAGCAAGTGGGGAGGGAGGGGGGGGCAAGAAATCAGTTCTCTATTGTGTTGCTGTTTGCATCTCTTGAGTCATCAATGCAAATCGCACAGAGAAGAGAGAGAGAGCATTATTGCGCCTATTTTCTCCTTTTTTTCCTGCCCAAACAGTCAAAGTGTGAGAATATCATTAATGCCTGTTTCATCATGGCTGCTGTTTTTTTTTCTTTCTTCCTTCTTCCTTCCTTTTCTTCGCCCCTCATTTATAGAGGTGTAAATCAACCCCTACACCTCAAAATCCACCCAAATTGAGCTCCTGATGCCGTCTGGGCCCCAGAGCAGTGAAACACAAAATGTCAGCTAGATTACCGGCCTAATTGGCACGCCGTTAGCCGCGCTTTCCGAAAGCGGAGATCCAGCCCGAGAGCTAAAATACCGCAGTGAGGACAGTAATTCACAGAAGCCCGCATCTGAACCGAGCAGAGCAGCGAGGTGGGGGGCAGGAGGGGGGAGGAATCTCCCCCTTTTCCCTCTCTTCTCGGCTTTCATATTCTGCAGACACGGATGCACACTGCTGGCATGCATAAACAATGACGCACAACAACACACGCCGGGTGCTAAACTCACATTCGGCCGGGCGCACACAAGCCCTCATCTGCCTGCTTGGTCTCCTGAAATTTCATGAAATGAGAATAATGCCTGGGAAAAAAAATGCAAATATCTGCCCTGTGTGGAATGTGTTCCAGGCATTAAAGGTTATAATATTTCCCTGAATGAAAATTTTTCAGTTTAACACACTGTTTAATAAAACATTTTATATTCAAAAGACACTTGTTCCCTACCTCACTAATGCGTTTTTATTTCATGTATATTAACTGTAATGTGATGTGAAATGGGACATTTGCAGTAATAAACTCCCAGAGAAATATCAGTAGCTCTGCAGCTCTTCGGTAGCTTTTTTTTTTTCTTCTTTTTTTTAGCAAAAAACTTACTAGCTGGTTTTCTGCAAAACAAGTTCTGATTAAACCAGCTAGCGGACCAGCACCAAATAAGTGCCGCAGGGATGACGTATTTTGGTAGCATCGCACTGGTTCCCTTGAAAAAGACAATGTAACTTGGGATTATTGCAGAAAATAAACTCTGTGGCAAACAACTGTTTACAACTGTTTTTATGATACTGACATTTTCTTTTTGTTCAGCAAGATAATCTTGACAAAACACCCACTTTTGTGTTTTTTTTTTAAGTGTACATGTTTATCGCCAGATGTAAAACGCCAATGGGACGTAGACGAACTACTCCACGGTCACATGACTTCACTCGTTGACCTTTTAGTCGTCTCATTTAGCCCCATTTAAGACACGCCAAAGCTTTAAAATTCACCAGAGGATGAACGAATCGTTAAAATCTCTTCCATCTTATTTCATGCATCTAACCAAAAAAAAAAAAAAAACCCAATCAAAAAAAAAAGAAGAAACCATTGACTTCAGAACTCATTGACGCAGCACTCTGTGACTGACGGGACACAATGAGCAGCTATCTGGAGAAAGAATGAAGAGCGTTGGATGCAAAATGATTTCAGAACTAAATCCTCCCACTGTGAACGGGCTGATCCTGTTGTCGACGCTTCAGAGCCACTTCTGCCGTATTGTGTTCACGCAACAATCCACTTTGTCAGACGGCAGCGGTGGCAACAAACCGTAAGCCCCCATCAGCCCGTTTGTCAGGGAAATCAAAAGAGAGAGAGAGAGAGAGAGAGAGAGAGAGAGAGAGAGAGAGAGAGAGAGAGAGCTGTCAGGGAAATTGCCTCATTAATGCATTAGAGGTTTGCAAGTAAACAGCAGACTAATCCAGAGATGCCGGCAGCGCAAGGCCACCAAGCAGATATGGGTACAACAAGCGCTACGTCACACGATTACCTGAAGAGGACGACTGGGAGCGACGCATGACGCCATGTTTCTGGGTGGACAGGTTAGTATTTTCATTAACTGTACTGTGCCTGTAAGTGGTTAATCAAAACCAAGTCTTAACCACCTTTTTATAGTCAAATAACTTGTCTTCGCTTTTGGGACAATAAGGCACAAACATTAGAGGAACTTCTCCTTTTTTTTTTTTCCTCTCAGTGAAACATCTGTTTGTACAGAATTCCAGAAAAACACCTCCATTGTTACATATTGTTGTTGTTTTTTTTTACGTCTATTGGGAGAGAACAAATAACGTTTGCATTGTTTGAGCGAGCTCTTACAAATATGGAAGTAATAGCGCTTCTACTTAAAGTGTAACAATGGATTTCTTCCATTTGGCTGCTGAATGTCAGCGCTAAATGGCTGCAACAGACGTTTAGTTCGCTGAAACATCTCCAGCTGTCGGGCTCCATGCCGAACATCTCTCGTGTGGAGGAAAAGGGTTAACGCTGTCTCAATATTGGAACAGATAGACGCTGATGCACAACGGGACTCAAGCTAAGCTTAAAAAAAGAAGTACGTCCGGTTTATGATTATCTGCCTTTCATCTCTTCACGTCTTCCTGTGTAGCCTTGGCATTTGCAATGGCTGAGTGATTCTCTGCAGGTGTTCTAGTGATACCAGACGGCTGCATGGAAGATTAGACGAGTCTTTGTCCTCTCCATTACCTGCCACTTGTGGTGTGTGTGTGTGTGTGTGTGAAGGCGCTCTCAGAGGCGGAGAAGAGGTTGTAGCCTCTGACCTATAATGGAATCACCAGGCTCTTCTCAGCCGAGCAGGACCGGTGGCCCTCCGGTTCACCGCTCGTCTGTTGGGGTTCATTATTAGGTTATTGTGACCGTCAGAAGTAGGAAATCGCTTGAAATCGGTTGTTTTTATTAATCAGTACTCGTATTAAAATGATCTGTACCGTAAAGGCTAACTTGAGCTCGCTGACATACTCCCAAAGACAATGCTAACTTGGCGATGTTGTCTCAAATGTCTAAATCGTGTTGCTCATTGTCTCGCATTTTGATGCTTGGAAATAGAACAGAGGCATCTGGTCTCTGTTAGTGGTGTAACGGACCACTGTCGATCCGGGATACCGTGCCCCCCGGTTCAGCATGAGATCCGTGAGAAACTTGGATAAATCCAGTTGTTTTGAAGGAGACGTTTTCACAGCAACATAAGTAGATATTAGATATGAATTATGACCTGTTGCCTCCGATAATACATCATTAAAACTACTAATGACAAGATTTGAAGGGGGGGGGTGGGGAAGCAGAATAGATGGCGATAACAAAGTAAAAGATGACATTTAGAATTTTGGTTGGTTTACACTGATTTCAGATTAATTTAAAGGAATTTTTTTTGGGACTTATGGAGCCTCGTAGACCAGCTGTGTAATCAAACAACAAAGGAATCAGTATCTGGCAATATGGATCATCAATGAGCGGCAAAAAACGTAACCAGGGATTTCTAATAGTTATATTTGACCACGTCTGTGATCTGATCCATGACTCTGCGTTTTATGATGAGTATATTATATTATATATATATATATATATATATATGTATATGTGTATATATATATGTATACGTGAGTCTCCTACAGGAGTGGGCATACAATATGCGACGTGGGTGTCATTTACAAGCAGGCGCCGCTGTAGGGGATCTGAATAAGGGAAAGATGATGTGGACAACACGACTGACCAGACACAACAACAGCAGCATACAAATGGATGTCATCATTATTTCTGATATATCCCGCTACCGTGTCCTCCATGACCCTCGGTGGACACGCGGTCTTTGCAGAGAATGCAGAGAAACTCTCAAACAAACCCAGAGTAATTGTTTTAAGAAGTTTATTCTTTAACGTTTTTATATTTTTCAGGTTCTTCCTGAAAATTTGCCCCATAAAAGATCAATTAAAACTTAATTTACAATAAAAAAAAAATAACATAGGCTTGGTTTGGAGAGCAATTTTAAGTTTTTCCTATTTTTTATTTTTTAAACAATTTTTAAAAGCTTTCCAATTTGAGTTGTAAGTGTGTGTGTATCCGATTTTATAATCAGTGCAATTCAGTCATAACAGGCTAAAAGATATAGCTCTGCTCTCCCTTATGTTATTTTCAAGCTAACGCCCCCTCATCCTTCCTCTGAGACTATGGCATGTTCTCTTTGATATATTAGCTCTGACACTCGGGTCATATTTTCATTAATTAAACATGGCTTGTAATAATTTCGTACTGATAGAGACCCATTTCACCGCCGACTTTAGGCACACAAGATATGCCTTTGCCACGTAACTTAATTAGAAAATGATAAATGCCCCAGTAGTGTGTCCATACGTTCTCTAAAGGTCAGGGGCACCTTTTGTCTTTACTCATTTTAATTCATCGCACATTTGCAAAGGAGTTGTTGAGAGTATGTCTCCAACTATTACCATCTGAGTGTCTTTTAGGTCCACTACAGCTTTAACGTAATAGGGTGCGCTGATTATGTTTGCATGCGTGTTTTGGTGCAATGTGTGGCCACGCAGGGTACAAATAGGGGGGGTCAGCAATTCACCTGTACCGCTGGGTCCAAACAATGCAAACAGCAGGGCAAGAACATGCAGAATCCTACCAAACGGCTGAAACTCTTGAGAGCCGGTTAAAATAACACTGCTCTCCTAATAATCCCCACGTGTGCGTCGGTTCATAGTTTAACATCTTTGTCCGCTACGCCGGGAGGCGGACCTTCAGTTGTAGCGACTCAAAATCAGCCAGCACAAACCCCGGTGCCGGGGGTCTGATCCCAGGGGGACTGCCACGGATCCTCCAAACCTTCGGTTTGAGCAGTTGCACAGGTTTTAGACCCAGCTAGCAGCCTGCTCTGACTCCCGGCGTTTGGGTTTTTACATTACATTACGGTCATTTAGCAGACGCTTTTATCCAAAGCGACTTTCAATTCAGTATCTATCTACACACAGTAGACACAGCTACGGGAGCAATTTTGGGGTTAAGTCTTGCTCAAGGACACACTGACATGAGACTAGTGGAGTGCACTGGGGAATGCCAGATGCTACAGCTAACCGCTAACTGAAGGTCCGTCTCCCAGAGCCCGCTGCCTGCCCTCCTCCTCCTCCGGTAGTCTCTCCTAGGTTTTAGCAGATACCCCTGCAACAAAATATATACACTTTTTTTTTTGACATAACGTCAACACTGCAACCTCTTCACATTCTGTTGATAGTGTCAGTTCATATTTTTTTTTTCAATGTTTTCAATTAAAATTCCGTCCGTATCGTACACATTGCACCTTGTTAAACTTTTAGAAAGTCCCATAGCATCTTGTGGAGCTAAGTATTGCTGCTCAGACTATGAATGTGAGAACGTAACCCCAGGTCACCGTTCATTCCAGACTACAAGAGTGTGATGTGACTGATACCGTCCTTTTTATTTATTTTATTTTTGCAGTGACATGCCCCTAGTCAGTGCTTGTTTTGTGCAAATGAGTTTTACAGACTTTCAAGGGCTTGTGCTTTCTTTTCTTTTTTAACTTTCCTACAGAATGATGGGCGATGCCCTGCTGCCCCACTGCATGTCTTCTAATTTCCTGCTGATAAAAATGTCAGTCTTGTCCATTCATCAGCTGACCATTTGCAGGATTGGTAATCTAAATAGCTTGGCTTAAAACTCACAAACCAGCATGTCAGACTAGTCTTGTGACGAGGGACACGGGCACAATTGGCAAAAACATTTTCTTTTTTTTGGAGGTTCTAGCTTATCTGTAGCTGATACTTAGCTGAAATCAGCCCGTGGCCACACCCATCGCAACACATTTAACGAATATAATAGCGAGGACCCGCTCACCTGGTCTGCTGGTACCAGAACACAGTTCATTATGCAGACCAAGCCTCAGGAACGGCACCAGAGTGTGACGTGTATACTTAGAACAATGCATACATTTTGTTTTGTTTGTGTGATGGTCCAAATCCATGTGTCAAAGTTCACCAAATTTGCAGAGGTAAAACAGACAGGAGACTGCTGTTTCCATCCTGTGTCTCTACTGACAATGATCCCAATAACCAAACGGTAACCTTAGAGCTAGAAGGACAGGGACTAGTTAAATAACATCTTCTTCTGACGGTCATTTGTAGCTGTGTGTTGGAAGGCTCTGATGACGAGCAAACTGTCACATCGATCACTTTGGTCTAAAGGGACAGGAAGGTATAAGGAGAGGAAGGGGTTGACGACCATGGAGCAAAACCAAGACAAGCTTCTCACTCGGTGGATTTTGGACCGTCCCTTCTGTCTCCCTCCTGCCCAGTAATCCCTGAAAGAGAAGCATGCCAAACACGTGACTACAATCCCCACATACATTTGCTTCTTCCGTTTTGCCTCATTTTTATATTTCTGGTGGGACTCGTCTTGATGGTAATGTTTCTTGAGAATTCTTTACATATTTAACACGTCGCTTCAAGAAATTTTTTAAGAAAAAAACAAAAAACGTTCATGTCGATTCATTGTAAGTGAAGAATCCTGTCACATGAGAAAGAATGGAAGTCTAGTATCTAAAGGTTTAATGTTTAATGCTTTTTCTTTGACATTGTGTGAAGCAGTTGGAAGGCCGAACGTGAGCCCGTCGAGAACCGATCCTCTTTCGTTGAGGCTGTTAGGGGGATGTCACTAGAACTGGCCACATTTTCTTTTAACGGTACTCTGTTTTTTTTCCTGCAGCGCCGTTACGTCAGGACTTTGAGATTAACGGCGTTCAAGAGACGATAGAAACGCGTGTTTGAGACGCAGATGGGACGAGAGTTAATTAAAGTTAGCTAACGTTAATGGGAGTGATGCGTTCAGGTGCTATTCCGTATAAAAAACAAGTGTTAGACGAAGGTAAATTCTAACGTTATCGTGATGTGTTCGAATGTAAAATGTAGTTTTTTGGGGTAAAACGTGAAGAAATGCAGTTTTGACCAGTTCAACTTCCTAACAAAAACCAGTGAGCAAATGTTTATTGTTCTACTTTATGGTGCCGTGGTACCTTATAGTACTCCTAGATGTACAAATAACCTGAAATCTGAGCAAAATATGTCTAAAATTACAACGGACATCACTCAGAGAAAGACCTTTTTCGATTTGGGTGTTAGCTGGAAAACTACACTGCAATTGCCTTTTTTGGCTCGGGTCACCTTCTCAACAACGAGACGACACCTGTTCACGAACCCCCCCCCCCCCCCCCCCCCCCCTCCTCGTGTATGACATTCACAAAGAAGTGCGAAATGTGTAGGTAGTGCGAGGTGGAGTCGGTGCTTTGTGTTCTGAACAGAGCAGTGACTCCAAGCCATCCATCACTGTAAGGGATTGTTGTGCGCATTGACATTTTATACGCCGTGAAGGGAGCAAAGTGGGCCGCCGTTGCCCGTGATTCATTTGTGGTTGTTTTTCACCGGGATCCTGCGGAGGAGCCGAGGAGCCGGCGCTTTTGTTTGAATGTCAGCAGCTCAGACGGAAAGAGACTGCTGTGCCCACTGAGCTATGTACAGTATATGCCCCCATGATTATGATGGATTGTCCGCTGTGAGTGCACATTTATGAATGCTAAGAGCACCTTTTTATTCTTGAGTGCGTGTTCTGAAAGTCGGGCCGTCGCGAAAAAGAATCCTGAAAGTGTTTCAGTCCGATCCATATGGAGGAGAAGACGGAGTTTAATACTTTAAAACTGCCCACAAGCTCAGGCGATAATCCCTCTAATTCAAGTCTCACATGGAAGTTTATTTGGGACTTACAGACAATCTCTCATAAGTCATGTCCTCACTCAGTCCAAGGCACTTCCATCGATGATTTCCTTTCATATGTTACCAATTATCGAACCACCGAACGCAGCATTAAAGCTGTTTGAAGTTGAAATTGTCACTTTTTAAGGTGTTAATTGCATCAGTAACACCTCAGTGTCTCCCTGCAGTTGTTTTATTGGAATATTTTATTAACAGTTAGGAATATTTTTTTTCCAAATATCAATTACTTCTCCTGTGCCTCGTCTCTGACGTGTGAATGACACCTTAATTGTTTTCGGGAGATAGACTTTAGAGAATAGCGAACGTGCCGACCTCCTGTGTTATTTCGCTCGGATTTCTCCTCCACATATTCACACGCGTCACGTATTTCCAACCAGGACTCGATACAAACCAACCGAGCTTTTCTAAACACGGAGTTAGAGCCGAGCGTGACGGATCCACTGCTGCCTGTTTGTGGAGCTCAGCGACAGATGAGCGTCTCTAAAATTGAGGCGTGAGCTGGCAGCGTTCAAATATTTCACCGTTAAACTGACCGAACAACTAGAACGCCACACGTTCGTTTATTGTTATATCCAGAGCTCTGTGTCGCTGTGTGACGTTAAAACAGCGTGTCGGGCATCAACAAACCGTTCACTGGGATGTCGGTGAATCAGTTTGGTGCACTTTAACGTGCGGTCGGCTCAAATTCTAGCTCCATAAGCAGTCAGCGCATTTTGGTAAATACTCTTGTTACTGTTCTGGCTCAGTCCTGCTATCCTGCTACTGAATGAGCTGCTTTGGCTGCCCTTTCTGTTTGCCTGTACGTCCCAGATTGTGCCTTTTTTTTTTTTAGAAAGACTTTGACAACATCTCCCCTCGGTTTACTGCATCCTCTCGGGCAACAGGATGATGAGAAAGAAATCGGTCTGCTTGGCTGGATTTTTTATTTTTTTTGGAAACGCTTCCTAATCTTGGAAGAAACCTGTGAGAAAGCAGCGTCTTCAAAAGGCCTCTGACGAGGGTTACCGCCAGCCTGCCGACTCAGCGCAGGAGTAAAGGCTTCAGTCCTGCTTTTGTGTGAAGCTGCTGGAGAGCGGCACTTCTCACGTCGGTCGATGTGTTTCCTCAGAGCCACCCCGCCGTCTTTTCCACATCTTCACAGCTGTGTTCGCAGACCTCCAAGCATCTGCACTTGGGAGCGCCACCTGTCGATTGAAGCTACAACAAGGAACTCTCATTTCAGTGTTGATTTTGCCGGTCCTGGAGACGAAAGCGGCGTTTGTTTCAAAGTGCCAGAGTCCCGTCAGAAAGACCGCAGCGTTTGTCTGACAGTCAGTCCTGGGTCAGGTTCTCCTGGGCCTCCCTTCCCTCCAGCGGAACCGGCAATACATCTAACCATCAATGAGCAAAAGATGGAGTTTATCAGCGATTCATATTTCTATTGTTCTTTCGTCTCAGCTTACATTAGCTGTGTTTCATGCTGTCCAGAGACGAAAATTAAATTTTCACTATGTCATAATATATTTGAGAGGGTGTTCCCATAACCCATTTAGCCCATTAAGCCACCACCACATCAAGCTAGGGTAAAATTGTTTTATATGCAGTTGAGGAAGTTTTACCATATTTTGCCGTTTCCATAAAGATTTTCTCATGAGATGGTTTAAAAGCTGCATAACAATATGTAAACGGAAACACACATCTTAGGCAACGGTAGGACCTCTCCTTGCAACTTCAAGAGCTCTTCTTCATTTAAAAAAAAAAAAAAATGCTAACGCGGTCGAACATAGTCGCTGATTAATGGAGTCAAAGGAACATTAATTAGGACGCCTGAATCTATTTCTGAAAAAAAAACCATGATAAATTACTCAGTCAAGCAACATAACTTCGGAGGAAGGAGTCACAACATCACTCAACATACCGGGACAATGTTTTAAGCAATTGATGGAGGAACTAATATTTAACCCTGAGCGTATCTTACACAGTAGTGACGCCCCGAATAAAGCACCGTTTTTGATTTGGGCTGTTTTCTGTCTGGAGGGGGAACCAATTTAGTCACATTCTAGTCTCCCTGTGCAGAACACCTTTTTTTTATTTGTGGCTCAGAATGTTTTTCGTGCTCATTTTAATGTCACTCACTCAGAATACACCATAATTTGGTGTTATTTGACTTTCTTGTACTGCCCTCACATCTGTCTATATGAACTTATGCTCATACTTTATTAATAACCTTCCAGAATCATTGCATTTAAATGTATCTAATACTGAAACACTGATGACATAGTGGAGGCTATCTACATGGATCTGAAGTTATTGATACAAAACTTAATTAAACCTCGTACTCGTGTTTAATATTCTCAAATTTACATCTAATTTATCCTCATAAAAAAATCATTAAACCACTGCAATCCTGCCCCATAAATTACAAGCGCTTCATATACGAAATTCAAAACATGAAAAAAATGGCCGCCGGCGTGCGCTAACGGTGCTAACATTGCTAACAGCGCTAACGGCGCAAGCAACGGAAACAGTTCTAACAGTGCTAACAGTGCTAACAGTGTTAACAGTGTTAACCTGATGGGGGAACGCTGTTATTGGATGTAGCCGCCGCATGGGCGCGGTGCAGGCTAGCGACCGCAAGCTAGCAACCGCAAGCTAGCAACCGCAAGCTAGCAACCGCAAGCTAGCCGGTAGGGCGCGCGCTCACATGCGCCACAAGGCCCGGCTATGTCAATAAAACAAAGCACAGAGAAGCTGGGATTACAACACACACACACACACACACACACACACACACACACACACACACACAGGGAAAGGGACTATTCAGGTAGACATATTACACATCTATGTTGTTAGCAAATGGTAGTTAGCCGCTGTATTAATGCTCCGAGTTTCATACAGAGAATCTTTCACAAGATATCTTATGTGTTCATGAAAAAAGACATGATCTATAATCTTGCAAGTGCGACGACAAAGCGGTAGGTCTTGGGAGCACGGACTCTGTGGGCGCATCTGCCATTTTGGTTTCATGTGCAGCAGCACAAAGTAGGCCGGGTCGAAGCTGAATATAGATTGGAGGGTGTGTGTGTGTGTGTGTGTGTGTGTGTGTGTGTGTGTGTGTGTGTGTGTGTGTGTGTGTGTGTGTGTTAATAAATAAGTACGCTCTCAGCCACTCACTGGAGGGGCACATTTCAGGGTCAGGGAAATACCAAACTGCTTGTGCTGATTGTTGTGGGATTATAGACTTAGTTTACAATTTTCACTCACAAATATTCCCGCCTACATGTCTGGGTGAACCCCCGACGCACATTACCATGGAAACTGACATATTAACTGATAGCATATTAAAAAAAAAATAAAAACATGTTTTGTTAATGTGCTGTGATTAAGATCAGTGATTAACATTGTGGTGAACGCCGTTGTTTTTTTTTTTTTGAACCGGTGCCATTCCGCCGGCTGCCTCCGTCCACTGCCTCTATTGTTAGTGTGGCCATTTTGCTTCTGCCTTGTGGAGCCAAAGTACATAAACACCATTATCAGAGGAGCAGTTGGAGGGAGTGCGGTGCTGTCTCACAAACAATGGCCCTGTGGAATTACCTGCCATGACTCATACATGTCGGGGAGCCACTATCGTCCTCCTCTTGGAGCTCAAGTCTGGGAGCCCTCAAGTTTTTTGTTGTGTTCATTTGGCTTCTGAGTGATTGAGGAGGACCTGACTATTAATTAACAATGTTGATTACTGTAATTTGTAATCATTCCTCCTATAATTTCCGCAGTGTGCAGCAGTGCACAGAGGGAGGTCCATGAACAGAAACGATGTCCCATATTTTATTTTAATTCTGTGTGCGTGTATTTCGTCTTGGCCCGACTTTGAATACCTTGATTTAATAATACAGATAATTAATTAGCGGTATGCTGTCGGGGTTTTATAAAATCCAATTAAAGTAAAATTGAGGTAATTGTGTTGGGCTGGAAAAGTACACACAAATTTGCATCTGTTTTAAGCCTCCGATGTGAAACGCGGGTTTCTCCCTCGCAATCAGACATTAAGTTGCTTTGTTTTTTGCGCAGCTTTTAAACTCCAAAAGTTCAGAGAAGCAGCCTTCCACTCGCATAACCAGAAGCAGATCATCTGAGGACGTTGTGTTTTTATCAGAAGCCCCCAGCTGCCAGGTTGTATAAGGCTATTACCTATTCAGTCGGCCCTGCTCAATGGCTTGTTTTATACTGCTATCATTCAAGGTTATGCTGAACCTGATTTGTACCGTCATTAAACGGGTTCTGTTGACATTTCAAGTACTCTCCGAGCTAAATCATGGCCTTCCGCACGCCTTATGAAATGCCCTCCTGTGGGAGGAATCTGAAACAATAACGCGCGTAAAGATTTCCCCGAGATGTCTGTTTGCATGTGCGATAGTGCGAGCTGTGAAGACGTGTTGTTTAGAAGGTTCGGGTTCAGTGGAGTTTAATCAGATCTTACGATCCCGGCTTCCCGTTTCATCTGAAGTGATGCATTATTTTAACAGCTGTTTTTTCACTTTCTCGCTAAGAGTTTCCAGCTAGACGTGATATCTCGCAGTATTTGGGTTTTAATTGCCCCGGTCATTATCGATTTTGCTGGTCTTCTGTATTTACGAGCTTTCTTTCTGCATTACAGACACAAACCGTGGAATGCGGTTTCTGCTGCAGCTCGATAATGTTGTCAGTGATTCTTTCTCTTTTTTTCCTCCAGAGTTGAGCTAAAGTTCATAGTGATAATTGAATCTATGTATTATCAGCAATAAAAGGCACACGCAGATTTGAGAAGAAATCTCTCGACGCCTGAAGCCTCACTGCGTCGTCGTCGTCGTCGTCGCCGAAAAACGTCTAAACCGCCGAAACTCATTGTGGTGAGGTTCCTTCGCCGTTACGCACCGCCCTCCCATTGATTTTCCTGTGAGGAGCGCTGGAACGATGTGGTTAAAGCAATCACGCACACGTACCGTTTGTGTGTATACGGTGTGAATGAATGTAACTGGCAGCCTTTTATTGCTCTCGCTGTAGCCCTCCTCTGGGACGGGCCTCTGCACCCGAGCTCTTTCACCGACCAAACTGGAAGAACTGGAAGCAGTCGGCACCTGCAGCTGGATCTTCACGACAGTGATCCACCCTCAAAAGACCAATTATTGGAGGCATTGGCAGAGCCTGGTAATCTGGATGTACTGTTTCTATTTATAAAGAACTAGTATCTCTGTATGTAAGGAACTCTCCACAGTGGTCTTAATGTTCTTCAGTAGTGGCAGCTGCTGCTTGTTCTAACCCTCCTGTCCACACATACGAGACGAGACATGATGCTATTTTAAATTAAACCCACCAGGACTCAAAACCTCTTCGAGGCTCGTAGAAGAGCGATGCAGAGAAACCTGAGAAAGGTTTGACTTCATGCAGATTGTCCACGAAATACGCAGGGCTGACGACCGATCCTCGTTTTTGGATTCCCTTCACGAATCAACCTTCAAACAACGGCTTCCCGCAGTAAAACTTTAGCCAGCTACCAGGACTTGGAAGAAGAAGAAGAAGAAGAAGAAGAAGAAGAAGAAAAAAGGCGATGGATGGAAACACATCACTTGGGAAACTTATTGCTTTGTCTCGTGCCAGCGTAGTGGTGCAAGACGGCGCTGGTAACTGCCCAACGAGATGATGAGATTGTAAATTACAAACACGCCTGCGAGCTTGAAACTCGTAAAAGGCAAGAGAAAGCCTGCCGCTTTGAATCCATGCGTGAACAAGGCGTAACTCCTTAAAGGGCCAGTGTGTAGGATTTAGTGGCATCTAGTGGTAAGGTTGTTCGTAATAACACTACTTTAAGAGTAACGGAAACCAGACGGCGGTACGACGGTTTCGCTTTCTGTGGTCTCACGTCAGAAAACTACGGTGGCCTTCAGGTGACGTAAAAAAAGGAAACCACCAAAAATCCCTCACACTGGCATTTAAAAAATGTCATTAGCTGTTTGTGATTTTCAGGATTACATCAGTTACCAACATTAAATAAGGCAATTGAACGTCAAGCAGAATTGCAACTTTATACGCTTTATAATCAAGTTTACTTTTTTCAAATTTCTGATTTTAGCGAAAAATGTAGACCTTACCTGCGTACGCCGATGTTATGACCTGAAAGCAGCACAAAAACAAAACTAACGCCAACATAATTCAAAAGCCTCACCGCAGCCAGTCTCTCACTGTAAACAAACATGGAAAGTAGACATGAACTGTACGACAGTATGAACTGTACAGGGCCGTGTAGCGGTGCAGCTAGAGTCCCTTTCACTCCAGCCTGAAGGGTGTAGAAATGTTTCTCTGAGCGCCGGGGTCGACTAGCTCACAGGGAAACGTGTTTCTTTGTGCAGCCTATTTTCTCGCAGCGGTCGGAGGCGACTGTGTGTGTGTGTGTGTGTGTGTGTGTGTGTGTGCTGTGATGGAAGAGCGGGGCGGATGCTGCTCTTTCTTTTTGCTCTGAGATTTTTCGGGCTCCCAACCAGCCCAGTGCCGCGGCCCTGAATGGGAAGCACCAGCAGCTCCCTCACTGCGAGGCGCAGACCTCACAAGCCTGCATTGACAGATAAGGCAGAGCGGCTTCGGTCAACAACACAGCGGCACAATACAAATGCTAATATCAAACTGTAGGGAATGTACCAAGACGGGTTCCACTGAGATTCGATTGAATTCCACCTCAAGATCCGACATGGCCAAATCAGATCCCCGCTGCTTATCTGTGAGGGCCTTGCTGATGGCTAAAATAGGAAATGATAATCACCGTGGCCTTGATCAACACAGGGTCCAAGTGCAAATATGTCCTTCTGGGTCCTTGCGGAGGAGCAGGCTGGTCCTCGGGGCCATTACTGGCTGTCCTCTCTTTGTTCCTAAGGCATCTTTTGTGTCTGCTAAACAGAAATGTCATTCTTTAAACTCTGTCCTCACCTTCTCCGTCTGACTGTTCAAAGATATTGAAGGCCACTTAAAGGGCAAGCTTAATAAGTGAACCACAGGTTCCCGTGTCTCTATAAAGTAGATATTATCTTATCGCACATTGTCCGATATTAAACACTGATTTTTAATGAATCTTAGAGAGCTGCACGGGCATTTCAGAAACGGTATCGTTACATATTTTATCCAGAAGAGTGCACTCCGACTGATAAGATGGCGGCGGTTCCGGCTGGGCATGAAAAAAGCGAGACCCGAGGTTTCACAACATAGAGCACAAACACTCATTCGGCCTTTTGTGAGGAGCTCTGGATTTAAAGGGATTGAACCAATCACAACAGAGACCGTCTGTGGATGCAGTGTTTAAAAGGTGAGGTACGAGAAAATGACTGCAAGCGGTAACTAGAAAAATGAATCTAATCTAGTGTAGCGGTCGTCCCAATGGGAGAGATGGGTTCAATCTCCACACTCACGGACTCCCGCAATTCCGGTGTCCGTGAGAATTGTGGGTAATCCCCTTGGGCAAAGTCAGCATTAGATGCAGACTTTGGCCAAGGGGATTACCCACAATTCATTGCAATTGGGGTGTTAAACACGGGGTTACTAGTGAGAGCGTGGAGACGTAAACACATGGGTGTTCAGCCTGGCAAATTAAATTTACACAGAAACGTAACGGATTAAAGATGAATTTAAAAAAAAAAAAAAAAATGCATGAAATCAGAGGATATTTATTTATTTATTCATCAAACATTTAATTTGGCCATTGAAGCCATTTTGACAAAAACAAGTAAATCATCTTGTGAGGAAAGAGCCTGGAAGACATCAGCGAGTACAAAGTACACAATAAATACACTCAGTTGTACGTCGTAATCTGTGACGTCGCAGAGTCGTGCTTGACCCATTCCTATTTACACCATTTCAAGCCCTCGCAGTCCACCTCTTACCAGACGACGTCAGTAAGTCCCTGAGGGTTCAGGGTTTGAGGCTGTGGGGGGGGGGGGCGTTGGGATCGGGCCATGGACTTTCTAACATCTGCTGTTGGCGCGTAAACAGTGCTGCCATTTACTTTTCTGCTTGAACCGAGGCAACATGCCCTGATGCTCTGCAGAGGAAATTGTCAGCCACGTGAAACATGGGATTGAGACGTGTTTTAACTTATCAAGATTTTATTGTTGTTGTTTTTTTTTGTTGCTGAAGCCAGCTGGGAAATTGCAAGAAGCAGAATTTAACTGTATTCTCAAGTACGTTTTCGATGGAAACGTACTCTACTACTAAATCACAAATACCGGGTTAGGTTTCGTGAAAAAACATCACGGTTTGTCTTGAATTAAGTACGTTTGCTATGTTATTTAAATGATGGAATTAGAATAACTTTTGGTTCCTCGCGGGACACAAACAGCGACCTCATGGGTGAAATCCTGTGGGAGAGTTTTTGTCATGTTAACCCCCCCTTTTAACACATAATCAAACATTACTGACCATTGTGTAGATGTAAGGTAATTGAATTACAAATATCAGATAAAGAATAGTATTGGGATTTTGGATAAGTACAACGTTTGGTGAGAGAGCACATGCGTTATCACAGTTTGTGGGTATCATTTCGAGCTGTCATTAGAGTAATGGTAATGACTCGTATTGAGTTCAACACAGCAGCTCTGTCTCTTCGCTGCCTCGGGCTGCAACATGTCAGCATCTTAAGAGGCTTGACTTCTCGCGTCTATAATAAACTCTTGCTCTCATTACTCGCAACACTTGCAAAAAGATTCAAGTTGGAGTTGGCCCGATATGAACATAAACGCAACGTCTGTTTCAACACATTTTGAAATCAGTCCTTCTGTCAATACTAATTTGGCGGCATATTTTGGAGCTGTGATGCAAGTAGTTCCTGTTTTATTTATTAGTGCAATCTCAATCTTCGGATGGTGTTTCTGCTGGGATTTCCTGTCAGTCAAACAACGTGGGCACGGACTGTTACATCTTTCTCTTTGGATTTTTCTATTGATAAAGTTTGAGTTTCTGTGTTGTAGTTTGCACTCGGTCAAAGAAGAGCAAGGGAGAATATGCTACTAGCAAAATATTATGTACACAGCATACACCTTTCTCCATGTCCCTTACCGCGTGTAGCTCAGGGGAAACTTCAGCGCACACTGAAGAAGCGATGCCTTTCACATTATAGTCATTTGATCCAGTGTTCTAACTAGGGTTGCAAACGGGCAGAAAATTTTCGGTAAATTTCCGAAATTTTGACCTTTTTTTTTTTTTTTTTTTTTTGCAAAGGTTTTTAAAAAATAGCATATAACAGGGAACTTAAATGTAGTTAAGAACAAGACTATGCAAGCCTAGCTCAGCTGGACCCTGGACGCAGCTAGTCAGGAACATTGTCTGCCAGAAACGTAAACGTATAACGTTGTGTTGTTTTTGAACGTCTTTGTCATATTGATTACTTTCATTTTAATACCAATTTATTTGTATATAGTAGGCTAACTGTTTACAGCAGTGAGAGTAGGATGTATGCATGTCCACACTAAAGTACACCATCACCTCCATTATTCACGGCTGTTGGGGTCCATCAAAAAGCGCAAGTTGGGCGACTTATCATAAAAAAAATGTAATTACTGCAAATGAAAGGCTGAGCAATAAAAACGTAATTCAAAAGTATGTTTTAAAGATGTATGGAATGCAGCACATGCTGTGTTTCTTTGCAAAGGATGCAGCTAGCTACTGTAAACCAACTACTCACAAATGGATTAAGTCAAAAATCTAATTTTTAAAATTTGTGTTAGAAATGTTTGCATGCATGTCTGCTTATGACAAAACAAAATGTTGTTTTGTCATGTTTTGTCATATATGACAAGGTAAATACAGTTAAATTACCCCAAAATTTCCAGTTTATTCCCATTAATTCCCGTGGAAAGTTTCCAACTTTGAATATTCCCGGAAAATGAATGCTACTCCACGTCTACCTGATGTGTACATAGCCCACTGCTCGCTACCACATTAGCCACATCAACTTTATATGGTAGTGATATGTTAATATTTTGTTTATAGCTTGTTGTGCTGCCCTTAATAGGCCCAAAAAAGACAATCAAACAAAACCAATAAATGCAGTTTTGAATGAGTCAGACTACAGGCTACTGACATGTAACAGAATAATATTCTGCCACAGGTTTTTACCAGTTCCCAGGTCCTCGTCTGCAAAAACTGGAAGCATATATTTGCGATTCTGATGCACATGTACTAACAAAATCACTCGCAGACCAACATCAGAGTGGCTGGCACTAGTTGGCCCCTATTGGCCCATTGGTGCCAGTGGCAACCGGTAAGAGAGAAAGAGAGAGAGAGAGACAGAGAGAGGGAGAGAGATAGAGAGAGAGAGAGAGAGAGAGAGCTCTGTAGCTGTTCAGCTAAACTTCCACCCATTTTCTAAAGTTCCTCCTTTCACTTTTAGCTTCGCCGTTGTCTTGTCTTCCAGCACAAACAAAAGACCACAGAACGATGAGCAAAACAAAACGTCTCGGCAGCAACTGCAACTTTATCTCTCAATCTGTTTTTTTTTTGTTTTTTTTTCAAAGCACCCATAACAAGACGGTTAACGCATCTTGACAGAAAACGGTTGGCTAGTTTGTTTTGTTTTGTTCGCCCCTCTGTGGCGTGTTTTTAGATTATGAAAACAGACTGCTGATTATACGAAAGATATTTCTCCTCGCGCAAACACAAGAACATACATTTCAGCAGTCAGCCGGGCCGACTGCTGTAGCGTGTGCAATCAGCTGAAGTGCAACTCATAACAGGAGAGAGAGCGAGAGACAGAGAGAGACAGAGAGAGAGTGTCAGCCTGTGTCGGCGCCAGTTTTATGTGGTCAGCTTGTCAGGACCTCGTGTTACTGCGGTCTGTTTCGGAGCGGTTGAGACGTTCTCATTAAAAAGGTTTTCTTGTCTCGTTGCAGCGGACGGATGATTATGACCGGGTCACAGGATTTACTTCCTGTCCTTTTGCCAACAGCGTGGACACCGGTGCACTAATATATCTCTATGAATGTCAAGGAAAAGAGTATCAAAACAAGCATTTAGGTTATTACGGTGTAATACACGTAGTTTTTGCCGCCCCCCTCCCCTCCCCAAGGTTGTTGCACTGTGATGCAGCGTGTTGTTTTTGTTCATCATTACTGCAGACAGCCTGTACTTTGGCTCTGCTCAGTGGGCACCCTTGGGGGGGTGGTGGTGGTGGTGGTGGTGGGTATGAAACCCAACTTCTTCCCTGTATGGATAATTATGCCCTCTGCTTGCTATGCTTCAAGAATCAATCACATGGGGCAGCCGAAATGGAACGGAGAGCAAACATTTAGCCTCGCAACGTAAACAAGCGGGCCTCTCGTGTGCTGGGAGTGTCGAGGTTCGTCTCGAGCAGAGGTTGCACTGAGCTGGAACCAGGCGAGGAGTTCTGGAACATATTTCCACCCACTGTCTGATCAACTGAGGCATTCACGCAATCATTTTGGGGGCAAGATTGTAATTAACGCATAGAGGTGCTTATTGCTTATTAACGAGTCTTGTTTTATCAAATTAATCTGTTAACAAAATAGTTTTCTCTTCCTCTTCTGTCACTCTACTAATCGATTGGTCGACTAATTTGCGTTTTTTTTAACGTGAAGTGAGATTACAATAATCATCACCTTGTGCCAACATGAATACAATTAAATCATAACTACTCAGGCTTTTACTTCGCTCTTAATAGCCTCCGTATGTGTGTAGTGCATTAGTGTATAGAAAGTTGTTGAGAATGACTGCAGTTTATAATTTAAGCATGCTTTATTTTCATCCCCAAACTTAGCCCTGGTGACATTTTGAGCATTGATTTAAATATAATTTTAGACTCGACAATCCAGCACTGCAGACCGGAAAAAGATGTTCTAGTACAGTGATTCTCAACTGGTGGGTCGCGGACCCGTTTTTCATTGGTTTGCCTGGAATTTTTTTTTTTTTTTTTAATTCTGTGCTTTTATTTTGAAGGGGATTTTTAATGCAGCGGAGTTATTCACACTCTTTAACAGTATTTGGCGTTAATGCCTTGTAATGCTAATAGACACCCATTTCACAGTATAGAACAACACCCACACAGTTTGTTTTCACGCTAATTGAGCGCTAACACAAGTATGACACCGAACTACGTGAGGTACGGATTGAGAAATTCGGGTCTCGGCTTGTCATTAAGGGGTGATGGTGGGCTCCCGAAGCCAGACCCACTTGAGAACCACTGGTCTAGAATGAGGACTTCACTCAGTAACGTTAGCCATCCATCCACCGGACAGCACAGGACCCAAAGCTGTAGCATTTATGCTAGCTAGCTAATCTCTACGGCTGCCGCGCCCCGACCAAAGACATTTTAAAGTCTCTAGTTTTACTGTTGCTCGTACACAAAAAAAGACGACGGTTTGCTCGTTCGGTATCAACGTTGTCACTCGCTGCCCTCCCAACATCATCAGCCAGCACGTAATGCTTTTCACAGCATGAAATTACAGCCAAATCCTGTTAAACTGAATTTTTAAAAGTGAGTTCATACATTGAAGTGGAGCGGCACGCAAGTCACGTCGACATTTTATATACAAGCAAACACAGCCCATCAAATACCTCTCTAATGGGCAACGTTAGACCTTGACTGAAAACGTTGATTGAATAAAAATATGATCAACAGAAATATTGGCCTGTAATTCATTAAACAGCGTCGATCACACCTGTATAGACTTCAATGACGTTTTGAAGATGGTCCCAGACTTCTAGACGTTAAATGATTGTTCGGGAGCCAGTTATTTTGCGTTAAAAGCACTCAAAAGGTACTTTATTGCTGAGCCACTGAAATACACATTGGCTTTTCATGACCATAAAACGTCTTTTCAGTTTAAAGCCACACCACTGCTGCTTCCGTACACGTCCGTCTGCCCACCTGCCAGCCAGCTGTGAATCAGGGCTCCCCCCCTCCCCGAAATCACTAATCCCAATGTAACCCTTGGCAATAAGGATGTTTTTTTATTGCCCCATACCACAAAATGACCGCCATGCATCACCAGGAGTTGAAAGGATTTTTTGATCAATCCCAGTGAATCAAAGCCTGCTTCCTCTAAGGCTAAGCTTTTTTGTTTGTTTTTCCTTTCTGGAAAAAAAAATAAAATGCTTTGACTCAGCAATTGGAGGACAGTGCTAAGAGTTAGTGAGCAGAGACGGATTCTTTTCTCATGTCTTCAAAGGACAAGAGCGTTATTACGACCATCAAAACAGACTTTTTAGATGCGAGGAACAACCCTAAAGCGAGTTGCACCGGGTTGCATTCTTTTTGCTACCTGCGTAAACGCCGCCATCATTCTCACACTTTGCCTATAATACGTGTAAACTCGGAATATTGTCAATGCTTCTTTTTTCTTCTTTCTTGGGATTTCAGGTAAAAAAAATCCCAAACTGGAAAAAAAAGAAGCCGGGGAAAGCAGGATTCAATTCAGGCCCGAATAAAAGTGAGAACACAGCAGATGCACTAATCACAAAGTGGATCCTTGAATGCATTCATTCAGAAAAATTCAGTGAATCATTCGCCTCACCGTGCAGCGGCGAAACGTCTTCAAAGGCTTTCTACGGGAGAGCTCTGCATGTGCCTCTGAAAGGAACAAACGCGACGTTGAGGAAGGTATACTTTATCAATATAGTACTTGTATGAAGTAGTGTGTAAGCTCAATTGACATATGGTTCAAACATCCCTTGAAAATAAAAATTTTTGAAGATGCAATCGAAGTGTTTTTTGGCCTCTACATAGCAGAAGAATCCTCAAACAGGCTTACAACCCTTTCAAATACATACATACGGCTAATTCGTTAAAAGTCTGACCTGCTGATTTCCATCTTTTGGCGATTCCCATTAACTGTAATGACAGGAAGGCTCCAGACATAACTTCTTTGACCACCATCCCGGAAAACCATTTTTACATTGAGCTACAATCAGCTCCCGCTGCGATGTACGTGATTATTGAATGCAACGAAATTACAGATTACCATCGGACAGAGAGAGGATTTTTGATTTTCAACCTGCACACGTTTGTTGCATGATGATGAAAAATTTCGAGCAAACAAGTCTGAATCCCATTTTGCCACCGTCGCCAAACTGCTGACGAAACAAGAAAAGACCATCAATAATGGTAGCGATCATATCGGCTTCCCTTTTTTCCACCTTTTATCTTTTCTTTTTATTGTCCTCAGTAGGAGCAATCTGATAAGATAAAGTGCATCTCCGCAAAAATGATGACACAAATGTTATTTCCTTAAGGTCATCCCCGGCCTATGGAGACAAATGGTCTTCGTTGTCACTTCTTTGTGTTTTGCTGACGAAATTGTTTAAACTCTTGAGAATTGTGCTGCTTGTGACAAGAGCAGCTTGCTTTAACTTCAATCTGCAGGAGGCTGTTTGCGTTTTTTGGAACAATGAAGCAGGTCTTTCACGAGGCTGCGAGCCGAGGGAGGGAGGGATGGGGGGCGGGGGGGGGGGTGGGGTGGTGCTCCTGTGATCAATAATGTGTTCGGTTGTTTCGGAGGGGGGAGAGATTTAAAGAGAAAGGAGAGCTCTGCCCTGGAAATTCAAAAGAAATGCCTCTAGAACGTGACAATACTCTCAACACGGACTGGGGGTACGGGGGATGAGGAGGGAGACCTATTGTCGCCTCATTATCTGCAACCAGTGTAGCATTACTATAACAGCGCAGCACAAGCACTTTCTCTCATTTCAATGGGCTTTCCTACGCCGGGACTAAGCTGTTAAATTTGACGTATTTAGCCGGCCGGCTAGTTAGCAAGATCTCGCTTTATAATTGCGCCGTGCTGCCGTGCTGCAGTTCCAGAACAAAGCACCTCGTGAACTGCTGGGCTGGGTTTACGTTACTTTAACGTTTTTTAGCGGGACCGTTTTTCAGCCATTACCCTTTCAGCTATCTTATGCTAATTGCTAGGAGCTCATCCCAACGCTAATCCCTAATATGCTATTCCCAAGCATGCTGCCTATTGTTATGATTATGATGGGGTAGGAACGCTGTAAAGGGACGTACGGCGGCAAAATACAGTATAAACTCGTAAACATTCGTAAAGGGGAGTTGACTTTTTAGGTATATATTAAGTTTATTAGACTTCAAATACTTAAAAAAATGGCAAGATTTGGACCTAAATTCTTCAACAACATTACTAAGTACACACATGCATTGGTTTTACTTTGTGTGCAGCAGCATTTTGGTGTCGTCCAGCCCCTCTCAGCCTGCCCTCTCACAGGGCAACGTCGGGCCAAAGTGGACTCCGAGGTTTCAGAACAGGACACAGAAGGGAGTCCAAGCGGGACACCTGCCACTACAACCCTTATCTCTGTCTGGCTTCTCTTGTCTTGCTAGGTCTCCTTCCAAGCTATTCTTTTTGGTGATCATCCGACACAATTGGGAGTAGTTGGGACAGCTGCACAATTTGATCGCAAAAAGTGTTTTTGTGTGTTTTGCTTTGGAGCATTCAATGTAGTGTTTGCTGCTAAATTAATTCTGGGATGAATGGCAGTGGAAATGAATTCGTGAATAAAGGGTAACTGAACCTGTTTTTGTGTCTCAGCGAAATATGAGGACGACAATTGGTCCAGTATTGAGGGACAACGCCGTGACCGGCAGCCTCTAAAAACGAGCCGCGAGGGCAAATTTTGCGGCGTCGATGTAACGGTACGTTAACTAAAAGTGCTTGTTTTTGCAGCTGACAGGCTCAGATTGTGATTATAAGTGTCTGGCATCATGGAGAGGAGCCTACAGAGAAATACGACGTCTTTCGTTTACCTTTTTCATCGATCCGGTCTCGTCTGTCCCGCTCAAGCAGATGTCTCGTTGTGAAATATAAATATTGGGCAGTGACACGTCCCACTCTTTACTCATCCACATTGGCTAAATATTGTCCATATTGCGCCTTGACATGACAATATTTCAGACAAAAAGAAAGCTACTCTTCTCTGTACTCCAGACCACAACAATCTCTGCCCGGCCGGCACTCGCCTTTTCCTCTGTTCCGACAAGAAGTCACCTCTTGAGATTTCAGAACGAGACTTCTCCCCGAGTGCACTCTTGCCATAACAATCAGAGCCTGTCGGTGGCAAAAACAAGCACTTTTAGTGGACTTAAATGACGGTGCCAGCTCGCCCTGATAGGATTAGCCCGTGAGCAGCTGCTGTCTACAGCGCTCTTGCTCAATACTGAAACTGTTGTCGCCATTAGTCACAGAAACACGGGGAAAAATATGGTCCAGGTTGGAAAAAGTTAGTGTTTAAATATTTGATGCAGGCCCGATATGAACAGCCCAAACAAGCATTATCTTCGCACAGCAGTGTAAAAGTGGCATCAGATGTCCTGACGTGTCTTTGGTAGAATATCTGTCCACTGCAGCCTGCCAGGAACTTCAAACCTGCTGTGTCAGTCTGTTTTTGGCCCAGTTTATTGCCAACATGAGCTGACAGCAAGTCAGAAAAAGCAATCATTGAGTCTTTTCTTCTTGTTTTTTTTTGGATGCCATTTTAGTTTTTTGGGAGCCTTTTATACGACCAAACTTGTATTAACACTTGTCCAGTGTGCATACGTTCTGTCTAACTTAACCACCATGTCAATAGCGCAAAAATAATTATTCAAATGTATTCCTTGATGACATATTTATAATCGATCAACGACACATGCAGAAAGGTGACGGATCTCCAATTTAGAGAGCAATTTATGTAACTGTGGGGGTCAAAACAGTACATCTCACATCTCCCACAGAAGCAGCGATTCTTAGACGTTTGACAATATACTATGGTCCCACCAGGGATTAATATATTAAATATATATTAATATATTTTCCACAAAAATTAGACCTTTCTGTCCTGGGAGCAAAAAAGCTATATATTAGTGTATTATTTGCTGCTATTATTCATTATTAAGGCAAAAGAACGGCTTTCATGTGAGTCGACGTTAAAACATGAGCAGTGTTATATGATTTGCAGAGACTTGAGTACGGGTGGGCAGCGGGACCTGAACAGCGGTCCCCTGGGTGAAAGTCCTGTGTTTGTTTGAATTTAACTGGAGTTGTTGTCGCAAGACTTTTCAAGGTTAACCCCAAACAGGAGTGCAGTCATGCTGCCAGTCATGTTTTCTACTCTCCAAACGTAATCTCAAATAACTTAATGAGATCAGTTTAGTTAGCTAGAATCACGTTAGCCGGGATGAATTAAACCCCATGAGTGGAATTTGTGTATTTCTGACTTTGGTGACACAGCTCGCCAATGCGTATATGAGGCTTGCGTTGGGCCAGACGGTGATGTTCTGCCAACTTCATCACGATAATACGATATAAACACAAGGGCAGCCAGCAGAGAAGCTTGAGGTTCTGTACGTATCACGAAAGGGTGTCTATATGTAGACGATCGCCCGACTTGTGCGGTCGTCTGTGCCGCTCGACATTCACATCATGCCCACCTTTAATTCAGTAACGGGAATGTTTTTTTTGGGGGGGGGGGTTAAGAATTACAACCCCCCAGAACCAAAGCTTGAAAATCTTACATTTCTAAAAAATGTTCCTGGTCCAAGTGGAAGAGATTAACGTTATTTGTCATAGTATGGCAAGGGCATCTTTTATACTACTGTGTTGTGAAGAAACTTCTGAGCTCTGTGTACAGGTATTCTATTCTCATCAGCTTTTTGGCAGCTTTCACAACATCATCGCAGGAGGGTGATAATACGGGTGAATTTAAATTCCACTATCGGCTCTATAAAGAAAGCCTGGCGCTAGCATATTGAAATATTCAGTAGCTAAAATTAATCTTACAGATAATGAGTTGTTAATCACAGCAGCTCTGGGTGTTTAATCCATCGGCAGTAAAGAGAGCTGGAGTTCTCCAGAGAACAGAGAGGCCTTTTTCAGATGTGAGTAGTTTTATTCTCCGTCCTTCCTCTGAGCACCAGCATACAGAAACGTCCAGACCTCGAGCTACACCGCAATATAAATCTGGCCTTTTCTATTCTATCCTACCTTGTCTTTTCTCTTAACCTCCTGTCTTTACCAGCAGTGACAGCGACACCGGTGTTGTTTTCACCTTGCGAGTGTGTGTGTGTGTGTGTGTGTGTGTGTGTGTGTGTGTGTGTGTGTGAGAGAGTCATCACGGCAAAAAAGAATGTGGAGCTGGAGAAACCTACTGAAGCAGTTTTGAGTAGTGCTTATATTTCTGTCAATGGACAGATTTTTGTCAGCGCAGTCGCAACCGTGCAGGACGCAGTCCCGGGAACTTTACAGATGTGCAGAGGGCTGAGTTTGAAGATGGATGCGGTCCGAGCGAGGGCACCTGGATGCATCCGGATAAGGGGCCCGTTGGCCCACCGAAAAGACGGTCTTCTAGCTCTCCCATTATTCTCCAAAAAGAAATGCACGGCACAAGTGTCTGTGTTGCATCAGTGTATTGCCCCCAGAAGAGAAAGAAAACCCTCAATCATACTTATTAGAGGAGTCCCGGGTTATTTCAGATAACAAGGCAGGAAACGCCTGCCACGACAGCTGATTTGATCTGGTGTGATCTGCAGGATGGCAGGATCCTATCAGGAAGCTG
Source organism: Cebidichthys violaceus (assembly GCF_023349555.1). Classification (NCBI taxonomy): domain Eukaryota; kingdom Metazoa; phylum Chordata; class Actinopteri; order Perciformes; family Stichaeidae; genus Cebidichthys; species Cebidichthys violaceus. The sequence goes on from NW_027176270.1 coordinate 349,790, forward strand.
TCACTCCCGATGAAGAAACGACTCCTTTAATTACATTTAATCCAGGGGGAAAAAAAAATATATCACACGTCACATCGGGCAGCTAAATATGCTTGTCCTTTCAACAGGAGAGACGCGTTCAGACAATTTTCAGACATTTTGCCCGTGTTGGAATCCGAGGGTGTGTTTCAATTCAAACCACTCAGCTGTCACCCTGTTTACCAGAGTGTGATTCAGTGTTGCTGGAGAGGGACAAAAACACATTTTCAGAGACCTGGGAGGAGGGGAAATGTACGTGAGAGGGAGGAAAAGGCAGGTTTTATCCCTTAACGGGGCGTGTGTGTGTGGACACGGACAAGAGAGACGCACCGCTGAGTGGTTAATGGGTAGAGAGGTGACATACAGTGCCGTGACACCTTGAATGAAAATTATGAAAAGACAGAAAATGAGCCAAATGACTGAGGAGTCCAACAACAACGGGTTTATGACATCTGGTTGTTATTTTAATAAAAAACACGTCATCAGTCAGACAATCGGAACGGTTGTACACAAGGCACCATTTAGGACAGATTGTTATTATTACTTTAAGTAAGAACTCCTTTTAAAGATCCCAGGAATTGAACCAAAAAGCATGTTCTTTTGCCGACGATGGCCCTGACTTTCTACCAAAAAAAAAAATGCATTTTCTGATTTTGAGATATCCAACTCAATAGCAAGAACACTGAAACCTCCTGGGCAGCGTTTAACCCGGACACCAAGTGTTTTCACATCAAAAATCAAATGCAAGAATCACTTCTAGAGAGCTCAAAGCAAACGTTTTTCCACACTCAAAACCTCACATTCTTCATCATCTCGACTCGTAGTGGAGATTGGACGAGATGAGATCTCGTTAGTCGGCTTCACTTGACCTCAGGTGTCATTTCCTCTCAGTCGGACTGATTAACCGAGGTCATGCCGTGGAAGCTGACGGAGAAACGCGGCATCGCGTGTTTATCTTTTCAGTAGAAATAACATTTTTGTCAAAAGGCTTTCGGCGGTGACTGGCGGTGGTGTCAC
>NW_027176270.1:355824-363324 GCF_023349555.1 Cebidichthys violaceus
ACCTCTTATCTGGGATCGGGTCTCGGGGGGGCAACAGCTCCAGCAGGTGGACCCCAAACTTCCCTTTCCCGAGCCACATCAGCCAGCTCTGACTGGGGGGATCCCGAGGCGCTCCCAGGACCAGTTTGGAGATATAGTCCCTCCACCTGGTCCCGGGCCTCCCTCGGGGTCTCCTCCCAGCCGGTCGTGCCTGGAACACCTCCCTAAGGGAGGCGCCCAGGTGGCATCCTCACTAGATGGCCGAACCACCTCGACTGGCTCCTTTCAACGACAAAGGAGCAGCGGCTCTACTCCGAGTCCCTCACGGATGACTGAACTTCTCACCCTATCTCTGAGGGAGATGCCCGCCACCCTCCTGAGGAAACACATTTTGGCCGCTTGTACCCGCGATCTAATTCTTTGGGTCATGACCCAGAGTCCACATGACCACAGGTGAGGGTAGGAACCAAGATTGCCCCCATTCAGTTCTTACTTCTGGTACGTTTGTGATCCAGTGCTCATTCATCTGTAGATTTTAGTTTTAACTATACTGGAAGAATAATCCACGGTTGGAATCGACACATTTCTCAAAGTAAGTGAAGTGAAGAATACCGTTCAATACCATTCAGCACGACGTAGCAACCATCTTTTGGCCTAAAAGGTGCGCAACGCCAACTGTGAGATTTGAAAATCTTTAACGAAGTTTGGACTTGGGTATGACCCAAAACATAAACTGGCACTAACCCCAAACAACAGTCCTGTATCGGGGCTATGTCCATTAGAAATGTGACAATAGAATCAACAGAATCCTCTTCCTGCTCTGTCGCTTTGACTTTCTTCATTTTCTTTTACAATTTTGTCGTCTTATTTATTTTTATATGGCAACAAAGCTTTGAACCTTGGATCTCTTCTTTCCCTTTTTGTCTTCATATTCTCCCCCCTCATCGCCTTGTTTCTTAAGAGGTGTTACTTTCGTGAAATGAAGCCTCAGCAGAAGTCTGCTCCTTAATTAAATGACAACACGGGGCGGCTTAAAGGGTACGAAGCTACTTTTAGATTGCGCCTCCGTTAATGCTACGACGGTTTAGAATGCCTCTCTCACTGATTTCATACGACCATAGAAGTGCCGCATTAAACAAACAGTCAGCTCGGTGCAGTAAATGTTCTCTGAATATGCGTAAGTGGTTTTGCATTTTTACTACGCATCATTATTCCTCTTCCAATAAAAAATAAATAAAATAACCATCTTCGTGATCTGTAGTCTTGCTACTAGAGATATTACTCTAATGGTCTATTAGTGAGGAAAATCTGCGTAACGGTGCACTTTAGTGCCGTGTTTCCTGAAATGTCGAAAAAACGCAAGATCTCATTTCTATTCTGAAGCGGTTTCAAGTTTTTTTTTGAGGCGATTAAACCGCGCCTGTTTTATCTAATGACGACCGAGTGGTTAGTTCTCCTCTGCTCCGCGGATTCTGGCAGGAGACAGTCTTGGAGGTCAATTTGTTTACAAGGCGGGAGGTAATTGCGAGGCTCGACCTCTCGGAGATATCTGGCCTGGTTTTTAGAATCACTGTGTGTGTGTGTGTGTGGGGGGGGGCAGGCAGACACAATTAACCACCACTGAAAACACCTCACACACCGTGGCTTCTTGCTTCCGAGCTGCGGCAGCATATATCCGGAGAGTTGCTTTTCTTTGATTACCTCAGCGTCGGCAGTCGAGACAATTTTGATGTATTTTTCTCTTTGCAAAGTATCTCGACTGAGGCTCAAGCCACCGAGCGAGCAATTGTCTACCTCAGCTGGGACAGAGCGGATCGGTCCCGCTGCATCAGCCCCGCTCTCTGTAGTCCCGCAATCAAAGACGCGAGGCTCGCGGTCTCTAAGAACTGGATTCTTATCTTCGTCACCTACTTCTTTAGATATGATCTTCTTTCGTCTCAAGTAATTCATTAAGTTGTGTGAAAACAATTCCCTCTGTGACCACTTTGTATTCACTTTGAGTTCCTCAGTCCCAGAATACGCCGACGTCTCAGCTCTTTGATCATCGAAACTATTTTATGAATCACGGATTGGTATCGGCTTTGTCCTCAGTTTGGAACAACAGATCCGGCTGAACTGGAAACTACATGAAGTAGCTTTGTGAATGTGCATGCTAAAGCAGCATGTACTGGTGCAAACAGGCGGGACTTTTATCAATGGTTAATTGTTTTTGAGGGTAAAATGTAAAGCACATCAAGCAATTGATGAATGGAGGATTAAAAGAGTTCTGAACATTGTAGACATTCCCTACATCCTTCTCTTGAGTGGCATTCATTGATCTAGGATGGAAAGTCAATTATATTTTTGGAGATTATGGGAGAACTTTTTCTAAAAACTTGAAATTACTTTTTCGGTCCTCCTTTTATTCCAGAGAAAACGTCTGCTGCTAATCTCCTCATGTTCAGCCTCAATGATGTGCAGCGGTGAAGCTACACGGAACAGCGTGTATACACATTATTTTTATTTATTTATTTAATTAATGCACATATATTTGAGTTGTAGTTTGCCCATTTGTAGTTTATGGAATTTCATTAGCACACGCTAAATAAGTGGGGCTTTTGAAGGTGAAACACCAGAGTCTTGACAACCTTCTGATAATCACATTATGGCCTCATCCAGCATTCATATAGCTATATATAGCTATATACCTATGTGTAAAATAATGTGTATCCCACTAAATCATTTCATGTCTTCTGTCCACGTAATCATGAACGAGGAAGTTTAAAGGCTGCAAAAGCCCACACATGAGGGTCAAACAGAAGGAAATGATATGACACGTATTTTTATTTATCACGTAACTGCACTTCAGTAACTTCTTTTCCTGGTACTTTTGTTGCCTAAACGTTGCCTAAATCGGTAATGTTAGCACTGATTCACTCAGTAACATTAGCTCTGATTCACTCGATAACGTTAGCGCTGATTCACTCGGTGACGTTAGCACTGATTCACTCAGTAACATTAGCACTGATTCACTCGGTGACGTTAGCGCTGATTCACTCGGTGACGTTAGCACTGATTCACTCAGTAACATTAGCACTGATTCACTCGGTGACGTTAGCACTGATTCACTCAGTAACATTAGCACTGATTCACTCGGTAACATTAGCACTGATTCACTCGGTAACGTTAGCGCTGATTCACTCGATGACGTTAGCGCTGATTCACTCGATGACGTTAGCACTGATTCACTCGGTGACGTTAGCACTGATTCACTCAGTAACATTAGCACTGATTCACTCAGTAACGTTAGCGCTGATTCACTCAGTAACGTTAGCGCTGATTCACTCGATGACGTTAGCGCTGATTCACTCGGTGACGTTAGCGCTGATTCACTCGGTAACGTTAGCGCTGATTCACTCGGTGACGTTAGCGCTGATTCACTCTGTGACGTTAGCACTGATTTTTCCTGAGGACAAAATGAAACGCAAATTCAAAAGCGGCATTTAAAACAGAAAATTGCTGAATTGAATGCCAAACTTCCAAAAATAACAAGTATTTTTCAACCGGTCGGTGAAGGATGCACTAATCTGCCAGAAGAGACAGGTATTGTACTGTTTGCTATAGCTAACATTACCACGTAGCTAACGTTATACTTTGACAGCCTTGCTGTGGACTAACGTTAGCAACAATAAATTTCCCTCAAAAGAAAAGCTTGAGTTTTGATATCTTGCCTATATGGGGGGGCTCTCAGGGTTATCCTCACGTGTTTCCGTTACGGTACTGGCGTGTTGCTTGGATTGTCGTGGACACGTGCGCTTTAGTCTTCACCGCATCAATTAGCTTAGCGGTCAAGAGAGAAAGCGCTTGTGTGACGACGAATATGAAACAGCTACGTTATAGCTGTGAACGTAGCGGTGCAGTGTTTCCACTGAATACCAACATTTATGGTAACCTCTCTGGTCCTTCCTTGTGCATCGGCATTAGGGTAAATAGGCGTCTCGGAACTTGTTATTTTCTGTTCATCTATGGAGCTGACTGGGAGAAGCTCACGTTCAGTATACTGATGCAGCTGCTGCTGGCTCACTGGCGGCCCTTGCAGTTGTGTAAATTATAAATACAGGCTAACTAATACATTTAAACTCCTCTGCATATTTTAAAAGCTCCCTTCATGTCTTTAAAGTCCAATTAACATTAATGAGTCCATATGCAAAATAGTCTTTATTTATCCAATAAGCCATAAAATATCCTTTTATAACTTGAGAACATATGTCGGTAGAGGACACATTCTATTAAAAAACACGGAGGTCGCCTCTGCATCTGCAATTTGCATGTTTCATTGCATTATTGTTCATTAACCTCTCTGTCATTTGATTATTTCCCCTGGTTTCTGTGCTGCCTTTCACTACCTTTTTGCAGCTTTTACGTCTTACTGCCCAGCAGCACCTCTGAGCCCGTATTTTAACTGCGGGACAGGTGGGGTCCCAAACTAATTGAGACGTAACTGTAGGCAACATATTGTTTCCAGAGTTTAAAGTCATTGGATCCTGTGATCATACCCAAGTGAAACAGAACATTACAATACAGTTACAAGACGGATTTAAATCAAATCCTTTGCATTTGAATGGACCGCTAAACAGTGGGTGGGCTTAAAATGTAGCATAAAATGTTCACAACTATGTTTTTTTATATTAGTGTATATTAGCCTGAAACTGAGAATCTTTGAGCACCTTCTTATGTACACAGGGAGCGGGTCCTCTTCACGGAGTCCTCCATGTTGCACCGCCATGTTTCTACAGAAGCCCAGAACGGACAAACCAAACACTGGCTCTTGAAGATCCTACACACGGTACTTGTTAAGCTTGTATAGATCTTTTTAGGGGGGCCTTTCTTCTAGAAGGCTGAAATATGTTTCGCTCCTGCACCCCCTGTCCACAGCAGTACATTGCTTTTGCTCCCGTGGTGTTTACTCCTGTCTGTTTATCCAAGCTACACACACACACACACACACCTGTAGAAATCGATGAACCTATGCACTGCTACAGTAGGAACCTGCCTCTTGAACTTATTTCAGCAGCCACAGAGAAATATTCTCCCACTGATCTGATAGAAGTCAATACTCCCTGAGCTAAGTGCATTGACAGTCAGCCAATAGACAGTCAGCAACAATTTTCTTTTTTTTACACAAAAACGCTCCGCAAGTGGATCTCTGCAGAGCGAGGATTGATCAGCGAGGCTGGATCTGCATCAGGAGTTTCACACATAATGAGGCCCGACTGTGGGAGGTCTGCGGCAGCGAACGAGCGTCCACAAAACTCTCAGGAAACCCGGCGGATCGTTTAGTCTGCGACTCCGCCTCTGGAGGAAGATGATCCTTTGAAGAATTGACAACCTTCATTCGATTTAATTGCCCCGTCAATGAGGATGCATTTAATATACGCAACCGTGTGGTAAGTCAGTTCATTTATCCCCCATTTGGTGCTCTTTCCTCTTGCAGAACATGATCCAGTGTTCTGAATAAGAATTCAAACCTTTAATTGACCTTAAAAACACCTCTGGAGCTTGACTGAGTTAGTTATGAACAACAAATGGGCCCTTTGGGGAAAATCACTGGCTCCTGTGATGATTCAAATGTTCACAATCATCTGCTTTTTGATTTAAGAAGCACATTGACTACGCATGTCCCCTTTCTTCTGTAATTGATTTGCTTGTAAACAGCTTATTAGTGCAGAGATTGCTTAAGGACTCAATAAACTCAACTCATTAGGAGGGAAATGCATTAGTCGTGATTAACATGAAGCAGGAATACTGATGATGCGTCACGCAGGAGGAGCGCGGAGGAGCTCCTTCTTCTTCTTCTTCTTCTTCTTCTTCACCTGGAAAAAGTCGCACAATCATCCGGAAGCGTGTTAGCATCCATCTCAGCTGTTCGGTCCATCTGTGGGCTCTCTTTGTCTCCGAGCCACACACACACACACACACACACACACACACACACACACACACACACACACACACACACACACACACTACAGTATGCCAGTGGGCAGCGCCGGTGTGAGAATGCCATCTGTACTCACACCATCAGATCCACCCTGGCGGCTGTCCACGCCGTGCCCTGCTGCTTATTTATCACCGCCTGGCACATGGCGATGATGGTAATTGATTTTTTACCGAGGCCTCCCCTGCTCCTCGCCACCGAACCCCGGCTTTCTACCGAGCTCCTCCTCCCCGCCGCCGCCGCCGCCTCCTCCTCACCGCAAGCGGCATTCGAGGTAGAGACCGGCGCTGGCGGCAATTGCACAAATGGCGGGTTGCCGGGGAAGCGTATACGCTCATAGCGGCATTGATTGCATCGCATGTTCAGTGGGCTTGTGCATAGGGAGTGATTGTGCACTCAGGCTCGAGGCTCTGTACATCCGAAGGAGAAAGGAGGGTGATGGAGGAGGAGTGCGGCTTGCGCGATGACCGGGCCGCGGCGGTTCGAGGTTTCGCGGTCAATAGCGCTCGATGACAGCCGCAGAGGGCGCCGCATTAGGGGCCTCCGCGGAGCCCCGAGGACACTCATTAGGAGTCAGGTACGCTGAGTGATGGAGCGCTTCCCCTGGCAATTAACTCCATGAAGCCGACTCCACTTTATTGGGACTTTGTAGCAGCGCAGTAAAACACTCTCTTGCTTGTCTTGTGTTACCCTAACAACCGTGATTACGTTGTAAATAACGAGGCAAACAAGACGGCGCGTTGGATCCTGCTGAGCAAACGACCTGTCCTCTGTCTCCCGCTCACTGCAGCAAAATCAGCACTTTCATATTCGAAAGAAATTGCACGGATATGAAGACGGATATGACTGAAGAAGACATAAATCTTAAAATAAAATAACAGTTGTTTGAAGGAGATGTTTTCACAGGAATATAAAATAGATATAAGATAGAGAATTATGACCTGTTTAACCCCCCCCTCCCAAAAACAAATTATATATATATATATATATATATATATATATATATATATATATATATAGATATATATATATATATATATAACATTTATCATTTTTGACGGTTTACAGTGACTTCACTGCCTAGAAGAAGAAGAAGAAGCGCTGCATCTGTAGCTGTCAGGATGTGCAAGCTAGCACAGTCACGATGCTAGCTGCTATCTGAACGTCATCGCACTCATTGCTCAAAGAACAGAGATCCGTCAGATCCGGAGCGGAATATATTTAATTGCTCGAGGGGAACTCTCTCCGTGTCACTGCTTACATCTGACAGCAGATAACAGCTTTTATAGGCCACTGGAGCTGTTTTTTATTGAGACAGAAAACAGTTTTTTTTTTATTAAAATAGTGCACTAAAAGGACTGCGACAATGTTGTCCAATATCACAAATGTGCCTCAGAGGGGCGTCCTTGCTATCCTTTGTTTTCGGATGAAGAAAAACAGACGTGCGACAGATGTCACGTGTTTAAGATTACAGTACGGATGAATCCATATGACAAAATTCTACTTGGGATGTGAAAAAGATAAGATCCAGGAGAATGTCAAGC
>NW_027176270.1:368324-380824 GCF_023349555.1 Cebidichthys violaceus
AGAACAACACCAGAGTGAAAAGAACAAGACCGCCAGTGTTTGTTCTGCGGAAGGCTGAGAGAATGCGCTGATCTCAGTCAGACTTTGGTAAACCTCAGACACGAGTAAACTAAACCAGCAGTGTGTGACAGAGACAATGAAGTGCGATATGTTGTGGGTTATGAGTAACGCTGACTACTGCGAAGAGCATTGTGACAAGTGGAAGCTGAGTGAAAAGGTGTTTTAAACATCTACTAGACCGCCTGTGTTCACGTCTAGGGCTTTGTGAAGAACAAAAGGACTACAGAACACGGTGAGTCCTTGGTCCCTCTGGTCCCCCCGGGTGATGCGAGGACTCTACTGACCCGTGCGTGACGTCTGTGGTTAAGTTGCTTTTCAGATTTTGGTGAAGGATGAGCTGGTTTCACTGGGCCTGAAGCGATCCCGTGGTTGCCTCCTTCACGGCTCTCGACAATGGGCCACAGCGCTGACGGAGCTAAAAGGGTTTACTGGAGGGTGGGTGCCACATTTTGCATGTTATGCGTCCCTTAATTAAGGTGGGTGCGGTAATGTTACGGCTGGTTGAGGTGTAGCAGATCGTTTCCGAACCGGTGGGTAGATGGTTCGGCGTACAAAGTGTCACATCCCATCTCCTACCAACAACCAAAACTGTTTTTTTCCCAATAACACAACACATTACAAAGCTACAAATCCAACATTAATATTAGCAATATAAGCTCTCAACTTTTTTTATTTCCAATATTTTGCCTTTGCTTTGGGTCCTCGGTGGTATTTCTAACACAGTATAACATTATCTCTCCCTAATTAACTTCATGTGATTATGGCCCAGCGGCTGTACGCATTAATAAGAAAAAGACTAAAACCTCTCAGGTAAACCTTATTAAAATGAGCCATCCTTAGGCCAGTTAATGGCAAATCTATTTATCATGTAATGATAGCGTCACAGAAGTATAAGCATCCATTAACCATGTATAGAAACACGTCTATGCTGTATTATAGCAGACAGTACAGTAATATTCTGTATGCTTGAAGAAGAATCCAATAACATTTTTACAATGGTTTAGGAAAAATGTAAAAGTTAGCATTACCCTGTAGCACATACAATAACACCTGCAGGTGACCTCCATTCATCTAACGTGACAATAAAAGTTTAGCAGCAGCAAATAATCCCTTTTTTAAAAGAAGCCTTAAATGGCTCATTGAAGGCAGCCAGGCCCACAGAGTCCAGCACTGGATCCGGGGGATTTTCGAACATCTTTCAACCGTCGGTAGATGAACTGCAGGTTTTTATTGTAAACCCCCATACCTCATTAAACTGTAACTGTATCTGTGTGACAGACTGCACCAGCGGAGTCGCATTTTTTTGATCGGATAGAATGCGATAAAAAGGTATAAATAGAGAGAAATAGATCCGGTAAGGTCTGCCGTCGTTTGCACTCTTTCTTTGTGATGCTGCATTTGCAGCTCATACGATCGACTTTACTGTTGTAATAAAATTACTGAGCTGTGAATGTTAATTGGAACTGCTACAATATGCGTTAATGTGCAACTTTTTTTTTTTAACAAACAATTACTATTGTTTTTTTTTTGGAAAGTTTATATTTGGTGCTAGTTGGCGAACTACTGCTACTACAGTGGCTCTTCGGGCTTCTTTCTACTTTCTATGAACCGTGGTGTTTACTTCCCCCCCGGGCATGTCGTTCCCAGGATTGAACAAAGTTTATTGAAGGGCGTAAAAAAAAAAAAAGACAACCTCTTGTTAACTTGATCGCAAACCGTAAGTTCACACAGTTTATGATATTCGTGCTATTGGCTCTAGCCTCATAACTGCCAAACGATAATCCCAAAACGTCTTTTTTACTCCAAAAGAGCATGCGAGTGAAACACGGCAAATAAAGTACGATAACTTCCTTCATTTTGGGATTTTGGTGAATGGGAAACAGACATGTGTAGGACAGAACTGTAACGTGATCGCGTTGTGTCAGTACATTTAGTCTGTGGATGTTGCATCATGTTCTGTTTCCACTCGTGCGGAGGTCTTATCAGCCCGCACACACCCACTGCTCTCTAGACGGTAGGCCTTTATTTCACGGCTGCTATTTTGACACGTCATTGCAGGGTTGACACGGGCGTAATTAACAATATTAATTACGGTCTCATTCCATTAAGGTGGGCCCCGGGGTTCTGGTGTTGTGCATGCTGGCTCAATTACACCTGTGTTTACCCTACGATGACGCGTCACAAGTGACTGCAGTGAAAAGAGCCCGTTAGCACGCTCCGCATCGACGCTGTTGGGTTGCACACGGGATGCCTCGGGGTGTAGCTCAGCCCAGTCACCATGGGGGAAAAAAACGTCGGCATTGTACGTTTCTGCAAACCACGGATACGCTGAATGTCTTGCATTCCGTCAAAGCAAGCGGCATTGTTAAAAGTGAAGTGGTGTGAAAGGTAGGTGGTGTAATAACGAGCGTAACGAGCGAGAGAGGCCACTAAGGGGGGATGGGCGAAGCAAACGCTGGACTTTCACCCTGGAGACCACTGTTCGTGTCCCGTGTGAAAATAATCCAACTTTGACGTTACGCTTTGCTACGTAGCGTTGTAACACTTGTTCTAAAAGTCTGCTAAGGGCGTTTCTTTGTAGCCAAGTTGTCACGCTTGTTTTTGTCATTATTTCAACACAAACCATGAACTTTTTTTAAAGTACTTTTGTTGCCTAAACTGTACTAATCGTTTCACATTGTTAACCACGTGCTATTGTGCATTTCTGCAAGTGTGATAGCAGGCAGGTACAGAACATATTTATGAAACATATTCACGATTCAGAAACTAGAGGTCAACCGATAGTGGATTTTTAAAGCTGATATAAAAAATAGTTTGGAGCAGGAAAAAGCCATTTTTTTTTAACATTAAACATTCTTTGACTTAATTACAAACTGGATATTTGTTAAACTGAAATGTGTGATTTGATGGAATATTTTCCGTTTATGTACACTGTGGCTTATGACATGCCCGGATTACTTCTTTTGCTCGTCCAGTTACATTGTCGAATGCCTTAAAAACATTGATGTTGGTGCATATCCACCGGCGTTAGGATCACCCTACAGTGTGTGACTTCATTTCATGAGTGGATAGTTACCTGGCTGGATTATTTGGAGGAGAGAACGCCATATTGGTAAGAGAGTTAAAGCAAACAGCTGAGTGATTTCATTTCCTCCCTGCCTGCCCGTCTTGTATCGTGGACCACTGGGACCATTGGGACCATTGGGACCATTGGGACCGCAAAGGTGTTTCGCCCACATAATGTAACCCTATCGCCAGAAAGAATGCACGAGTATTTGGGGGAAAATTGCTCTTTAAAATAACTGAAAGGTTCTACATAATACATATCTGAAATATAATTCTCTAAGTCTCTTTGCATTTATGGCCGGAGTGCACTGAGTGCCCTTTTTCTGTCGACTGGATTGGTGTTGCAGCTCATTAAAACAATAAAGCGGTGTGTTAAAGTACTCCTAACACAGCTAGGGAGTACTAGTTAAGTACTAGGAGTCCTCATTGTTTTTCAAAACATCAGGCACAACCTTGATGTGTGATAAACCACAACGGTAAGGTTATATTACTCAGATCATTTCAGTAATTTAACCTCACCGGTGAGCCGTTTTAAGTTAAACGGCCCATTATTTCCACTTTTATTAATAAGGAAAAACAAATGAACAATAGATTTATTAGGAACAGGTTACTTGAAGTGAAACACTACGGCTGTCTCCATTAAGTCAGAAATGGAATCAAGGCAATTACTAGAATAATAGCAAGTGCAGTCAGACCAGCTGTGAGCACTTTCTTTTACAATTAGCGTTGCCACCAAACAATAAATGAGTTTGAAAATAATCACGCCTCCCTCAGCTGGAAGCGTTGTAAACTGATGGACGAAGGGCGTTGTTTCAAACGAGGTTTTTCAAGCGTTCTTTTCTTGCTCGAGGACACGTTCAGTGAGTCACGGCGATGCTGCGCTCATGTGTTTTGTACTATCAAATCGAGGACATAACTGCAAGACAATCACAAAATCAGCCTACTATCACCGGAAGAACATATCAAGGATTAGCACTGGCTTCCTGTCCAACAAAGAATTGACTTTAAAGTCCTGCTGTTGGTTTATAAAGCACTGAATGGTTTAGGGATCTGGTGCTACCTTATGAACCATCCCGACCCCCTTTAGGTGGTCTGGGACCAGGTCTACTTTCTGTTCCCAGAGTCAGAACTAAACATGGAGAAGCAGCGTTCGGTTCTTCTGCTCCACATATCTGGAACAAAGTCCCAGAAAGCTGCAGGTCTGCTGAGACCCTCAGCTCCTTTAGATCCAGACTGAAGACTTTTCTGTTTGCTGCTGCCTTTGATTGAACCACATTCAAGGATATTAATCCATTTCTGCATTTTACTACTGTATTTTATTTCTTAAACTGCACTGCAACTCTATTGTTTAGCTTTTTAGTGTTTCAATGAATGTTCCTAATTGTTTTTAAATCTCCTTTTCTTTTGCATCATGTTTTGATGCTTTTAATGGTTTTATGTGAAGCACTTTGAATGGCCTTGTTGTTGAAATGTGCTCGACAAATAAACTTGCCTTGCCTTGCTGCATTTGTGATGCGTCGCCCGAATCCCACTTCTTTGATTTCCACCAAATAAAACTCTCAACCGGGGGAGTGCTTCCAAAACCGCGAAACAAACTACCAACGTAGCGATCAGTTTAGCGATGGCTGGTGTTCCGCACTTTGTTATTAAGAGAGTGTAGGACGCAGGATGAAGAGAAACCTGCCCGCCAGCCCTCTGTGATTCACAAGCCTTCATCTGTCATCCCAAACACAGCTGTTTAATTATGAGTGCTGCAGAAACGCAGGTCAGCAAAGAAAACCCATTTAAGAAAACAGATTAGCAGAAGTCTGTTTCCGTCTATTCCAAAGATAGAAGTTACATTAAATGCACGGTGATAATAATTGCTTTTTGCAAAGTTGTACAGTAATCATAGTTTCCTTTTTTCTCCTTCTTTTCCTTGGATGATTTTAAACCCAAGAATTTGCACTAATTCCAAAGGACCTTTATAATAAGATGAAGAGGAGGGGAAAAAGGCAATTTGTCTCAGTATGGCTCGCTCATATGAAAGAGCGGTCTGGCTTCATTGTGCCATCAGAGGTCATTTAGTTTCAGATGGCTCTCTGGCCCCGGGGACTATCTACCTGGATCGTCCATTAATCTTAAACTCTTAACGGAGGTTCTCTACAACTCTCTGGTTATGCAAGGGCCTCATCGTCAGGACAGAAGCACTTACTGCGTGGCATTTAATTATCGTTTTGTTCATTGTCGCTCACCATCGGGCTGTAATTTGTTGTTGTTGCTAGAAAGGTTTGGATTATGGTGATTTTTGTGGCGAAGAAAGAGGTTAAAGAGAAAGAGAGATGGATGGATCTTCAAGAACATCTGAAAAATGTTCTTCTTTTAAAAAGGATGTCAACCTGGCTATGTACAGTGTAGCATTGCATGTATTTTTTTTTGTAATTCTGTGGGAAATATAGATGAGGTTAATGGAGCCTGAAGGCGAAGCTCTCTATTTATCTGTCAGCTTCGTGTTACAATCCTCAGATGTGGTCACGAGGTGTGTGCGGTGACTGCTGGATAAGATAGTAAGATAAAAATATCTAGCTTGATCTATACTTAGAAGATTAATTAAGGCAACTTGCATCAGATTATTATGTAGATCAAGCAAGACTAATTGTTTAGCAATGATTTTATAGGCTTTAGTTCCTTGAGAAGATAATTCAAACCACGCGGTTTGATTCTTGTCCGTTACCGCTTTCTCAATCTAAACCCAAACTTTGGTTGAACAGTTCATCCTGGGGGCCTTGAGCTATGTGGTCCAGTGTGACCTACGCGATTCATTGCTTCCAACCACCAACCACTTGCAACAGAGTAGATAACCAATTTATTGTTCGTTGTGTGGGTGTACCGAAGAAGATTTGCTGAATATGTCTTGTTCAGGAATAAAATGCCCAATGTCTTGTCATATGAACACATTTTTTATTTTTAACATCACTTAATTATACCACATTACATTACATTACAGGCATTTAGCAGACGCTTTCATCCAAAGAGACTTACAATAAGTGCATCAACATTGGTAATCAAGAGAACTACTAGTCACCAGAAGTCATAAGTACATCTCCTTTTCCAAACAAGCATCTAAGAGCCTAAGAGCATAACTCAGAGCCAAAGTACAGAAACAAGAAAAACAGTTAGTGCTATAAGTAATACGAATATAATAAGAGCAACAAGCTAGTATGAAAACAATAAGAGCAACAAGCTAGTATGAATACAATAAGTGCAACAAGCTAGTATGAATACAATAAGTGCAACAAGCTAGTATGAATACAATAAGTGCAACAAGCTAGTATGAATACAATAAGAGCAACAAGCTAGTATGAATACAATAAGTTCAACAAGCTAGTATGAATACAATAAGTGCAACAAGCTAGTATGAATACAATAAGTGCAACAAGCTAGTATGAATACAATAAGTGCAACAAGCTAGTATGAATACAATAAGTGCAACAAGCTAGTATGAATACAATAAGTTCAACAAGCTAGTATGAATACAATAAGTGCAACAAGCTAGTATGAATACAATAAGTGCAACAAGCTAGTATGACTACAATAAGAGCAACAAGCTAGTATGAATACAATAAGTTCAACAAGCTAGTATGAATACAATAAGTGCAACAAGCTAGTATGAATACAATAAGTTCAACAAGCTAGTATGAATACAATAAGTGCAACAAGCTAGTATGAATACAATAAGTGCAACAAGCTAGTATGAATACAATAAGAGCAACAAGCTAGTATGAATACAATAAGTTCAACAAGCTAGTATGAATACAATAAGAGCAACAAGCTAGTATGAATACAATAAGTTCAACAAGCTAGTATGAATACAATAAGTGCAACAAGCTAATATGAATACAATAAGTGCAACAAGCTAGTATGAATACAATAAGTGCAACAAGCTAGTATGAATACAATAAGTGCAACAAGCTAGTATGACTACAATAAGTGCAACAAGCTAGTATGAATACAATAAGTGCAACAAGCTAGTATGAATACAATAAGTGCTGAGTGGAAGGCTCAGGGTAGCACTTCCTGAAGAGGTGGGTCTTCAGCCTGATGAAAGATGGGCAGCGACTCCGCTGTCCTGACGTCAGTGGGAAGTTCATTCCACCACTGAGGAACCAGGACAGAAAACAGCCGTGACCGGGTCGATCGGCCGCCGGGACCTCTGAGCGACGGGGCGACCGATCGCCCCGAGGCAGCAGAGAGAAGTGGTCGGGCGGGGGTGTAAGGCTTGACCATGGCCTGGAGATAGGAAGGAGCTGTTCCTTTCACTGCCCTGTAGGCCAACATCAGAGTCTTAAACTGGATGAGCTCTTACAGGGAGCCAGTGTAGAGAACGGAGAAGGGAAGTTGTGTCATGGCTTGTGCAGATTGAAAGAGACATCAGATAACCAAATGATAGCTTTATCTTTGTTTATACTTTCTTCTGTAGTCATAGGCGAAATGTGGTACCTCCTTGGTAACACAATGGTGTCAATGACTTAAAGGTAATTTATTTAAGTGACATTTTTAAGATTGCCCATTTGAGGACTGGCTTAGGCAACTAAAGCTTGGTGATTACTAGTGGTGCAACGGATCATAAAGCTCACGGTTTGGATTGTATTGCGGATCAGAGTCACAGATTGGATCACAGATCAGAGTCACAGATTGGATCACAGATCAGAGTCACAGATCGGATCGCAGATCGGATCACAGATCAGAGTCACAGATCGGATCGCAGATCGGAGTCACAGATTGGATCGCAGATCGGATCACAGATCAGAGTCGCAGATCGGATCACAGATCGGATCGCAGATCAGAGTCACAGATCAGAGTCACAGATTGGATCGCAGATCGGATCACAGTTCAGAGTCACAGATCGGATCGCAGATCGGATCACAGATCAGAGTCACAGATCGGATCACAGATCAGAGTCACAGATCGGATCGGCACAAAAAGAAATAAGGGAGCCAATATAACTTGAAGAGATCCCTGATCACGTTTTTTTTGCCACCGATGCTAATTGCTGATCATTGCTGATCCATATTGGCAGATGTAGATCCCTTTGATGTTTGATTATGGCAGCTGGTCTTCAAGACTCCAGACCATTTAATTTTTTTTGCCACTGTCCCAAAAATCATTTAAACCGCTCATCAAGTTCTAAATGTTATCCTTTTACTTTGTTATAGTCATCCTTAGTGGCGTTTTTTTCTTCATAAAAACACAATTCAAATGATAATGAAAGAAAAGATTATATTTTTATGGATTAAACATGGATTTTAATGATGTTTTATAAGCTGCTTAGAGCTTAGTGTAAACTAGTAATGATTCCTTCTCGAATATATTTATGCTGTTGTGAAAACATCCCCTTTAAACAACTGGATGTATTACTACATCTATTAAGTTTCTCACCAACGCCACATTTTACGAGATTACATTTGAACACGTCACGATTACGTGATAATTTACCTTTGCTCATTTTCACCGTGCAGAGCCTGAAGGCATCATAATGTAACTAAACGGAACCTCCGTGGCGCCGCCACCCTCCTGTCCATTTAAACACGTTGTTTACAACGCAACATCGTCAGAGATCGGCGACTAGAAAAGCATAAATCCCGATGTCCTGATGGCATATTTGACTGAATATATATTGGCGGATAACGATCGTCAGTAAAACTTTATTTCACACTTAACGGTGTAATTAATTAATGTCGAACCGTGAAGGGGGAGGTGGGATCCGTACGGATCACGGATTGACAGTGGTCTTCAGTTTTGTAAATCAATCACTTCACATCTTTCAAGCCGTCCTACGACAGAGCAACATAATGCCTCTTCCACTTTGAACAGTCGTTATTTGCACAACTGCAAAGAGGCCGCTTTTAAGGAAAACGGTTTTACGCCATTTGACAAATGGCCAATGCTCTTTTATCTTGCGAGCACTCTCTTGTCCTTTCTTTTTTTTTTTCTTCCCATGAAGAGATGACACCGAAGAGTAAGAGTGCCAGAACCCCTTTGATGTTTTATTTCATTGCCAGTTCCTGACACTACTCCTGAGCCCCCCCCCCCCCCCCCCCCCCCTCGCCGTCTTTCAGCGCTCTTCTACTTTCCCCAGACAATGCCTCTACCATCTTTAAAACATCGTGCTGCACTCTGCCACGGTTGTCACGATGACCTACTCTTCATTTCCTTTTGTCCCAGAGAGTGAATACAACGACAGCCGCGAAGAAATCAGTAGATGAATACAAACAATAAAGATACAACCTGCAGGTTTTACAATGAAATAGCATTCATCCTTTGGCTTAAGAACAGTAAATGGCACCGCTGGCTCTTGTCTCCTTCTCGTGTCACATGCCGTTATTGCTGCGAATCCCCTCTGCCGTGGCGGTTTAATGCCACTTTCATTGTAAAACTCATTTTGAACCTCGTACGCATTATCGTCAGATTAATGCCTTACTGCGGTTATTGACAATAATTAGGTTAAAACGCCAGATCCTTGCCCACCACCGCTGCTGTACATAATGAGCGGCGCTACACAAAGGTGTCATTATCTGTATGTATTTCACTTCTTTTCCACACCTCTGCAGGGTGTGAACTGTCTAATTTCGCTGGGTGGGTGGGGGGGTTGGGGAGTTCATGAGGCCCTCAGTGCCACTCACGCGATCTAATGAGTGCTATTTTAGCATACGGCCCCCTGTAGCTAATTCGAGTCTATGGAAATGAAATGTCTTCACTCGGTATTTACTGTAAAGCACTTCTCCATTTGCGCTCTAATAATTCCGCCCAGGAGAACGCCATCAAGACTCAATCAGCTTTAACAGCGCTGCTCTCAGTAGCTAATAATCAGAGCTCCATTTCCGTGCATTGCAAGTTATAGCGTTTATAGCAATATTCAGGACCAAACGGCACGCTGGGTACGTCTCGCTCTCCGTTGATCTCGTTAGCTTTTGCCCCCCCCCCCCCAAAAAAAAAAAAAAAAAAAATACTTTAGCGCTGCTAACGGATGCAACCGTGTCGTGGCAGGTGTGTGTTGCCCAGGGCTCGAGGAAGTGCGGCGTCGAGTGTGAGGTTGTTTTTAGACGAGCGGTTCTCCGGGGGAGGGGGGCAAGCAATCGGCCCGTTCTGTAATGGATCCGTTTTGATCGGGCGCTGCCCTGGTTGGCTATTACGTGCAACTTCTTTGCCGATAAATGGAGTTCAGGACACATTCGAAGGCAGATCTCTCTGGCAGAACACTTTGACACGAAAGGTGGAAGGTGTGCTTGCTTTATGTTGG
Organism: Cebidichthys violaceus; assembly: GCF_023349555.1. Taxonomy (NCBI): domain Eukaryota; kingdom Metazoa; phylum Chordata; class Actinopteri; order Perciformes; family Stichaeidae; genus Cebidichthys; species Cebidichthys violaceus. The sequence goes on from NW_027176270.1 coordinate 378,730, forward strand.
TCGTGAGCAGCATATATGGAGGAAATATGTGTGGAAATATAGTTTAGAAATACACCAAGCAAACTGTGATCATTTGGTGTCAGGAAAACACAAAGTTGAATGTTAAAGCGAGGAACATCTGATTAAAATAGAACATGTTTTCAAAGTCTTTGTTAGCACTTAGATGGTATTATTAAGTACTCACGCAGGCACTTGGTATTGCCAAATACCCAAATGTAAGTACTTGTGCATGTACTAAAATAAAGTGTTATTGGTGCATCCAATAAACTGCGTTTTGCACTTCCCCTTTAGTTGTTCAGTCTGTAGATTTCAAATTGTACCGGATTTTTATGAGAACATTTAGAGTATGCAGAAGAGGCACAATGAAAAGCAATCATCAGTAGGGTCGTCTGTTCCTGACCGAAAATCAAAAGCTTTCAACTCATTCTTTGCCGTAAGAAAAAGACGAGGTTGTGTATTCATACAAAAGGGAGGTGGGGGGGGGGGGGGCTGCGTTGTACTGAGAGCATCCGGTGAAGCCGGTACATTTGTACCAACAATGAACCGACAAAGTCCAGCGATGGAACAATAAAGTCGGCGTCTACGTAAAACAGAAACGAAACATGTTTCAATCAAAGAAAATTGTTGCGGATAAAAAAATCTACTTTCACATTAAATGTGGATAAGTAGCATTTTCCGTTTTGGTGTTTGATTTCTTTTCCAATTGGACGATGTGCCGTCGTGTTTCAGAACAGCTACGAAGTAGAATAGGTTTCACCTCACACATCACTGGTGTATGGAGCTAAAGGTCAAAAGTTTTGATCATTTGAAAAAATTATTTGAACCTAAAAGTTCAAGTTATGGTCTTGAACATTGAAAAATATAGCAATGTAAAAGACTAATTGAACCAGTAGCTGGTTCCCTCCGACGTTTCCTTCAGGATAGCTGGCGCTCACAGTTTATCCCCCTCTGCATTCACGTGAGTATGGTGTATAGAAAGTGTTCAATCATAATTCTCGTGGTGCCCACGTTACCTGAAGGCAACGCTGTTGAGGAAGGTCCTCAGCCTTCTTTGTGATGCTGTCACTCATGATGACACGCCCCTCTCAGTTGAAGCCACGCCCCCACGCTAGATCAGGGTCAAAAGTCTGAACTGAAAAAAAACGATCTGAAAGTGAAAAAAAGATTTGAAACCGAAAAAATAATAATTTGAATCTGAAAATATAAAATCTGAAACTGAAAAATACAAGACCTCAAATATCAAAATATATATATGAAAGTGAAAATGAAAAAAAGAAATGTGTTCAAAAAAATTCCAGAACTGAATCAAAATTATATTCAACCCAAAAAAACTTTTCATTCACTTATTTTTTATTTTGAATACATTGCTGTATTTTTTCAATGTTCAAGACCATAACTTTTAAAAAAAAAAAAAAAAAAATATTTTTTTTTCAAACGATCAAAACTTTTGACCTGGATTTAGCTCCATACTGGTGCCTGTCCTGCAGGTCTATCACAGGAGAGGTCAGGAGCTACAGGAAGTACACCAGAACGCAATGTACTGTTACTCGCTATATGTTCATTAGTCAGAGCAACTCTCGCTCTTGAAATCTGGAAGAGCTCCCCGTCAGTATAACAGGTTGAACACGACAAACAGATGTTCATACCAGTGTTTCTATTGTCACAGGCAGAAGGTGTTTCCCCTATATACCTCTGCAGAGTATTACATTATCACGGCGTGGTAATGCACTTTGACTTTACCTGAAGGGTCTTCGCTCTATTATGACACACGAGAGTATTATAACGAATACATCAAACGTTCTGAAACTGTACACTGTAGCATACATTTATGACGGAGTCAGCAAAAACGCCAATGATTTATAGTTACGGTACAGTTAACCAACGGCGCTTTAATCTGTCTTTCAAAAGCGTCGGACTTCCTCACTGTCTGCGGCACTCAGCCCATTGGCTCCTACCGCAGACGTAAATCCTTCTGAACAGGACACAGATATATATATATATATATATATATATATATATATATATATATATATATATATATATATATATATATAGTGGAGGTTTCCTAAAGAGGCCAGGGGTCTCAGTTATAAAA